>NC_092642.1:44180378-44780378 GCF_039555335.1 Amphiura filiformis
TGTGTTCTACTAATTTAAATTAGTAAAATAAACTGCTTGAGCGCATTCTACCAATTTTACGATGTCTTACGATATATGTAACTAAGCGGACGTATGCAAGACTCGTAAATGAAGGAATAATAGTTGTTGAGTGGGTCCTACCAATTGGATTTGGAAGTTCTACGACAATGCAACATTTAGTACAGCATCGATAATTCGTAAACCCTGTCATCGCAGCATTTACGAACTCGTTGTACCATTTGGTTTTACAAAGCTCTGGTGGTTTTACGATGTTTTAAACATTCCCGCTGTTTCGATCATGTGTTCTGCACTCGACCACGCTTGCAGACGACTGACCTATAGCGGTTGTGCAGCGACAAACTTGAAGGTGAAAAACTATGCTAACAGGTAATATTTCAAGGTATTTCTTTCAAAATGAGCACTAGATATTGTATTGATGGTGTAAGCTTCTTTCTGTATGATCAGAATGCTGTGCCACATGTACATTGTGGTCGTAAAGACTAAAAGTCACGATGCTGTGTCACATCGCATGTAAGCTTAAAGCTACATGTATAAGCTTAGCCTACATGCGATGTGACGCAGTTATGACTTTTAGTCTCTACGACCACAATGTACATGTGCACAGCATTTCTGATCATACAGAAAAGAAGCTTACACCATCAATACAATATCTAGTGCTCATGTTGAGAGAAATAACTTGAAATATTACCTGTAGGCCTATGCATACTTTTCCACCTTCACAACCATCGTACATCACATTTGTACAACTGATTCGTTCCGCCAGTCAAACGAGTTCTAATCTTTGTTGAGCCTGTCCAACTAACCAATATTAGTTAGTTGAGCCTGTCCAACTAACCAATATTAGTAGGATGAGACATCGTTTTTACGATCCTATAGGTTAGTACGGCAGGTTTGAAATTCGTAAAACCCATGCCGTACTAATCATTTCGTTGGTAAGGCACGTTAGTTAAGCATGCCTAACCAATATATAGCATCGCTTGTCATGCCGTACAAATCATTGATTAGTAGAACGAGACATCGTTTTACTAACTTTTACTTAGTAGAACTTACGACATTATGTTTTCAGTGTAGGTATATCACCTCAAAAATAAGCGCAGCAGAAAAACGTTATTTAATGTTTCTACATGAATAAGCTTACTTAAAGCATCAAAAATCAAAAAAACGGAATTGAAATCGGTCAATGCATTGTAATGTAGTGTCAATTTTAAGATGCTCGTAAATGGAATTAAAACCTGCCACAAATGGCTATAATGACAAAATTGGCATATTTCGAGATTTTGAAGGTTTATTTGGACGCTTGCTTGAAAAAGCAGCGTTAATTTAGGTACCACAGGATAAATACCTATCTTTCCTAACTTCGTTAAAGAAAACAAAATTAAAAAATCTATCATTGAATAATTATAATAAATTAACCAAATATACTATTTTAGCAAATTCAGCCAATCTGCAGATAAATTAAAGGTGAAAAAATGACTAAGTTCAGCTAATTAATATGCAAAATTGATGCCAATAGAAAACCGTACATGATATCAGGGTGCGGTTTTTTTGCACACATATGTATACAAAGTTATTTCAATTGATAACAAAAAATACACAAAAAGTAATTAATTATGCAAATTAACTAATTACAGGTAATTATGTATTCATGGTATTTTTATGTAAATTAGGCATGAGTAATTTTGGGTTTTTTCAATATTTAATGAAAGTCTATTCATTCACCATAAATATGTCAAGTATGAACCTCTTTTGATGTTGAATAAAGAAACTGCAGTTAATTACTTAAATATAATACAAAACATACAAAGTTTGACATTTTGACGATGTCAGGAATAGAATTATCATTTTTTTCTGTAAATATGGTATGTGTCACCATTGCTCAAAGCCAAATCCGAAAAGTAAAAATCATAATTCATTTGCAATGATACTTTAAATGAACATTTTGTTATCTGGATTAACATGGGATGACAAATGGTAAACGGAAAAGCCATTCTCACTGTACCGCGTATACAAAAATAGTATGGCCTTGGACACACACAATGGCTTAGAGCTATTGAGGTTTGGAAAATTACTCCCTAGAAATATCTTTGATATAATGTTTTGTTTCAACTAGTTTCCTCGAAGTGTTTCATTCGTTGTCGACGGAAATAATTTACATGCTAAGACAGATTAGTATTTCAGCTAAATGGTGATAGGTCCCTTTATTTCAATAGGCCTATATTATTTTACTGATTTATGAGCGATCTTCAAAAATCCATAAAAACAGGCAGTAGTTCTTAAACAAAACAATTTTTAATTTTGGGGGACCCGATGGTAGCCTCGGGAAGGCTTCACACACCGTATATTAAAAATTTAAACAATTTGGATAAATGAAGCATATGAAGAAATTCATTTATCGACATGGATGTTTTCTAAAATTGGCCAACTTTGAAGCGCGCGCTTTTCAATTCACTGTTATGCTTGCATGCACAGTGTAGCAGAATTATTGTGCAGCCACTGTGACATACCTAGTACATGTCTTCGACTTTCCAAAACGGCTATATTGGGACGATGTGCGCGCGTAGCCAGCAAAAATATTGTATTTTACACTATATATTTTTGCCTTGATCGGGCGGGATGAAAAGAGCTTTATTGTGACAATGCACTCAGCGCGCTAAAATGTTGTATTTTACACTATTTTGGCCCATGATCGGGGTGAATTTTGGTGGAAAGTGCCCCTTTTCTTTTCCTTTTGACCTTTGAACTTTATTTTTTTTGTCATTTTGTCAGGGGCAGGCGGCAGGAAAGTATGAAAAAAAAAAGCGCAGTGATTTATAGTACGCTACGCACAGGCACGACGCCTAGACGTTGATCCACAAGTCTCAGCACACTTGACAGGTTGTCGCTGACTACGGCCCACATCATTCCATAAACCATTTAACAACAAATCAGGGACTTTGCTGCTTCAAGAGCACACAGCCTAGACATTCCACAAATAACCATCGCAACCGGGATCAGCTCCCCGAGTTTCGTACGGGTTACAACGAGACAATTAGCAGTTAGTTCCTTGTCCAGGGGAATTTTAAGCTAACTCAATTTTTCCACGAGAGCGTACCTAGGCACCGCCAGGGTTTGAACCTGCAACCTTTCGCTTGCACCATAGTCGAACCCCTTATCGATTGAGCTAACTTGACTGCCAGTATTGGTCGATGCATGGCTCAATGCCTCAATATTGAATCATCTTCGTTAACAAATTATCCTATGAAATTACCAATCCCTACATCTGTATCCGTGTTTGCATGCGTTGTCTCCGTTAGTCCACCACGGAGTGAATGTCCTGATGCCTGAGTGAATGTACTGAGCATTATTTACCACAGATTTTCTTAAACCATGTGTCTTTTTAGAACAATTCGATATAATCCGGCTGTAAACTTAACAGGTAAGATGCGTTTGCCAGTTAAAATGTTTTTCTTCGCTGATCATTTTTCTATCATGTCTAGGGTTGATATAAGATTAGATTATGGGGATTGTAGAATTCACCCCTGGATAATTCAAGATTTCCAATGCCAAAGTTTAAAGTACTTTGCACATGGGTCAAAATTCAAAACTGCTCAAATAGGTTTTAGACACATGCAAAATGTTCCTCTGATCATAAGGTACGTTTCACAAAATGTACAGTTTGACCTACCTACAACTTTTCGTCGGGGAGTTATAAGCCAAAAGGTCAAATGTTAAATTTGAGGGCTTAAGGGATCTAAAATGAGCGTTTATTGCGTTTCGACAGTATTTTTGTGGGACATGAGAGCACCTCAGACCTATCGAATTGCATTCTGAATACGAAGCATGTCTTTCTGATATCAAATAATTTTCATTTTTGAAAATCACAATATAATACAAATTTTATGACAAATTATAAAAATTTGATATTTTTCAAATTTTGATATATAACAGTCCTCGAAGTAAATTATATAAATCTAATGATATATTCTTAAAGTGTATATGTAGCAGGGAGGAAAAGCCGACGGTCAATTGAAAATGTTGACCTTTCATATTGAAGATATAGATTTTTTTTCAAAAAGACCTAATTTTTTTTGGTGTTTTGGGGAAAAAAAATCCATATCTTCAATACGAAAGGTCAAAATTTTCAATTGATCTTTGGCATTTCATCCCACCTACATACACGTTAAGTATAAATCATCAGATTTATAAAGTTTACTTCGAGTACTGTTAAATATCAAAAATATCAATTTTTAATGATTTGCCATAAAATGTGTATTAAATAGCGAATTTCAAAAAACCAAAATTATTTGATATCAGAATGACATTCTTCGTATTCAGAATGCAATTCGATATGTCTGATGTGCTCTAATGTCCCAAAATAAATACTGTCCAAACGTTCATACCACAGCCCTTAAACAGACAAAATGCTCAAACTTGGATGGAAATGTTCTCAACTACCTATAACGACTCGTTACCTAGGTAACCTTTCAGGGAACTACCGGTATAGGCCATCATCAACCGGGCTCAATTGGCAATGACTTATTTTGCTGTGCTACCTAGGAACGAGTCATTTTAGGTGGTTAAACAAACTATTCTTTAATGAAGTTGCTATCACCAAAAGAACAATTCCCTATCAAAGTTGGATTTTTCTGTTTTAAGCCCTGTGGAGTTGCTTATTTAACCTTTGACCTTTATTGCATATTATAACAACGATAAAGTCGTAGATAAGCGAAACATAATATTTCCCGCATCCTTATGACGATATTATGGAGTTACGGAGTTATGGGTAAAAGAGTAACATTGTGAGGTTATAGGTTCCTCGGCCCATTATGCGTCTCAAAACTATTAAACAGGTCTGAACAAAATGGCCATATGCGGGGCGGTGGATTCAACCTACCATGGCGATTTCTGCCATGAAGATATCTGGCGATGACACTGGGCGGGCGTCCTTAGTGCGGGCAAAAACAATCACAAAGTAGGTGGGATTTAACCCCACCTCTTTTTTCCACATTTACAATCATTCTGAGCAAGTATTAGTCTTTTAAATGAGCTTTTGTATTTATTTACTTGGTTTAGATGTCTGGGAGTTCATTTAGACATTTAGATCAAATTTACGATACGAATCCCTCCTCCTAATCCTCAACCACCCTTGGCACATTTCATGCCAAACGTCATAAGAAAATAATTAGAAATTATTTGAAAACAGGATAAAAACATGAGTAATATCATGAATATAGAACAAATTAGCCTCAATTTAAGACCTAATTGAATCTTCTAAGTGAAGGAATACTCAAGCGACACTGTTTTGAAGTCCAAGCTGCACATCAAAATGTAACAAAACCACCTTTTTGGGTACCCCAGTATATGACATAGGATCATATAGAATCAGACCCCCGCATCAGCCCGTGATCAAAACATCTTGAACTCAACGTAGCATTAAAACGTACGTTCTACGTTGAAATATGCTGATTTTACCTCATGTCTAGGTAAAGGAAACGTATAGAACGAGTGTATCCCAACGAATGTTATAATCAAAATATCATGTGTTTTTGTACAGGTGAGGGTGGGGCAATAATTCACTGATGCTCGTGCGATTCCACAACCATTATTACCAACCACCTGTTATCTTTTTTTGTATTTTCATGCGAATTACCCCATAGAGGCCTCTTGATAGACAAAGTTCGATAGCGTCTATGCCCTAAGTTGAGAATGGACCGTCCCACTCGATTTGTGAAAAGGTCGCGAACCCTTTTAGTGGGCCCAAGTAACTGCCTAAAATGAGGCAAAATTGGGGAAATACAAACGATCGAATTTGGTACTGGTGTTGAAATGAGCACAATATTTAGTTACACCTTTTCAATGTAAAATTAATTTTCTCGGCCAAATGAAAAGGAATAATTTTCATTTTTTCAGTAAATGTCAGGAAAAACTATAATGCTTGATATTTTATGGTTTTTTTTCAAATTCAAGTGTTAAACTTAGGCGTGAAATTTAGTCATCGAGTGTAAGATTTTCGATTTTGATAGGCTTCAACTTGCTCCGCGAGGTTTTGTTTTTTTTGTTTGTTTTTTTTGGATCAACTTTTTAGCTTTTCAAAGTAGTTAGATAGCCTAATGAAGGATTTTCCCAACTTTCTAAGGCACATCATTGTCAGCTATATATCATAGTTTTATCAGAATTTCCTTTTTGATTTCACCATTATTTTACTTTTACGGTTGTCATGTTTTTCAAAATCAACGCGTGAAATCTTTTCGCTGGTTTATAAAATTACATAAAGTCTGCACAAAAAGTAACGCAACTGTTATAAATACGCCTATAGCTTCAGAACTAACAGAGAGAATGATGATATATTTACGCGCATGTTGATACCCCATTTGTCTATGTCGTTCAACATTAACAACGCAGTAGTGCTTTTAAAGAAATATACCCGAAGTTGCAGTTTACAGCGATCTCTGGTTATTATGCCAGCACTGTAGCACGTAAAGCACGCCATTATCTTCGCGCTTACTTCAAATCAATACAAATAGCTGCAACTTTTTAATTCGGGTATCTTTGTTTCAAAACACTGATGTATTGTTAATATTGAACAAAACTGGACAAATTGGGTATCAAAATGCGCGTAAATAAATTATCCTTCTTTTTATGTTAAAATATTGTGAAAATAATTATTAGTTCTGAAGCTATAGGCGTATTTATAACAGCTGCGTTACTTCTTGTGCAGACTTTAAATATATCTTATTCTTAGGCCTATATTTCAAACTTGATATTGTGCGCAAATTAAAGAAAATATTGTAGAAAGACCGCAGAAAGTTTTCGTTTACCTATTAAATTTCAGGTAACAATATTGATCTTACGGTCAATAAATACGAGCGTGCTTGATCTGGTTATTTTACTTTTAGTTTATTTTTCATAGCGACAAGTATTTTCATATTGACAAGTGTCCATACTCAATCTCTAGGGCAACGCATCACATCCAACGGGATAGCTAGGGGGGGGGGCGGTATATGACTTTGGCATATTTTTATCGACTATGTAATTTTATATCGTTCCATTATCCAGAGACCGAACCGAACCAAAACTGAGCTAAAATGCCCAAATATATCCCCCACAATCTACGCATGTATCCTGGAAATCTAGTGGGTTTTTACACTTTCAATAACAATGAATCTTAGGGACCGATCGTTATTTACGGCAGGGGGGGGATGGGTGTTTTGGCAAAAATATCGACAAAAAATTTCGCGTTCCCCCCTCGCGTCCGCTCAAAATTTTCGCGTTCCCCCTTGTTTTCCCAATTTTCTCCATTTAAAATTAACAATCCCCCCTCATGGTTCAACCAAAAATATCAGGTTCCCCCCCCAAGAACACAAAAATTTTCGTGTTCCCCTAAATTACCCATTCCCCCCCCTCCGCCATAAATAACGATCGCTTCCTTAGAATTCGCTGTATGCACGTAGGCTACTAAATGAGCCGTTTGTTTGTTTGTTTGTTTGTTTGTCCAAAAGAAAAGAAAAAACCCCACCAGAACCCCCCAAAAAAAAAAACGCGAGCGAAGCGATGGAAAAAAAACGGCCAACATTTGTTACAAATTTGTTAAATTTGCTAAAATAATCTGCTAAAAAAGCAGCGGTTTATTTCGTCGCCGGCCATTGAAGTTTGGGTGTAACTATTTTTGCCGCTTACCACAATATTGGTTTCTAAGGTTCATTACCCTTTTTGGCATTGCGACCGACCTGACCATAATAAGTTAGTTGACACCACCTACTCATGCATTATTGTCCCAACGCGATGATCCATGGTGGCTCAAGCTGAATCCCCGGACCTGACTCTTCCTCCTACACGATATATTGTTGTACATTGGGTGTGTTAAAGGGAAATTCACAGATCTTGACCAATCTAAATATTGTGTTATTAATACATAACACCAAAAGATATGAGCTAAATCAACAATGAAAAGTCAAATTGCGGATCAAAGAGCCCGAAAAATGGTAAAACACGATTTTAGCGCAATGCATCATGGGACTATTTCTGTAAATTGCCAAGCGCTATTTTCAGATTCCACAGTTTCGTGTTTATTCAGGGAACTTACTCTACCTATCTGGAAATGCATTTCACTAAACATGGTCCGTAAGTGGTAGGCCTACATACCATGTCTATAATAATTGACATAGGTCTGTATACGGCAATATCCATCCTGGCATGCTTATTAGGCTTAGCCTAAGTCAGTTACAGGCGAAGTAAGTCAGATCAGGAAAGTTGAAAAAGACTTTTTCAACTTTCCTGGTCAGATGTGAAAATAGACATTTTATTAATTGACTTCATGTGATATATATTTCAAATTACAGAATCTTACCTTAAAATACCATTGAAATAATTTCATTATATTAATAATCAGTAAAATAAGAAACTACTATAATAAATAAGTTATATAATACTAGTTAATAAGACAAATAAAAAAGGCCGTTTGATTTCACCCATTTTATATATTTTTTCGTAGGCCTATACTGTGCCTGTTTAAATGGACGGTATGCCTAAGAAACAAAATAGGGCCTATAGACCTAGTTTTATAATAAATATATATTATAAACACTTTATATAGGTAACCAAATGAGAGATGTGTAACGCTAATACCATTTAATTACATCATAATTTTCTTTTCCATGAAATAATACATTTTTTGGATTTCTGAAATGGGCTCGCCCTAGTCTAATTAGGCATAGGTCTATACATTTTGTTATCTTTGTTATTATTTTATCTTTCTTTTCCCTCATTATTTCATTCTGTCTTCCTTCTTTCTTACCTTTCCTTCTTCTGTCTTTGTTTTGTTTTCGTTTCCTTTCTTCTTTTTTTTTTTTTTCTCACTTCTTTCTGTCGTTGTTATTTATTTGATTGATTATCCCCATTAATTGTTTCAGTTTCCTTTCATAGTATTCTTAAATTTTCTGTTATTTCACTTTGTCTTTCTTTATTTATCTACATTTTATTCCTTCTCTTTTCTTTCTTTCTTCCTTTTATTAGTTTTCTTTCTTTCTTTCTTTCACTCCTGAACTTTTTTCTTTCTTTCTTTCTTTCTTTAGTTATTTCTTTCCTTCTTTTATTCTTTGTTTATCTTTCTTTCTTTTACCTGATCATTGGTAAATGGCGATGAAAACACGGTACTCTCGCGTAGCTGAACTTCTTACCAGCGGCTGGCGCACACTCCACGCAGTTTTTAGTTTGACGCGCGCGTGGCGGCAAGAACTGCGCGGACAAGATTTCACAGAAATTTCAGTTAGAAACGAGTGCGTACTAGACGCGTGGATTATACCCCTTAAAGTATCGACCGGGGTTCGAACCAGCAATCTATGGATCCATAGTTGAGAAGCTATACCACTACCGTACGTTACGAGTCGACCGAAAGCTGTCTATTTATCATACTTATTGTTTACGGAATAAAGCGCGCACATACGATATACTATTACCGGGACTATTACTAGTATATTACCAATAAATACGTATTATAATCTAGGATCAATTAACCCTAACCCTAAACCCTAACCCTAAATAGGCTGAATAGGTACCTGATCATCGCAAGCTAGCTGTACAGCGCAGAAACACGCCGCATAATTTTCATTAGGCATAATAGTACTCCTCTTTTCGCCAAACGCCAAGTGTTTCTGGAATGCTGCTAAAATAAGAAAACTATTAATGCTAATTTATTGCACATTCTAGGGAAGCGTGGTTGCCTTTTTAAAATAGCTGAGTGAGAGGGTTTTCAATGAATTATTTTTGTGTCAAAATTGAAGCATCCTAATTATAAAAGAATATATGAATATTTACTGCACATCATATATAACGATTCGTGATACCCAATTGTGGCACATTTGATGTCGTTTAGGAGGCAGAGAATTTTATATCAATTTGATATACGCCAAAATATTTTTTTAATTGAGCAAGAATAAGGATAGAAAAAACGATGAAAATTCTATGTAAAAATTACATTAGAACCCGCCAAAGATTACTGTTTCGTTTTTATGGTAATCTAATCCTTTGTTTCCTGGGAAAAAAATTGAGGTCTAATGTGGATTTTTTTAATATAAATGATTAAAACATGTGTATTCGATGGTAGGCCGAACTTATTTTACTTTTTTTAAATTTCATATTGGGGAAATGTGGCTGGGAGAATTTATGTATGGCGTGGAGTGGTGTGGCATAATAGGTACATAATCGACGCTACGAAGCGAATCCCAAAACACCTATCGATCGTCACGAAGCGTGCTTAAAGCCATATTATAACATTTGCTGAGGAGAACGCCCTCAATATTTTTAAAATTCTTTTTTTTACATGATTATATTGTACTTTATAAAACTAACATACCCTGCAAAAATCAAGACTATTGGTGCTGTAGTTTTGTCAAAATCCGAGATTTGATAAAACGCAGGAACCGTCGATGAAAAAATTAGTCGAACGCGTACACGATGTTCATAACATAGTACGTGCGTGACGGATACACAGGGCCGGATTTACCATGGGCCAGATGGACCCCCAAGATTGCCCGAAAACACCATGTTTTGGACCAAAATATGGTAATATTGCAGAAATTTTCCGTGCTTCTCGCGGAAAAACCCATTACACACTAAAAATCACCTTAATCTTGTGTTAAAATAATCCGAAATTGAAATTTTTCGCGCGCATCATGTTAAATTCGAAACAAATATGCCCGTCACCCTCTAAACCAAAATGTGGACACTTGAATGCACATGCCTTCCTCATGGTGAGTTTGGGGGCCTCCAAAGTCTGACCTGGCCCAGGGCTCCCATAAAGGTAAATCCGGCCTATGGATTTATTTGTTTTGTTTTTTTGTCCAAAAGAGAATAGATTTATTTTGAATAAAAGAAGAAACAATAACAACACAAAAACGGAAAAAATCGGCCAACATTTGTTACAAATTTGTTAAATTTGCTAAAATAATCCGCTAAAAAAGCAGCGGTTTGTTTCGTCGCTGGCCATTGAAGTTTGGGTAAACGGGAAATTGGATTCGTTTATAGGAAAAAAGACACTTGAGTTTCTCTATTTTTGAGAAACTATAGAAAGCTATCGTAGACCGCGTTTCGATTAATGGTGAGAGACTTAGTTGATCTCATCAGTTACATTTCAGCTGAATCTTAAGATCACCTAGTATTTTGGTATATTTGTTCAAAGTAGAAAAATAAATCTGCAAAGCAACATAACTTAGGACTGAAATGCCTAACTTTTTGACATTGGCGATTTGGTCCATTTTTAGTGACAGTTTTTTTTCTTCTAAAAATAGAACATACAATGTCTATTATAAATAAATAATAATAAAATAAATTTCGGATTTATATAGCGCCTTTTTCCAGCTAGATCTTGAAGGATTCAAAGCGCTGCCATGGTGAATCATCACAACCAGATCGCATCATCTAGACCAGTTGCAGCCGAATCTCAGGCGCAGACCTATCCGCACTTAGATTGTAACATCCACCAAGTATCCGTGCAGCTCCCCAAATTCCATTGGGTGAAGGAAGTTTTTTTGATAACCAAACAACTAATCACCAATTTTTTGAAAGCAGGAGGAAACCGGAGATCCCGGAGAAAACCTGCGAGAGCGAGCATGGAACCGGGATAAACCAAATGCACACAGAGTCCTTGGGCACGGCCGGGGCTTGAACCCGGAACCTCAGTGGTGCAAGGTGAGGGAACTACCGCTGCGCCAACTCGCTCTCCCATTATGGCATTGTGCAGTTATCTTAACATTTAGTGGTGAGCGGGTGATATAGTTACGCAATCTAATGTTCAGATATCGGTAGGCCTTTAATAGAGAATAGATTGGTAGGCCTATAGCTATATATTTTACCTTCATGCAAATTACTTGCTAAGTTTTAGGTAACAAGAAGCTAATATGTTTTTGCTATGCAAAAATGCGTATATAGGTTGTAAAATGGGTGGTTGTGAAGTTCCAACCAACAGGCCATCTATTCCGTATAGAAAAAAAGATACTTGAGTTTCTCTATTTTTGAGAAACTATAGAAAGCCATTTTGCTCAGCTTAATTTTAAGATCACCTAGTATTTTGGTATATTTGTTAAAAGTAGAAAAATAAATATGCATAGCTTTATAACTTAGGTCTAAAATGCCTAACTTTTTGACATTGGCAATTTGGTCCATTTTTAGTGACAGAGTTTTTTTTTCTAAAAATGAAACGAGGTCTGAAATTGTGTAACCGCCAACCGAGGATACCAAGTTTCAGTAGTGACTCGCCTTACCGGGGACATACTGTGACATGGTACTATCCAATCGGGGACATACCCTATACGTATAAGAGAGGTCGCGATATGATTGTGCTCTAAATAGTAATAATAATTATTGTATTAAATTAATTTTTAGTGCCTCTATGGTGTGGGGGGTGTGCGTGTGTGTGGAGGGCTGATAGTTGGGGTGTGGGGGTGTGTATGTAAGGTGTGTGTAGATATGAACCTGTATAGCGCTTTCAGACCAGATGATCAATGGTTTTTGGGGTTGTGGTGAGCAGCGGTGGTTTCGGATTAGGGTATACGTGCTCTGTAGCCATGGCGCCTATGTTCAAGGGTTCAAGGGTATTAGGTTTGGCAGACAATGGTGACCGATCATTTAAAGGGGTGACCCTAGTAGTTTAGGATATGGATTGTCTTCAAACTTACATACAATATCAAATATCGTCCCATTTATGCATCTATATGAGAAAACGAGAATATTTTCAGCGTAAATGTGAATAATTAGCACAATTAGCAAGCCAATCATTGGTTCGCGTGAATTGTATTATGGTCCAGCATCCAGAAACATGCAGCTCTTTGCCGCATTCCCGTCGTGTGCTTCGCCATACCACTACGCCCATCATTCTTGACACAATATAAATGTAAATGAAAAAAAAAGAGTTTTCACACGTAGCATTATACAAATTATAATGAGGCGATGCCCAGGGGTGAAACCCCTTATTCCCTAATCCGACCCTTTTCCCACGTGTTTATTACAGGTTTACGTAGCTCCTATATATTTGAGTGGGTCCCCCAGGGGCAAAAAATAATATTTTAAACAATGGTGTGACGTCATAACTTCTTAAAAGTTTTTCAAAAATTGGCCCTCAAACTCATAATAACAGTCCAATACAAGAACGAACTGCAGAAATTCATACTTTAATATTCTGTCTTCCTGTATAACCGGTTATTTGGGATAATTACCGTCTCGTTATCTTGCTATTTGATGACAAAATCAACGGGCCAAAAAGACGTACCAAGGAAAAAATATGGATGGGCTCACCGACTTGGAGATTTGCTGGCTAGCGCCCATTGGCCGTTGGCGGCGGGTGGAATAGCGTCGAGCCCGATCTTAAGTTTATACACCTTCAACCTACATGCTTGGAAAGGTCGTTTTCAACAGATTTACCACATTCGCTTTGCTATAAAAATTGAATTTCGTTATCTGTTGACCTAGTGAAAAAAGTGTTTTTAGGGGAAGTGTTAACTTTCGTTCGATATAAAACAATCTGATTGGAAGAAGGAAACACTTGAGGCCTATTTTCAAGCTAGAATCTCACACAGCTCTATGATGCTATGTACTCAACCATATAGTATAATGAAAGACTGTGTTGAGACCATTAGCTTGGACGAAATTGTGTGCTCAGGTTTATCGAGGTGGAAACTGTGCATAGATGGTTTATAAGAGAATCGTTTTTGTAGCCAAACCTTTCCATATGCCTAATTACTGCGCATCATCAGCGCATGATGCGTCTGTTGTTATTGATAGACAGTCAACATTAATAGGTAAATTTTCACGGGAAAATTTTCTGGACACGTGACCAATGCGTATCAATGTGAGTGTAACCTCGAGCCTGATCTCTGACCCCCGGCGGTGACCTCGCTATTCAAGTCTTAGTAATTTTGAATTGGAATAGTATTTTTTGACCGCAATTTTGATAGAAATGTGTGCATTGCAAATTTATTGAATATTATGTTATCTTAATTTTTTCACAATATCATCAAAACGTAATTTCAAAAATATCTATCTACGGAAAAAAATATTTATCTACGGAAACTCTTACCATAACATTATTAACTTGCGACAAGTAACTTATTTTGCCTCAAAGGAGGAATTCTTCCTATTCAAATACATTGGAAGAACACCCGCCGTGCTCGGGGTCACATTCCATAATGCTAATATGTCTGCGCCCATGGGTGTCACGTGTCCAGAAAATTTTCCCGTGAAAATTTACCTATTAATTCTGACTGATAGATATTGACTCCGTGGAACGGACTGAAAATTAGGTAGTTTCGTAAAATTCTTTTATTTCAAAAACGGAGCGATCAATAATGTCAAGATGCTAAAAGTATGTGATAGCTGATTATGTTCTTCAACATCATTTCGAGGGCTTAGAGCCAGAACAACCTATGTCCATTTGTTTTCTCAATTACTTGTTAGTCATTTCGGCAACAAATGGACGGTTAATTATATACCCTCCATAATAAATGCAAGTGACTTTGGGGTATATGCACGGCCACTTAAACAGTTAGTTAGACGCAAGTGACCATGTATATACCCCAAAGTCAATTACATTTTCTTATGGAGGGCAGAATAACCGTCCATTTGTTACCAAATAAGTAACATGTAATTGAGAACACAAATGGACATAGGTAGTTCCCGACGATATAGTTCTTTCATATTATTGACAAAGGATGACGTTTAGAAAAGCAATATGAACACAACACCTCCGCAAAAACAAAAACAAGCCAACAACAATACGAGCAGCAGGAAATACTATATAAGACGTAGTGGTGCAAATTATTGATGACCCATAAACATGATAAATGCAACAACACAGTGTTGTATGTTATGGCTCTTGAACCAGAAGTGGAGAAAAGTTTTACCGGAAATGGATACTATGCTTTCAAAGGAGATAAATTTGTTATCCAAAGGTATCTGCCTACCTGTTAAATCCAGTCTTGAACATCACCAGAAGCCTACTCCAGAAACAGATCCTGCTGATAAAATCTCTGCGACTGGATGGGTCTGGGTAGTGTTGATAGGATGTTTTGTGAGTAGGGTATTGCTAGAAGGTTTAATTGCGTCTTTTGGAGTGTTCATCGTAGCTTTGCAAGATCAGTTTCCTGGCTCTATGGCGCGAATTTCATGAATAAGTTAATTGGCAGCAGGACTTTCATATATCGTTGGTAAGTTTAAAAATAATAAAGTATGTTCAACCATACCGGCAGGAAACCAAGAGATGGATCTAGAACATACAACATACAGTCTGTCCACTCTGAAGTACAAAGTGACAACTCGCGCGTATACAGCGAGTAAACAGTGCGCAGTGCTGCATCTCTGCTGCAGGTATGCGTGCCTTCAAAGTCGGCACAATGTGTGCGTCCGCGTCGGTACTTTTTACTTCAGAGTAGACTGACTGTAGCAGTGTCCAGACCCGTACGTAGAATTTGTTTTTGCGCGGGGTGCGAAAATTCAAAAATGTAGACCCCCCCCCCCCCCAAAAAAAAAAAAAAAGAAACAAAACAAACCCCAACAACCAACCGATCGCAGGTCAAAAGTGGACTTCATCCCACTAAATAATACTAAGTGGTATGAAGTCCACTTTTGGCATGTTATGGCTGTTTTTTATTTAGGCATTTTGTATGCCCCCAGCAAACACAAAAACGTTTTAAATAAGTTATATTTTGGCTTTTGATTTAGGTAAAAACGTTTTAATAACATTAAAATGTCGGGTTATATAAAGGTCATGAATTTATTTTTTAAACGTTTTGTATGAAAACACACTACAAAAATATTTTGTCAACACTTAAATAACATTATGTTAAAATATCTATATCCAGCAAACACGAAGAGGAACACGATTGAAGGTTTTTTTTATCCGGCATAAAAAAAAGCTTAAAAAATAAAACACGCGTGTTTACGACCAGACGACTTCAGCTAAATCGTAGATCCTTTTGCACTAGAAGTATCCACAGTATCCATGACACACATGTTACACACCATTGTCATCTGGTTGTCATCCTGTTTAACCTTACACAGCCCTCTAACGTCGAGAAACCATTTTATTTACTTTGTTTTATCAATCTCTCGGATGATGGCAGCATATCTATATTGGTGCTAAGGTTTATATAATATAAATATAATATATATTATATAAAATATGATCAGAGCCCTGACATATTGGAAAATGCAGCCAATCAAAGTTCATGAAGTCGTGCGATCGATACCTACAGCTATACAATTAGGCGATTTTATTATTAGGTATTTTTGCTGCACCATTAAATAGTATCAGCCTATATTAGTGTATGTTACTTACTTACTTACTTGCTTATTTGAAATCTTCTTCTTATATGAATTTTATGCATATTATGAAAGTTATCATTGTTTCTGTATTTTTAAATGTGGTGGTAACCAAGAGCGAAATAACATTATGTTTTGCAACAAATTTTACAATGTACCAAAAATTGTACGGATTTGTTGGAATTATTTTTATTTCGAAAATGTCACAAATATAAAGTTCATGATAAGGCTAAAAATAATGCTATGTCTCAAAGTACATGGCAGTTTAAAACGAATGCGGAGTGCGGGTGGTTTTTTTTAAAGAATTTTTTTTTGAAGACTTTTTTATAACTTAAGGGATGGGGTATGAACGTTTGGACAGTATTTATTGTGGGACATTAGAGCACATCAGACATATCGAATTGCATTCTGAATACGAAGAATGTCCTTCTGATATCAAATAATTTTGATTTTTTGACATTCGCAATGTAATACACATTTTATGGCAAATGATTAAAAAGTGATATCTTTGATATTTAACAGTACTCGAAGTAAACTTTATAAATCTGATGATTTATACGTAAAGTGTATGTAGGTGGGATGAAAAGCCGACGATCAATTGAAAATTTTGACCTTTCGTATTGAAGATATGGATTTTCCCCCAAAACACACAAAAGAATAGGGTCTTTTTAGGAAAAAAATCCATATCTTCAATATGAAAGGTCAAAATTTTAAATTGATCGTCGGCTTTTCCTCCCAGCTACATACACTTTAAGAATATATCATTAGATTTATAAAATTTACTTCGAGGACTGTTATATTTCAAAAATGAGAAAAATCATTTTATGTCATAAAGTTTTATTATATCGTGAATTTCAAAAATGAAAATTATTTGATATCAGAAAGACATTCTTCGTATTCAGAATGCAATTCGATATGTCTTATGTGCTCTCATGTCCCACAAAAAATACTGTCGAAACGCTCAAAACGCTCATTCCAGATCCCTTAAGTTTTGAGTTAAAATGTAATTTTCGAGTGTTCAAAAGTATACAGCATAAATTGTGGTTGATTTACACAATTAAAGTACAAATATCAATATTTAAACAATGTCATGAAAGGCATGGCTTCTTTTCTTTTTTTTTTTACCCTAAACAAAATAAATTTAGATGTCTTAGGTGCATATCTTTAATTTGGTGTCAGTGGTCATGCGCTCAACACCTATTTTTATTGAGTGTAAGACAATAGTAACAGCTGCACTTTAAAATTTTCTTAAGAATACCTTACCCACTTATGAGAATCTTGCACACAAATTGGGCTATTCCATTTAAAATCCACACTTATCCCTGTGGAAGATTTAATTTAAGTTTTCCACAGAGGGAGTGTGAGTTTCGAATAGAATAGACAATTTGATAACTTTCATTTGAAATACTCGCTCCAGTTGTGGAAGATATAGGTAAAACCATAAAACAAGGGGAGTATGGGTTGCAAAATGAATAACCCTGACCAATTACATTTGAAAAAACATACTCCCCCTGTGGAAGGTATTTCCAAACTCTTCCACAGGGGTAGTGTGGATTTCAACCGGAATAGTCCAATAAATGTACCAGCAGAAGAAACATACACTAACGATATCTTATTTTATCAATTTAAATTAATTGTGCATTTTAGCGCCTCAAATCAACTTTGAATTGTGAGTTTTCAAATATATTTTCAAAAGTCATCAAAACTTTTGCTTACGATGGTCTTGCAGTCTGCCCACATTAGATTGCACGTAAAAGAAACACACCCGGCCTGGTTACTCAGTGATCAGTCACGGTGGTCAGTTTCAATTGACTTCATTATAATGGGGTAAAGGTAAAAGCGCTTTGTTCCTATTCGAGATTCCTATCGCAAAATGGAGCGTTGACCAGTAAAATGCCCAAATTCATACATCTTTCACTTTGAATTTAAAAATCCAGTGGTCGTCACGCATATCACTAAGCTATTCAAAAATCAGAACTTGTTATATTTGGTACAGATTTTGAAAGTTGTATCGCCCAGATCTTCCTTTATGGCCAAGTTAAAATAATTGTGCCTGGTAGGCTTACTTGGCGACATCAGAGGTCTGAAATATAAAGAAAGGTGTGTACCAAGCGGTACCAAGCTTTAAGGCGAGTCGGATGAGAGTATCAATCTCAAATTTTGAGACAAGTAAAGATGGCACTCAAGAGGAAAGCTGTGTCTATATAAACCCTTCAAAAAGTTTGGAAACTTTCCCAAACGGCTTTACATCTGAAATATTTGAAATATATTTCCATATTGTTTCATATCAATACAAACATTGTTCTTTCTTGACAGAAAATTACACCAAATTTGTGACCATAACTTATTCCATGTAACTGTCTTTGAATGACAAGGAGGTCTCAAACAAAATGTGCCAAATCTGCCATTGTCTACGCCATTTGCATCAGTAAACATGAATAAGGAATATTACACTGTTTCATTAAAAACGGTTTCAAAGTGCTGCCAGTCTGATGTACCGGCGTTCTGCAGCCTTTGTTTTTCTTGGTCGGCCACTTATGGATCTGTCTTTGACATCTCCGGTCTGACGAAACTTGGCACGGGTTCGCTTCGCGTAGGATTTATTCAATTTTCGGGCGGGTTGATGCATTTATATTTGGTTCTATTTTCTAAATTTTCAGTGATTCCTTTGTTATAAAAACAGCAAAAATCACGTTTTTTTCTCGTGTATGAAATAGGTTAATAAAATGCGTATCACGTGCTTTAGACGCATCGACATCTCAGTACGCGTGTATGTACAATTTTACTCCCACTAAGTGATACGCGTTTATTAACCTATAAATGATAACCTTGCTTCGGTAATATGTCGGGCCTTGTGAAAAATCGAAACATTTTGATTTGGACCTCGGGATATTCCTCGGTTCCAGGGGCAAAATGTTTCAATTTTTCACAATGCCCCTGAAATAACTGATGCGCAGTTATTTACCTAAATATTGAGTTTCAAATAGGGTCACTTCGAGGCGTTAGGGCGCTACAAAAAAGAAAGAAAAAAGAACATACTATCCCAGCAAACTAACGCCTATAGAACTGAGACTTTTCCTTTGAGATCACGGTTGTTTGATGGGATCATTTACAACCAAATAAGTCAGGCCTAAATAGCAAAATGTGATATCATGCTAATGTATACAGATGCTTTTGAGTCATTCTCCCTCTTTTACAAAATTATTCACTTTTATAGCATTTTATAGCTTTTTCGATATAAAATGTATCTATTAATGACAAAATTGGTGGCGCTATTTAGTTTACTGGAAATTACTCTTTCCAGCTTTTAATACAGATAATTCCTTTTATTGTTTGATGAAATATGTTTATAAAAATTTCCTTGTTGCTTGTTTCACCTATTCCAACTGTTTTAATGGCAGTATTAATCACCTATCCCTTGCAAATAAAGAAATATGATTTAGGATAAATAGCGCCGTCTATAGTTTGCATTTAGTTAATAATGAAGCCAATTCTATATGCATCAAACAACCGTGAGATCAATGTAGTAGTATTAAGAAGTACACAGCGGTTTTTGTAGATTAATGGCAAACTCTGGAAAAAAATTGGTTCCTGCGATCCCACTCGGCTTAAATGAAATATTTTATCGCAATACAAACACTTGTTTGGTGTAAGGACAATCACCTAAAAATAAAGCCAAACTACGAGGTCCAGACTAATCGGACAACTGATATTATTGGCAAAAGTTAGCGTTTAGAAAGGCAATGGGCTATTCCATTTAAAATACACACTCCCCCTGTGAAAAATTTGGAAATATCTTGGGAGAGTATGAATTTAAAATGGAATTAGCATATTAGTAGCTCCAATTGAAACTCACCATCCCTCTGTGCAAGATTCAGATTGAATTTTTTTATCAGAGTGTGTGTGTTATTCAAATGGAGCTGCCTTATATGTTCATTCCATTTGATATTCATACTCCCCCTGTGGAAGATATTTCCAAAATCTTCCACAGGGGTAGTGTGGATTTTAAATGGAATAGCTCAATATAAACGCATCACCACCCCCGCAAAACAACAATAATAACAACAAAAAGCCAGCTATAAAAGTGGCAGGAAATACCTAAGACGACCAGTAGTGCAAATTATTGATGATCCATAAAATGCAAATAACGCAAAAGTGTTTTACGAGCTGTTACACCTGTTAACTAATTGATCCAGATTCACCCGATTGGATACTATGCTTACAAAGGAGATAAAGACGGTATCCAACGGCATCTGCCAATCTAAATCCAGTCTTGAACAACGGCGGAAACCTATTCATGAAAGTGATCTTGGTGAAGAAAGCTCAGAGACTGGTTGGGCCTGGGTAGTTTTGATAGGATGTTTTGTCAGTCGGGTATTGGTAGAAGGTTTAATTGCGTCTTTTGGGGTGTTCATCGTAGCTTTGCAAGATCAGTTTCCTGGCTCTATGGCGCGAGTTTCTTGGATTGGTTCATTGGCAACAGGACTTACATACATCGTTGGTAAATATGAAAATAATAACAAATGTTGAATCCTACAACGAGATGGGTCCAAAAGGATTCAACATAGCAGTGTCTAGACCT
The DNA here is from genome assembly GCF_039555335.1 of Amphiura filiformis. Classification (NCBI taxonomy): domain Eukaryota; kingdom Metazoa; phylum Echinodermata; class Ophiuroidea; order Amphilepidida; family Amphiuridae; genus Amphiura; species Amphiura filiformis. The sequence continues at coordinate 44,201,269 of NC_092642.1, forward strand.
GTGCGCAGGGATTTATTGTGTGTGTGGGGGGTGTGTGTATGTGGGGGGGGGGGCACAGTGTCATCGCCCCGATATCTTCATGGCAGAAATCGCCATGGTAGGCTGAATCCACCGTCACGCATGGCCATTTTGTTCCGACCTGTTTAATAGTTTTGAGACGCATAATGGGCCGGAGGACATCTGAGTAAGGTGTGAGTGTGGGGGTGAACATGGTACGCCATAGGTCACTGCTTTTAGACTACCTCCACGATTGGCCTATACACTGCGCTATTATAGTTCGGCACATATAAAATCAGAATTATTGTCAGTTTTTGAGTTCAAGACGCAAGCTTCTTTCTCAAGACGCAAGCTAACGACTATCATATCTGTTCAACACGTATATTCAAGTGCAAGGAACCACATCTGGCTTCTTTAGACGAAATCATTTACGGGAGATATTCATCATTTTTTATTCCGGTATCCAAAGATTTTCGTCTGAATATCAAAATCGTGCATAGCACATTCACGTGTATCGATCCCGGGTATTTATTTTAGTATCTCTGCTGTACCAAGTAATTATTAGCCAGGCGATGTCGATGTGGGGGGGGGGGGGCGAAATACGGAAATTTGGATCTTTCTCCACCCAAAAAAATCGCCTGTGATGCAAAAAGTGAGCTTTATCCTGCTAATTATGGTGGATATTTTGAACAGTTTAACATTAAAATTGGTCCCTTTTGTTAATGAGTCTGTCTAAGTGAGATGTTGACCTTTTTACGAATGAAAAGTGCGCTTGCTCAGATTTGTGCAAAACGTGGACTTGTTTTAAATTTTTTGAACGTCTTATTACCAAGAAATGGACATTTTGTCCATTTTCTCCCACATAGGACATTTTTATTGGATAACAAAAAGTGAACCTTTGATAATGGAGGTGGACGCACCCGGAATCCCCTGTGTACGGCCCTACAGTCCAGGAAGTCGCACTACTCAAGTGAAGTTGCAGTAGCGTATACAGCCCTTTTCAAACGGGTGAGCGTCCCCGGTATCCAAAAGAAGAGAAATTGGAGAAAAAGAGAGAGAAACGCCTATGTGCATGTGATTTTGATGAGTCTTCCTATTGATTGAACTATTTTATATATTTTATACTTAGAAGCCTTTCAGTAATGCTACAAGCTGTGCATTATGTATTATGAACTTTACAATGTCCGTTCCCTTATATCTTATGTAGGCCCCTTTGGCAGTGCCTTTTGTAAGAAATTCAGCATAAGGCAGGTTGTATTGGGAGGATCCGTGTTGACTAGTGTGTCATTGGTTACAGCGTCATTTGCTACGGATCTATGGCATCTTTATGTATGCTCTACACTCGCAGGTAAGCTCAATGCAGGCAATAATGTTAAAACGTTGGTTTATGCATGGCGTAATGGTGTCATATGTGTGACATCTGCTGGTCGCAAAAGTCGCTACTGGTTGCTATGTAAATCATGCCATGAACATGGCATGTTTATGCCATGAACATTTCAAGACATTCCGATTCTTCTGTTTTGTATTTGGCATGAACATGCCATAAAATCATCTACCAAGGATTCGTGGTTGGTTAATTTTGAACCCATTAAAAATGTAATTGACGCCCTTGAATAAAGAATTAATGGGCATGGAAGTAGAGAAAATTTGACATTGACCATGATTCACGCCATGAATTTGGAATTGAATTCAGCCGATGTAGTGTAAATACCCAACAAACGAATTAATCGGCCGTAATTCAAAATACAGCTTAAGTCGGTTACGACTTTTGCCCAATGTAAACGGGGTAATAGACACAGAATGAACATTACATTCCCTGAATACACTAATGTGATATTTAGTCCGCACGATATCATCATCATCAGTCGGCTGCGGAGCAGGTGACTACAAGCTTTTTCCAACTATCCGATCCACGCGCTTGATGTTTAACATGACTCTGTAGCAAGATGCAAGAGGGATATACTCGTGTGATACACTCTTTTCATGTTCATTAAATTGTGTAGGAACGACCATGTGCGCATAAAATAGGGAAAGGTTTTAGCATAACAAAAGGTCAAGCTCAAAAAAAAAGTCAGCGTGAAACTGTATGATTTACACAACAATGCACAACTTTTAGAGAGCCAACGCCCTCTATAGCATGTTTGTATTCATCTGGTTTCTCATGACAATTTTACTAATTTTACTTCTGCCTGCTGTCATGGCTATAAGCCGTAATCGGGCTTTAGAAAGTATGGAAACACAAGATCCATAATAAATAGCATAGTTATTGAATTTTTTTTTCTTTGCTCCTCAGGTACAGGACTCGGTTTAATTTTCCAACCTTCCTGTGTCATCATCACATATTACTTTGACAGGAGACTTGCTCAAGCCACTGGCTTCGTCTCGGCTGGTGCCGCAAGTGGTATTCTCACATTTCCCCCGCTTTGTCAAACGCTCGTGGACATCTATGGATGGCGACCAGCACTTCTATTATTGGCTGGAATCATCAGCAACATCTCTGTTTGCGGTGCTCTTTTCAGACCAACTATCTTTGAAGTAAAAATCAACAAAATTCGACAGTTAAGGAACGATCCTGGTAGTGATGCCAAATGTCAGTGTAAACTCGGCTACGTTTTTACTTCTGTTTTACACGCTGGTGACTTAATCGTATTAAAAAACATCTACTTCGTTTTTGCGATATTTTCTTTATTTTTATTTGGCGTGTCCTATTTTCTCGCTCTTTATTACACGGCATCACGCGCAGTACACGCGGGTATTTCAGGTGTTGATGCGGTGTATTTAGTCTCCGCTATTGGGATGGGGTCTCTTGTCTCCAGACTTGCCCAGGGTTTCATTATTGACCACCAATTTATGTCTGCATCTTTGTTGACAGCGGTAACACAAATTATTTGTGGAATAGCTTGTAGTCTGAACCCAATTTCAAACAGTTACACGGTTTTGATGATTTCTGCTATCTTACTCTGTCTGGGTAGTGGCGTAATGGCCTCAACGATACCCATACTAGCGAAGGACTATGCTGGGCGAACGCACATTTCTGGTGCCTTGGGATGGATTCTGTTCTCGACGGGTTTAGGGAGTATACTTGGAGTATATTTAGCAGGTAACTTTTATTATGCATATTCCAAGATTTTTTTAGATAATATAGCTTACAATTATACAGGGTATACCACACAGCTCCACACCTTCAAATTTATGACAGTATTTATCAACCGGGATGTGAATCTCGAGAAACAAGAAGTAACGATCTCTATGGGCGTACTGTTAGGGGAAATATGGGAACTCGCCCGCCTGCCGCACGTGTATTTATTCTTTTCAACCAGAATGGTCCAAAATGCGCTAATCAAACCTTAATCCTAAGGCCCAGTATGATTGTAGTGGTACATTATTGTCGCAGAAAGAAATTGTCAGGGTGTGTTTATTTTTTGCAACCATAGTAAGCAGCAATACGCTAAACCTGTATATGGGCGTATAGTTTGGGAAAAGTAGGTCAGCTGCCCCGGGCGCTTATTTATTTTCTGCAATCACAATGGGCCAAAATGAACTAACCCTAACCCAAATCATAAACCCTAACCTTAACCCCAACCCTAGAGGCTCGGTGTATGCGACCCATTATGTTTGCAGCGGCCCATTATCTGATTATTATTATCGCAGAAAGAAATTAGCAGGGCGTGTTTATTTTTTGCAACTATAATAGGCAGCAATACACTAAACCTAACTTTAACCCTACACCCTAACCCGGCCCATTATGGTTGCAATAAGAAATTAAGAGCGCCACAAACTGAAGCTGCACGTCTGCATTTGGAAGGAAATGTTAGTTTTTATATTCTATTTTTCCTATTTCAGGTGTTCTCGTGGATGCCACTGTTTCCATTTTTTCATAACCAGTGCATGTTTTCTGCTTAGTACTCTCTCTGTAGCAGCTCAAACTCTTACGAAATGTACCATATCCCTGTCCCGGGGGCGTATTCAATTTCTGCAACCATAATGGGCCACAATATGCTAACCCTAACCTAACCCTAAACCTTAACCGTAAAGCTTTGGTCTATAATTGCGGCTCATTATGGTTGAAGCGGTCCATTATGGTTGCAGAAAAAAATTAAGTGCCCTGGGCACATGTTTATTTTTTGCAACCATATTTAGCCGTATTACGCTATAACCCTAAGTGTTGGTGATACTGCGGCCCATTGTGGTTGCACAACAACTGAACATTAAGCGCACCAGGCGCCACAAATTCAAGCTACACCTCTGCATTTGGAAGAAAATGTTAGTTTTATTCTATTTCTCCTATTTCAGGTGTTCTCGTGGATGTCACCGGAAGCTACAGCTTTCCATTTTTCATGGCCACTGCATGTTTTCTGCTCAGTGCTCTCTTACTAGCAGCTCAAACTCTTATTAAATGCACCAGTCGCCTATTTACAACAGATACAAGAAGCCGTGATGAATTACAAGGTGAAATCAACAATGGCTTAGAAATAGAGGAAAAACATCTAAATGAGCCCTTGGGTTCCAGAGGGCAACCTGGTAAATTTGTTCCAAAAAACGTGAGACCAGTTGCGGTCCCGGGACCGCTGGAATGAAATAGCAATTTTCTTCGTTTTACCTCATTTGTTTGGATCGAAATTAAAGTGATCAATGCCATCAATGAAAACTAAGATTTAAATAGGAATTCATTCTTTATGCAAATCACATATTTTACCATTAAACATATCAATACAAGACACTATTTTTAGACCGTGTCACCTTAAAACAAAATTGTAACATTTGCTGAGGAGGACGCCCTCAATATTTTTTAAAATTCTGTTCCTTACATGATTGTCAATGTACTTTAATGATACCCAGCAAATATCAAGACTATAGGTGCTGTAGTCTGAACAAACTGTTTATTATTACGGTGGAAATATTAGCATGTACATAGCGTGCGGAACGGTCATGCACAAATCAAAGGACCGTACCGTAGCACGACCGACGGAGTGACACGCATTGGCGACATCGGGTAGCAAATCAGTTGTTCCGATCAAAATCAAAAGGTGACATATCTGACAGTATAAGCTAACATTTAATTGAAAAGAAATGCTAATCTATTTTTATGGAAATGTCAGAACTTCAATAAAGTTTATTTTTCGAATACTACCTTTCAAAAAATATTCCTCGTGTATCAGTTCACCGTCGTCAAAATATTGCAGTGTTTTCCACAGAAAAGAAGCTGCTTATTTTTGTGTTTTAATTGTTTTTTTCATAATAGGTAGACCTAAATATGAAGATTTCGTATATCCTTACTAAACTCACCGTTATCTTTATAAAAAAAAAAGCATAATTGTCTGCTTAATAAACGTTCCCTTTCTATTGCAAATGAAATACAACTTATAACAATAACGAGAATGCCTCCCCTTTATTTATTTCATTCAATTCATTCCTAAACGGAAGCATGTACTTGCTTCCTATTAACCCTCTGACGGGTGTCGCAGGCGACAAGTTCCAAATTTTATGTAAAAATTCAGAATATTACATTTTCATGACTAAATTTTGAATCGGCATGAAAAATGCACGAATACGAGTACAAACAAGCCCAGTATTGGTTCAGTGGTTTTTGAGATAGCTCTTGATATTTTGAGATAATATTTCAGAACTTGGACTTTTTATGTTGAAGCCTATGGCTAGCACGCAGAAGATTAATTGACTTTGGTTAGACAAAGCTCGAACCGACTTGACCGATTATCACTAGTGTTAGGTGCACGTTTCGGTAAACATGGTAAATTGACCGGTAAATTGTCACTTAAGAGTGGTTTGTTACGCACGCGCACGTTCATTATCAAGAACACGAATCAAAACTAATAATGATTTTTTGAACAAAAGATGCAATAAAAAATACATAAAGTTTAAAAATTTCAAATAAACCCATTATTTTGGTTTCTTATAACGATACCTTAACACACAAGCAATATTAGCGAAATTAAAGTCCCATTCAGTGATCCCAGCGCACGTATAAAAAAAAGTGTAAAAATCCCTTAAAAGTGAAGGATATTAAAGTCGTTAAAATTGTCATTGTCATTAGGTATTTCTGAAATGAAAAATTTGGGCAAAAAAACAAGGAAGCAGCATTGTCGACAAAGTTGAATACATGTAAGCTAATTTATATACTGTCAGTATCTAAATTACAGATTCATGTAAACTGTCTTATTCAGTCTTTCATAAACACACGCAAGCTATGTTAGCACATCTATGACAATGACAAAGGTACCAAAATCTGAATTTTGATGATTTTTACGATCATCCAGATGAGCATATCACTGAATGGGCCTTTAACCGAACTATATCAGATAAAACGTGTTTTTCTCAGAATTGTACTTCGTGGACTTAGCACGTTTTGCAACCAAACTCTTCAGAACTCTGGTTGGTTCAATTTGGCTGGTGGTTGGTCTGATTTGATTGGTTAAAATACCAATCTATTTTACCATTACCATTGGTAGAAGGAAATAATCCACGTCATCGTTATTGATAACAGTTTTGTAATAATCGTTTACCAAGCACGGTTTACTTTCTAGCATAGTAACATTTACACATAACGTAGAATATTGGATATAGATAAGTGAATCGGTTAACATTGGATATTATTGTAAGACTAGAAATAACCTAACATGGGACTTGAATACCTTGGGAAACTTGGTGGTGCCGTCTGTTTCTGTTTTAGCCTGGTGCTGCTGGTATTAGTTATTGAGGAATCTAACGCGGGTGATCTTGCTATGGACTTTCACGATCTAACGGCAACGCCAGGTGAGTAATTTGTTATTGTGTGTGGGTGGGGTGGGGGTGGTGGGTGTTGTGTGTGTGGGGGGATGGGGGGGGTGTGTGTGGGGGTGTGTGGGAGGTGATCTTAAGGGCTGGGGTATTGGTGTTTGCACAGTATGTTTGTGGGATATTAGAGCACATCAGATATATCGAATTGCATTCTGAATACGAAAAATGTCCTTTTTTTTTAAATTCGCGATATATAATACACATTTTATGGCAAATGATTAAAAATAATATTTTCCTCGAAGCAAACTTAATAAATCTAATGATATGTACTTAATGTGTGTAGAGCTGGATGAAAAGCCGACGATCAATTAAAGATTTTGATCTTTCGTGTTGAAGATATGGATTTTCCCCCAAACACCAAACAAAAATGGGTCTTTTGTGGAAAAAAATGTATATAATATGTGAATTTTCAATGTATCGTCGGCTTTTCATCCCAGCTACATACACTTTAAGTACATATCATTAGATTTATAAAGTTTACTTCGAGGCCTGTTAAATATCAAACATTTAAAAAATATCAACTTTTGATAATTTGTCATTAAATTTGTATTAAGAAAAATCATAGTTATTTGATATCAGAAGGACATTCCTCCTATTCAAAATGCAATTCGATAGGTCTGGTGTACTAAAAAAAACTGTACAAACGTGTAAAACGTTAATATCCGATCCCTTAAAAACAAGATATTTTAGAAAGCAATTGACGTCATTAGCAAAAAATTCAGTATAGTTGGTTAAAAATTAATAAAAAAGCGAAATAGAGTTGTAATGTAAGTATAAATGTATGCACATAACTAGGAGATGCTAAAATGATTCATGTGTTTTTATGCTGTATGTTTCATGCATGATGATGGTCGTGATTGGAATGGTGTAGTGTTTTTGTTTCTTGTAGGACTACACCTCTGGGACTACTCGATGGATACACTTTCACTTTACACGCCCATGTAAATTTTCAACTTGTTTATCATGCCTATATTCCGTGAACTTATTTTTGAGATTCCGTTGATACCCTTTGCAGGTTTATGCCATCCCGGGATGCCCATCTAAAATCTTTGTGTTCTTGTGATGTATACCCAGCAAACACAAACACGTTTTTAAAACGTTTTAAATAAGTTATATTTTGGGTTTTGGTTTAGGTAAAAACGTTTTAATAACATTAAAATGTCGGGTTATATAAAGGTCATGAAATCGTTTTAATACGTTTTGTATGAAAACACACTTCAACAATATTTTTAAAATGTTTTCGAAATGTCATTGTAAACTATTTTTGTCAACACTTACTAAATAACATTATGTTAAAATATTTGCACCCAGCAAACACAGAAATGTTCTTAAAATGTTTTTTTACAAAACGTTTTAATAACATTTAAATGTCGGGTTATATAAAGGTCGTGAAAACATTTTAAAAACGTTATTGTAAATATTTTGGGCAAACATTTTTGCAAAATATTTTTTTCAACCCCAAAATAACATTCTGTTTAGAATGATTTGTACCAAGTTTTCAAAATGTTTTTGAAATGTTATTAAAACGTTTGTATACCCTTTATATAACCCGACATTTAAATGTTTTCTGTAAAACATTTGCGTTTGGTGGGCAGTATATTACCAACAAATGTTATTTAATGTTATGAAAACGTTTTATACCATTAATGTACCCTTTATATAACCCGACATTTAAACGTTTTCTGACAACCTTTTGTAACCTTTTGCGAATAATGTCGAAAACGTTTTGTGTTTGCTGGGTAACCATCTTAATTATTTATCGAAGTCATTCTAGGGGCACCTACCTGTAATCATGTAATTAGTTTCACTGACATTTACAGAAAGTTTGTTTGCTTTAAAGGGGCATTTCGTGATCCACAGCCTCATCCCCCACTTTTCCCAAAAAAGTTGAGATTTTTACACCACTAGATACCTCTGGCTACATAATGTTTATGTACCAAATATTTCTTGCAGATTAATTCGTTTAGCAAAGATATCGTTAAATTTGAATTTCGTTCTGGTGCACCAGAACGAAATTACAACACATTGTCTATGGAGCAGTGTAATACACATAATCATGCATAACTCGCAAACGCAAAATCGGAATCAACTGAAACTAACTTTGGAAATAAGCTTTTTTCGTGGATATCTACTGGAAAATGTCATAAAAAGAGGATGCTAGGATCACGAAATCCTCCTTTAAATCAGTTGCTTACTTCGGGTAACTCCGAGTCTTTATTTATCATTGTCATTTGATTAGCAATATCATTACTTGAGTATAGAATTGTCGTATCATCAGCAAACAATACATTCGCTCTGTCATTCATGTACAAAATAAATAGTAAAGGACCTAATATTGAGCCTTGTGTAACTCCGCAAAATATACTTTTATGTTTAGAACTTTTATTTATTAAAATTCACATATTGTTTCCATTACTTCAATAGCTCTTGAACCAATCGTAAACAATTCCTCTGAATCCAAAATGTTCTATTTGATCACATCCCTGATTTGATAGAATACTAAGGTCAACAGTGTCGAAAGCTTTTGAAAGGTCTAGAAACACTCCTATAGTAGTTTCATCATTTTCTACTGCATTATTTATCTTATCAACCAAATTTATAGTTGCCATTTGATTGGAATAATTGACTCTAAATCCAAATTGTTTATCAATTATCATTGAGAATGTTATTATTATTAATGAATTCAACATTTCTGTTAAGGATTTTGGAGCAAACTGGCAGAAGTGATATAGATCTGTTTTGAGAATATCTCGGCATAGTCTTTATTTTTTTTATAGATAAGAACATAACCTGTTGACAAAGACAAATTAAAGAGGTTGAACAAGTTCTTTAGTTTTAGAGGGAGGGGCAGAGGGGGGCACGTGCCCTGGGCGCCACCCTCGTTAAAAACTGTTCTCATCAACAGTTTTTAGTGTGAACACTGTTAAACAAGGAAACATGGATAAAACATGGGTAAAATGTCAGTATATAACTTTATAAATAATTATAGAACACCTCCGGTGTTAAAAACCTGAACATAATTTTAGGCGTCCGTTTATTTTACATTTAAAAAAATAACCGATTTTATTACATTATCACAATTAGTTAAAATGTTATATATAAGTGTAGCTGTAGTTTTTGCAATTCTGGTTTATATATGGTTGGAATCAAGGAATGCGAATAAATGAAGTTTAAATAATCATGAGCGGGCCTGTCAGTATTATATGTTGGAATTCTCCCAATATGTAGGCCATTCTTTATCAATATCCGCAATAAAATTCAGTGATTTGCTCATCCGGATGATCGTAAAAATCATCAAAATTCATGTTTTGGTACCTTTGTCATTGTCATAGATATCCTAACAATGCATGCTTCAAAAGCCGTATATTTAAGACAAAACACGGCAATTTACATGAATCTGTGATTTGTAATTATACTGACAGTATATAAATTAGTTACATATATTTGAATGGGGCTTCAACTTCATCAAAACAAAAGCTTCATTTTTGGCAAAATGTTTCGTTTCAAAAATACCAAATGACAATTTAAATGACTTATCCTTCACTTTTAAGCAATTTTTTAAAATGTTACACTTACGCTGCACCTCTGCATGGGCCTTTAGTAAATTGTTTAGCTAAAAATGTAGAAAGATCGAGAAATAAAGAAGACTGAAAAATATGTTTTCTTTTGCGTCGTCATTCGTTGTCTCTGTCCCAGCCGGTTTGTGTTCCTCCGTCACTAAACAACCGTCCTGGCGACAACCCGTGAAATGACCATCGCTGACTGGAATGAATTTCCAAATATAAGTATTTTCAATTGCCTATAGAACGTGACTTGTGTAAGTGACACTAAATATCATAGGCCCCACTATTTGTAGACATCGCAAAAGCAAAATGTACATACACTAACTTAGGCAGCCACTGAGGCGCCGATCGTCTGATATCGCCTTCCACTAGGGGCGTCGTCAGACCTTTTCGTACCGGCCAGAGGCCGGTACTATTATTTGGAATCGGTTTGTTGTTGTTTCTAACTTTCTATGATAGAGTTTATGAACAATCCGGAAAATATTGCCAAAAATGATAAGTGGTCATAACAACTAGATATACCAACATTGGTGCGTGAAGACAACAAAGGTTTTGTGTTGGTTCTACATTACAAGGTAAAATAAATATATAATTTAGAAACTTTCTTTCTGAATTAAACATTTTGCAAAATCGCTGGTCCTCTTACCATGCACACCGACCGACGTTTGTGGAGTATAGACCTTTTCCCCTATTTCCCGTCATGCACTATGAATGTCCATGAAATGAATCTCCATGAAGTCTTTCGTGGACAAGTTTTCCCTATCATTGTAGGCATATCATTACGTTTTGTTACCTGGAGAGATTTGATCATGTCTCACCTCCTTTTTCAACCAAGTCCACGGTAATAACTCTTGTAGTGCATGTAGTTGGTAGTGAGGCATCAACATTTAACCACAAATTGTCTCAGACAAAACTCACTTCCTTGGAACCAAACACCACACAAGGTCAATTTTATGTAACTCATTGACCCATTTGTGTTATATACTGCCCCTAGCTATAATGACATCCTTGTGATCTGGTCAACTCATTGACAGATACGAACCTCCGGAGGGAATTCAATTTTTGATCAATATATCTGCAGGTAGTGAAACGTAATGTAAATTCTGTCAAACAGAGCTTCAGCTGGCAAATGGTGAAAGCAGAAGCGTAAACGGCCACTTATTTATCCACTACGTCGGGGGTGTCTGAGGGGGGATCTCCCCCATAAAAGTTATGCAATTTTAGCAAAATGAAGGTCCAATTAAAGCAATTTGGTGCACCATTTTTACACTATTTAAATAAAAATTAAATAAAAAATGTTGCGTATGCGTAGCGTATCTATGCGTTAACAAATGGTGCGACTACGTAACGTGATACGTTGTTGCGCGCGAGTACCCCACTTGTACGGCTGGTACATACAACATCGAATTTCTTTTCTTTTCAATTGCAAACACGAGGGAAATACCGTAGTGAAATAAAATCCATACAATAGTGCAGTTGGGGTTTACAAATGTTGATTTTCTTTCCATGTATTTATTAAAAAAAACATAACAAAGTACATACATATCAAAAAAAGCTCAATTTCACGCAAAAAAACCAAACAAACACAACAACGTCTAGAGTACACAGCTGGGAGAGAACATGGACCTTTTTGAGCACCATTATTTCTGAATGTTATGTCTAAAGTATATAAAACCATATATATTTGGAAAGGAAATCAGTCGAGGAATCCCACGATCACGTCATGAAGTCAGATTTTGAATTATGTTTATTCGCCCAGTCAAATTAAAGAAATTAAGGTCTTACCCCACCACTAATTGCGAGCAGTCATGTCAGAAAAGCATATTAACCCTAACGCCCTCTCTGCTCTTTGGCGAGGGAGAAGGAAAGAAGGAAGGAAGAAAGAAAGAAGAAGAAGAGAAAACTCGGGTGCGGTTTTGAACCACAGACCCCTCGGGTGCCAGAAACGCAAATATCGTTTTCTTCATTACGGGCCTACCTTGCCACGGGGGTGTAGCTTGCCCGACCAAGCTTTCCGCGACCATAATTATTATGACTGTTCGCATGATGACGCAATCGTATCACGTGGGAGACCTGCTCGTGCCTATGTTTTATGAACTGTGTTTTTTGTTTGTTATACGGTTAGGGTTAATTAATACACATATAGGCGGAAAATTAAGGTGCTCTTAAAGAACATATCAAAAATCCCCGAAAGTCCAAGTGTTGGAACAATGCTTAAATCGATATAAATCGAATGGCCACTTATGCAGGTGTGAAATTTCAAAGTTAAGTTAGTGGTTGAAATCCATATCAATATATTCCTCAAAGAAAAAGGTCAATATTTTGGGGTCCATCTGGTAGCAGTAAATGAAATTCATGAATAACAGTTTTTCTTGCTTGCCAACACGGTTGTTTGATGTATATAGAATTGGCTTCATTATTAACTAAATGCAAACTATAGATGGCGCTATTTATCCTAAACCATATTTCTTTATTTGCAAGGGGTAGGTGATTAATATGCCATTGAAACAGCTGGAATAGGTGAAACAAGCAACAAGGAAATTTTATTAACATATTTCATCAAACAATAAAAGGAATTATCTGTATTAAAAGCTTGAAAGAGTAATTTCCAATAACTAAATAGCGCCACCAATGTTGTCATTAATAGATACATTTTATATTAACAATATCTAAGCCTACTTTGGTTTCTTCATCCACAGCCTTAAAAGTCGACTCGGACTTGACGACATCACATTCGATAAATGGATTACCAACGATCAGGATAACACATTCACATTTCGACGGAACTGACGGTAACGAGATGTTCGTATTACGTATAGTTCGAAGTTTTAATGACAAGCTATATCTCAAGCAGATAATACAGGGCACTTTCCTGTTATACATTCTACTAATGACAAGCTGTATGACAAGCATAGTAAGTGGAAACAGCGTGATAATCATGATAATATATAGTCTACTGTGATTTTATTAATGATATTCATGTAATAAATTGATATCAAATGACATATCCGTTTTGATTAACACATTGAAATTAGGAGCTTCAAAATTGGTGTATTTCCGAAGATATCATCAAAAAACTGTCGAATTAGTCTCAAACGTGGTATACCTCAGTTAAGACTAATTCAACAGAGTTTTTGATTATTTCTTTGGAAATATAAGGATTTGGAATGCCACATCTTAATACTAATAACGGCGTGTCCGTCCTCTGTCCGCGCGCTATCGCGTGCGAGTAGCTCGCTAACGCGTGCTCGCGGTGCGTATAACGCGTTATCGCGGTGCGTATCGCGTGCGAGCGGTGCGCTATCGCGTAGTGCGCGGAGTACCGACGGGCGCAGTGCGAGCATCGGAAAGCATTACAGTGACTAACAGGTGCATCTCATCGGACCAATAGGCCTATTTTTAAGACATGATTAACATCATTGAGAGACGTATATCGTAGTAGTTTGAAAGGTCAGGACAAGTATTATGGGTAACGGGTGTTGGGTAATTAGAGATAGGCCTATCACGAGAACCGCCCAACCCGAGAACCGCGAAATCTAGTTTCAATATATTAATGAGCAAAATAATAGCCTTCTTCTAATGCCAAAATCTGCATCTTGATGGGTGTAAAATGGGGGATGAGGCTGTTAATCAGGTTACCCAAATTTAACAACCAAATACAAAATACAATTGCTAGGATGATAATAAGCAAATACAATTGCTTGCATATATCTGCCCGAACTATTAAAACTAAACTGATTTTCCGCACCAGGGAATACCCGTGCCCTTAAAAAGCATGAACCCGACGTTACACAATTATTCCTACCTTTTGACAACTGTGACAACTATGAAAATTCCAGAATTAAGGCAATTCCTAAATTTTGTCCCGCCACACTGTGCATGTAAAAAATTCTGGTATTGTTAAATTTTGCAATGTGTTCTTATTTGGTTTCAGTCAAAGATGAAGACAAAAGGAAACCTGTTCATCATTATTATTATTATTGTACTTGGATGTTTTGAACCAGTTACCGCTACACATTTGAGAGGCGGATATATCTATTGGGAACCAGTTCCAGGTGAACCAACACAGGTAGGTAATACGAAAAAAAACCCACATGATTTAGCCGAAATGATAATAACAATAATAATAATAAATAAGATGATAGGTTTCTGTAAGTAAACCGTCACCCTCGTCCTACGGGGTGGGTTGGGTTAACGCTCGTCTTACCAGGGGATGCATAACCCCTGTCTTACCAAGGGTGGGTGCCGTAACCCTCGTCTTACCTAGGGTGGTGCTGTAAACCTTGTCCAACGGGGTGGGATTGAGCACTCTTAATTGCCAAGTTATATTATTCTGAAATAATACTGTTAAATAAATAAATAAATAAATAAATAAATAAATAAATAAATAAATAAATAAATAAATAAATAAATAAATAAATAAATAAATAAATAAATAAATAAATAAATAAATACAACTGACAACCATCAGAGACTTGGGGGATTGCGGTGACAGGGCCGAATTTACCTTTTTGGGGGCCCTGAGCCAGGCCAAAATTTGGAGGCCCCCAACGCACCACGAGGGAGGCATGTGCCGTTAAGTGGCCAAGTATTTAGATTTTACTAGGACATTTGCGCGCTAAAAATGTCAAATTTAGACTATTTTAGCCCAAATTGAAGCTGAATTTTGCTCTACATCAGGCCAGTGCGCGCGAAGCTCGCAAAATTGTGCAATTTTTGTATCCTATTTTTGGCCCAAAACATAGTGTTTTCGGCTAGAATGGAAAATACACACTGCACATGGCAATTTGGCCCTATGGTAAATCCGGCACACCCTGGGTGCACACTGATTTGATGTCAAACTCAAAACAACTGCTATTTAATTACATATACAAGAAATGGTATTACAAGATATGGTATTACAATGGCGGGGCGGACCCAGGATCTAGGAGGCAGCTGCCCTCTGTGAGAAGTCTTGGCCCCTTCTTTCCCCACCCCATGATATTAAAGATTTTAGGCCTTTTTTAAATAGTTTTTTGCCAATTTGTGATCATTTTGTCAAAGTCTACCCTCACCATGAAAGTTCCCCTGTCCCTCTTTGCCCTCTGAAAGAGTCCTCACGGTTGTTTGATGTGATCATTTATTAATTTTTTAAACAAACCATACCATTATATAATGTTCAATTCTAGACCTGGACAATACCATCAGCTATCACACTAATATACACATATAACAAATTATTAACCTTTTTCTGCTTTTTGTGATAATTTTTATTCTATAAACTGGACATTTGTGTGCAAGTTGAGGGCGCTATTTTGTGAAAAATTCCTTGACATTTGTTAATCTTTTTTCTGATGTTTTAATACCGTTATACAAATGTATACCCCTTGATACAAACACGATTTAAGATAACTAGCGCCATCATTGTTCAACTTTTAAAAAAATGCTCAGTTTTACATGCTATCAAACAACCGTGTCCTAGCTACTAATATATTTATTATATTTTAATTGATGTTAATTATATTTTTATTATTTATTTATTCATTTTATTATTTTATTTATAGAGGTGTAGGCCTATTTATTTTATTTTACTTTTTTAAATTCGTTATTTTCTACTACTCATTTCTAGGTTCTTGTGACTTGGCGTTTAGCCTGGCGAAATAGCTTTACAACTAATAACAACTTTGTTGTGTGTACTAATGCTAATCTTGGTGATCCTATGTACGACACTTTGGAGCTTGATTGTGGGCCAAATTGCACCCCAGCAACCAATACCGCGACTGTGCCGTGTAACGATTTTAGCCCTGTTGCTGAAAAAGATTGGAAAGCAGGTTCTGCCTCTGAAATATTCGAGATCACATCCGGCACGACTACAACTATATCGTAAGTGTTGGGACACATAAAATACAGCCATCGCTGCATTAATTATTTCAATCAATCAATCAATCAATCAATCAATCAATCTGTCAATCAATCAATCAATCAATCAATCAATCAATCAATCAATCAATCAATCAATCAAGCGGCCAATCATTCAATCAATCAATCAATCAATCAATCAATCAATCAATCAATCAATCAACCAATCTTTCTTTCTTTCTTTCTTTCTTTCTTTCTTCCTCATTCCTTCCTTCCTCCCTTCCTTGTCTCTCTCCCTTCCTTTCTTCCTTCTTTCGTTCTTTTCATCGTACACATATACACACTATAAGAAGTTGCCGCGGCAGGAATCTTTTGGAGGTCATAGGGGGGGACCGAAGTGAATTTCAGTGGGGGGGGGGGTAAAATCAACAAATTTTGCGCAAAATTGCCGCAAAAAGTGGTAATGTTCGTATTTTTTTACAGAGTGTAAACGAGGGACGGGAAGGGTTCTGACTGGGGGGATTTGCCCCCTCCCCACATGCCCCCACCCACGTAGCGCCGCCACTGACTATAAGCTCATTTTGGTGCTTTGATTTCAACAGGTTTTCAGGCACGGATTGGATACCAGTATTGAATGATGAAGGAGACATGAATGCCGGATGGCATTTCGAAACAGTGGTTGACCTGTCTGTACGAAGTGATACAATGGAAATAAATACATCACCAATAACTGCTATGCAACCTATACTATATACTGAGGAAGATTGCCCACTTGTTATTGACATTCCAGGTAAAATATAACAAGATAATTTTATGCTTCAAATTTTACTTATTGGAGAACGTCAATGGTGGCTTAATAGTGAGCTCTCTTAATAGCTTCTAGCCTTTTATTTTGCGCATGAGCAGTTTTTTGTTAATACAAGATTTCGCTATGCTTTGTTTGTATTATAATGGTGATTTTTTTGTATCATGGGCGTTTTGTGCCTTCTCTTGCTTGTGTAATTTGTAGTCTGTATACTCCCGCGTTGAAATGTCTTTCCGCACCCCCGTGTTAAAACTGAACAATTTTGGATGCTGCTCGATTAAAAAGTCCTTGGTCATAATTCTCTAATTGATATCTTAATCAGCATCGTGTTCTCTTACTATCAATTGAAAAATCACTGGCATGTGATCATTAATAAGGGTTTGGTGGCTACCTGTGTGAACCAAGTACAAAAAGCAGTTGCGCGAAGTCAATTGGGTTTCAATGCCTTGTATTTGTTGTGCAACCAAGAGGAACATGCAGGTGTACAAATCATCTGTCCTCATTGTTAGGTTTCCAATCATGTGCATGTGTGAGTTACATAACACATGACTTTTGGTGAATCTGGGCAAATATCTCCTTACAAATGTTAGGTTTAAATTTACATGATAAGGAGAACACGCCTTAGTACACGCCAGAGCAAAGGGCCTTCCTTGTTGCAGAGTGCCACCGCAGCTAAAGTCCAGCAGAGTGCTTCGGCGATTCCATCAGCAGTACCCACGTGGCGCTATTGAAAAAATGTTGCGAAGTATCAGATAACTGGAACGAGTCGCAATCTGAATAGAGAACATTGTGGTCGCCCCCGAACTGGATGTCTGCTGCTAATATCCAAGCAGTCCGTAACACTCTGCAGGCGGGGCAAGCAGGAGGTAAAATTAGCTGCCGTAGAAATGGACTTGGAATACCATCTGCAACTGTTAGCAGAATAACCCGTTTAGACTTGTGATTTCATCCCTATCAGATGATAAGGAGACATCCACTTCAGCAAGAATTACCAACGTCTCACTATATTCTGTCAGTGGTTTCATGCCCGTCCTCTACGTTTCCTTGAAGATTTCATCATTGTCGATGAAGCAGGGTTTGCATTAAATGTTTTCACAAGTCCTCCTGTAGACCTTAATGAACTTCAGAGCTAGAGACGCATAATGGCACAAGTTGACATTCTCAGGCAGGACAGACCTCTCATTAGATGTGTTGTGAACGCCATGTTGAGAAGAGCCGAAATCTGCATACAGAGGAATGAGCCATGGGGAAGACTAAGACTAAAACTGTCAATAACTATAAACAATAAAGAAAGTGGTGAGACTGTTTTGTGATTTTTATGTTTGATTTTAATTGACTTCGCGCGACTGCTTTTTGTACTCGGTTCACAAAAGTAGCCACCAAATCTTTATTAATGGTCACAGCATTACGTTTGGGTTTTGGAAAGAACCTTCTGTTAAATCATGCATGACTCAATTACAAATCTCTACATCCCTTTCTTCTTGTCTATTGATATTTTAAATAGTGTTTATCTTTCCCTAATAGATAGCGCCCTGATCGATTCTTCCTGCATATCAATATGCTTCATTTACATTACATTACATAGATCGGACACTAATCCCTGCCATAACAAACCATGTATAGACTCTACATGCAAATACAGGTGATATAACAGGTCACTACAGGATTAGATTAGTAAACTATGATCTATTTGCAAGTATTATATTGATTGAGCAGGAAATATGTTTTTTTTGTGTATAGTAGTCTAGTTGCCGGCGTCAGGTATACAAAGAATTTTTTTTTAATGATGATGACATGTATGATGCAAACTCATAGGTGTTGTGCGTTTGGCAAGTTGGGAGGGTGGGGGTTCAAAATGACCCCATAGGATTATAAAATCAAAATTTCAATTGCTCAAATACCTCTTTCAAATATATCAAATTATTTACATAAATAAACAAAAATAAATAAATAAATAAATAAACGAAAAAAATAGAACAAATTGTAGCGTAGCATTAAAATCATAAATATCACCATTGCTGGCAGGAGGACTCGAACCAACGATATTGACATCAGCAGTCTGATGCTCTACCATTGAGCTATGACAGCATCTAGTGATGAGGGTCGAGTTTTTAGCTTATACAGTGTTTGTCTGTGATGATGCCGCCTCGTGAAATAAATAAATATAAAATCTCAATTTTTAATTTAAATTTATTTGATAATTTTCTAACCTATATTTTCTTTAGAACAGGGACAAATATTTCCCATTTTATCCAATTTGACCGCTAAATAAGAATCTATATACTTCTTTTATTACTAATTTAATTCCGCGATTTATTCCATTAAGCAATATCAAAGATTAATGTCAAGCATCGCACAACAGATATTTAGTTGGCTTAGTAGTCTTGCATAGTGCTTTTTAACCGCGAGGTACCGAGATCGATTCCCACTGGGAAATAATAACTTGACATTCGCCGCTGACATTCGTACTGCAGAAGCAGAGTTATAACTTGTTAAACTTTGCTCCTTCCGTAAAAGGGTACATTATTTTGGCACTACATTATTTCTTTTTTTCCACATTGCTGGTATTAATGGTCATAATTGGCGGTCACTTCAAATCATCCCCAACTGAACGAGGTTCAGGAATGTCCTCTCTTGAACAGGATTTAGCCAAAGCAAACAAAGACTTTTAAGGTTTTTACTAATGCTATACATAAGTATAAACTTATTATCCTCTTCAATAATAGGATTAAAGATTGGTGCTTGACTGGAATTACGTGCTAGTGTCATTGGTTATTGTTAAAAGGCAATAAGGTGTGTAATTGCAATATCTCCTCTGAATAGGAAAGACTCTCTACATCGAACCATGGATGCTGATGGTTCGCAATACTGTTATTAGCTGTTATTTAGGGGAAGGTATCTTCCAACCCCAAATTCAAATGACACGCCAGTGACTTTCCAGCTGTGGGAGAACTAGATGTTGATTAAACTAGATACTTTTTGATACAAGCGCTGCTAGATAGGAAATCCCTATAGTGAGGCTGCATGATATTAACTGTATGGAAGTTATCTCTTTTGGATCGTGGCAAATAACCTAATCGCATAACAATTGAATACATGAATACAAAAGCCACCTAAGTCCATGCGAAGTTATTTTGAAAGAAAAACCTGTGTATCATTTTAATTCCTTCAGTTAGATTTACCTGGTCAATATGGTAAGTTTTACGTGCAAATGAGTGGATTAACCTGTATTAGGTATGACGATTAGCATTTCAGGGACTTCGTGGGGTTAGTTTTAAATTTTGGACTTAGGTGGTTTTTTGAATCATATACAAAGACAACAATGTTAGAATGAGATTACCACTAGTAAGATAATACAAAATAAAGCACACAGGTATGTATAATGTTGATAAGCATTCTGCCATGTAATATAAACCACACACTTTCCTTTATTAAACCCATTTTTGTTCAAAAGTCATTCTCCAGCAATGAATGTGTTACAAGTGGACTTTTATACATACTGGATTTCAATCAATGTGTTACAAGACTCAAATCATGGAATTGGGTGATTCTTTCATACATGCTATTTTTCACATGCCCAATAGACCCAGAGGATGAATTTGAGTTGTTCTTTCATGCATATTACAGGCCTATGTATAGCAACAATTTCCCATGCTTAACTCAATTTGGCCAAAGTATGGACTTAGGTGGCTTTTGTATTCATATATTCAATTACTAATCCGATGTGATCTAATCTAATATTGGTGATCCTATGTACGACACTTTGGAGCTTGATTGTGGGCCAAATTGTTATCAAATAGATACTTAGTAGTTTTGACCAAAGGCCTCATACTTTTTAATCTAGCGGCATTTTTCAAACTATATACTTTTTGATACACCCTGTAAAGCGCTGCTAGATAAGAAATCCCTATTCGCTGTCGTAGTGCACGTTACAATATGACCGTTGCTAGGCCAACTGGATCACGCTTTCTTTGTTACGAACCACTAATCGAAATGATCACAACACAAAGCCTATGGCATATCAAAATTCGGATCAGGTGTATGATCCCAGGCTTGGAGCAGTAACCAATGGTTACTAACGTGCACTACGACAGCGAATTATGAGGCGGCATGATATTAACTGTATGGAAGTTATCTCTTTTGGATCGTGGCAAATAACCTAATCGCATAAAAATTACTAATCCGATGTGATCTAATCTAATCTTTGTCATCCTATGAACGACACTTTGGAGCTTGATTGTGGGCTAAATTGCAACCCAGGGCTGCATGATATTAACGGTATGGAAGTTATCTCTTTTGGATCGTGGCAAATAACCTAATCGCATAACAATTACTAATCCGATGTAATCGAGGATACCTTTTTTCCTCTAGTATCACAATTCATGACCTTGATCATTTGTTATGAAAAAAAGAGTTCAAATACGCCGCGCGTCATCTGTTGTTATGGTGGTCACCAAGGACTGACGTCATAATTAGCTAATTAAGCACAGCACCGCCACTTTTCCTTTTTTGTACAGGTTTTTCATGAGATCATAAGAAAGTTTGCTTCGTTATTTTCCAGCAATGTTTTGATGTTGAAAAGTTGATTAAAACTGAATAAAGGTATTATAGATGATATTGAAGTAAATAAATAGGTTTCAATATCTCAAATATTGGACTCGACTATGTCTCGTCCAATATTTTAAAACTCATAGCTCGACCAATGGGTTCAACCGATCCAATTGTATATCAAACTTGGCCACAAGAGGTACTGACCCACGTTTATCGTAAGTACCCAGCTTGGGGGTCAATGTCATTTTAAGGTTACTAGGGTTGAAAGTTTTAACAGTTTTAAGAGAACTTAGGCAGTAGTGATGTCACTCTGTATTTCATCGAATTTCTTTTTCAGGCTGTTTTATTTGTCTCTAAAGCTTAATTTATACTCCATCGCTGAGCAAGGAGCGATTAGTCGGGCGATTAGCATTTGACCAATAAGGTAGCGCGCTATTCCAAACACAACAGAGCACAATAGCTAAAAACCAATCGCTATCTCTCGCTGATGCAGTATAAATTCAGTTTATTAATATATTGTCTTTTCTATTTAGTATATGATGCTGATGGCGACGTCGTAAGATGTCGATGGGCTGATGGTAATGCTGGCGCTGAAGATGGTCAATTAGAAGTGCCTGATTCCAATGACGTAACTCTTGACGAGGTGGGTCAGCTTGTTTTTAAATTTAAGATTTACACATAAACTCGCTGTCACACAATCTTACGCCATGCATAAATTCGCCTAGCCCGATTTCCCTAAAATGGAAATTTTCCAAAAGAGTCTTCCACCGACTGGACTCAAACCCGCATCATTTATTGATTACACAATCAATAATCCTAATAAATGGTACATCAGAGGCTGAAATTAGCTTCATTATGGAGCAGGACGCACCGGTAGATGTCAAGGGGCAGGGAGTTAGAAATAATAAGAAACCACGTCCATGTGAAAAGTTACTACTTTTAAGTAATGCCTTTTCGGGCTCTTAAAAGACCCCGAACATGCACCCCGAGTCGGACATTGACGTATACCCATACCTGTACCTATTTCCACAAGAACTCCCGGATGTACCGCTTAACTTATTGATATTATTTTTTAATTTTCACCTTTTTTTGGCCATTTTAGGCTAACTGTCAAATAATTGTAGACAGCGCATTCGTCTCCACTGATCCACGGGATCCTGAATGTTTTGGTATAGCCGTGGCAATAGAAGATTTCATGGACCCATACACCCCCGGCGACCCAGCTCTTAGTACAATTCCGTTACAATTTCTTGTTTGTGTGTGCGCTTCACCTGCTGCTTGTACTGAGACTCCAACGTTTGTGGAACCACCCACGCCAGCCGATGGGGATGTCATTAATATTGCACTAGGAGATACTTGGACCCAAGAAATCAGAGCACTTCCGAGTGATCCGAGTAGACCGTAAGTAGGAGTTATGTTATGCACCAGAATAGGTAGTCGTTACTCTGAGTTTCATGCCTAGAAGGCAATCGTCAGACGATGCTTTGGGTGGACTACCAACTCTCTCCCTTTTGGGATTGAGCACTTTATTCAAAAGATAGTCTAACTATGAGTAAAAAGTTGTTATTACGCCCCTGTTTTTGCAATTGAATACGGTATATGAATACAAAAACCACCTAAGTCCATACTTAAACCAAATTGAGTTAAGCATGGGAAAGTGTTCCTTTACATAGGCCTGTCATATGTATGAAAGAACAACTCAAATTCATCCTCTGTGTCTATTGAGCATGTGAAAAATAGCATGTATGAAAGAATCACCCAATTCCATGATTTGAGTCTTGTAACACATTGATTAAAATCCAGTATGTATAAAAAAGTCCACTTGTAACACATTCATTGCTAGAGAGTGACTTTTGAAAAAAATGGGTTTAATAAAGGAAAGTGTGTGGTTTATATTACATGGCAGAATGCTTATCAACATTATACATACCTGTGCGCTTTATTTTGTATTATCTTACTAGTGGTAATCTCATTCTAACATTGTTGTCTTTGTATATGATTCAAACAACCACCTAAGTCCAAAATTTAAAATGAACCCCACGAAGTCCCTGAAATGCTAATCGTCATACCTAATACAGGTTAATCCACTCATTTGCACGTAAAACTTACCATATTGACCAGGTAAATCTAACTGAAGGAATTAAAATGATACACAGGTTTTTCTCTCAAAATCACTTCCCATGGACTTAGGTGGCTTTTGTATTCATGTATTCAATTGAGCGCTTTCTGACTATCTCCGATAGATAGACTGACTCTAGGACAGACTTTGGCTGTGTTGACTGGTGAAATTCTAATTTCTGTGATATATTATATATAAAATGCTCTCAGTTATAATAGGGTTTTGATATACCGATTTTATCATGGTTAATCTTTCCCAGAGTGAATGCTGTTACAACAGTATCACCGGATGGCTTAACAAAGTCAGCTGTTCAAACTGATGGTACCGAGACATATGTTGATGTGACATGGACTCCCACTATGGACCAATTGGGAACGCATTTACTCTGCTTTACCGCTGATGATGATTGGTACGTTTTAAACTCCCTATTATCATTTTCTTATGTATTTAGATTGCGCGTTTAATTGCATATTTTTTTTCTAATCTAGTTTACAGTAGAGGAAAATCTCAAATATGTGTTTGTATAAATTTGTTGAAGCATTTTTGAGTAAAAGTCGATAGCCTATGTATCTTTTCTAATTTGGACCAATTGAATCCAACAAAATCGGTAAGCAAGAGTTATTTTGAGTCTATGACCCTCAAAATGACCCCGGAAATGACCTTATAGGGTTATACAGGGGTCAAAAATGAAACATACTTAAATTATCCGTCTGGTTGTAAGGGCACACACCACCAAATCACTCCGCGCGCGATGTAATGTGGATGAGTCCGGTAAAATCAAAATATTTTTGAGGTAGGGGGCCTATTTTGGGCCTTTCTGTGGACTTGTAATCAAAAAGTATGTTATAGCTTAGATACAAGTTTGAAAAAGTAGGCCCTCGGATTGAAAAACAAAATGGCCAGAAACGTGTCTAAAACGGTAATGGTAATGTTAAAACGCCAATATTTCAAAATATAATCACAAGAATACCCGTACATTAAATCACTCGATAAGTTTTATTTGGATACATATATTGTAAAGTACCAAATAGCTGGGGTGTTAGTTCGATATACTCCTATGTTAAGAAAATGTTTCTGCTGATGATCATAATGTTGGCTAAATAATGTGTACAAAGGCTCATCTAGGGATGGTAATATATTTAGACGTTCATCACGGTGCATTATGGAAAATATTTGCTACTTTAATTTAGAACTTTGGTTTCAATTTCAGCAAGTATACCGAGCAAAGGTGCGTGAGATTGGTTGTTATTAACGGTAAGTTTATAGATATCGCCGAAATGTTACAGAAAAAGTAAACATTTAATTTATAGTAGGTTTTTACTTAAAAGAGGAAGAATAAATGACCACGGCAACTCTGTAGCCAACATCTGTTTTTGTGCTGTAACTATCACCAACCGGGGGGGGGGGGGGGTACTCAAGCGACGGTATGTGACTGTCACGTCAACAGGCCCCCCTTTTTTGAAGTCGAATATAACCGATGACCCTTTTTAAAGTCATACCCAAATGGACATGGTTTTTGTGAATAGAGTAGAACATAACAAACTAATATACCAATTTTCTCAAAAATGTTAAAAAACTTCGAACTTCCGGCCGACGTATTGTGTCATTAATTTCCAGTGGATTCCTGTATTCTGTTTTATTTCCCTCGGTTGCATGTGTCATTATCCGGTCCGTAACAATCACGAAAATAAAACCAGACATTACATCTACCAGTTTTCACCTTGAACCATTCTGATTCATTCCTTTCGTCTAATACTGCGCATTCGCTATCTTCATACAAGATCTGGACGATTCTTATTATCTTTGATGGAATTTATCTAGTCATAATTCCCCACAGGCTTTCTCGGTGTACGGAGTCAAACGCTTGTTCAAAGTCCATTAACGTAATGATGGAGCCCTGAACTCAGGTGGAAAAGACGGTAAAGAGCCCACCAAACAGTCCAGTAGTAATTCTGGTAGAACTGCAAGTGCTACGATCCCTTACTACGGTGATTTATTCAGAAAGTATAACATCACAACTCACTTTAAACCAGTCAATACCGTACGCCAGGCCTTAGTCCACCCTAAAGGACAAGCAACCCAAAGGCAGACAGAGTAGACTCCTTTACAGCGTTGCTTGTTCAGCCTGAATACTTGAATGATTGAGATTTTCAAAAATTTCGAAAAGAATCTTGCATAAATGATCCTATCATTTACTGGCTTCCATTCTATAAATAGCTCCCATGCCTTCTTCGACATCATTATGGCAAGTCCGTGTTGATGTAAAAAAAACAAAAAAACAAAACACTTTCTCCTGTGTGCTCAACTTGACCTTTCCATGCATGTCCATATATGTCATATCTTTCCATCTCCTTTGCAATCTGAGCAGATTTTCCAATAGTGTATAGTGTTCTTTCCGGGGTTCTTACATTCCAGCATCCTATGTTTATTACTTTCGGCCCGGCTAACGACATAGTCCGCCGCTGAACGTTCATTTGGCTTTGAATCAGAACCGTTATCCACACACATGATATTATCATATTATCATATTCTGTTATCTGCAGTTTCCGTAACAATTGCGTGAACTGGGTGGGTTGTTGGCCCTCCTCAGTAGGCTTATTTTCGGGGTTTTCCTTCCGTTAGTCAAATCCTCGTTACACTAGAGCCACAATTAAGGATCTCGTTTCCAGGGTGTACCAGCTTGGAGGTCATAGGTCATTTCTTGTTCAGCGCTTATTTTTATTATCCTGTATTTACGGGCTCATTTATTGTCATATAGATAGTCCTCCATTGCTGGTCAGTGTTAGTGTTAAGTGTCAAGGATAAGGTATTATTATGTCATTTTGCGTCGTATTTATGTCACAAAACGTAGGTTTAATCAAATCATTGAAACCTTATTGCCTATTCTGCATTCCCGCAATGAAAACTATCTCTACTCCCTTTAAAATATCACAGATGAAGACAGAGATGGAATAGCTGACGAGGATGACAATTGCGTTTCTACCCCCAACGCAGATCAAGCAAATAGCGACACCGATACTTTGGGTGATGCATGTGACAATTGCGACTCTGACTTTAATCCGGTTCAGAAGGACACAGACGGGGATGGCATCGGTGATGCATGTGACCCCTACCCTGACGGTAAGTTCATGTTCCACTCACTTTTAAGGTGGAATACAGTGGCGTAACAAAGGGTATTACCGGTGCCGCCCTCCCCCGCTCACCATGGACCGTTGGTAATATCTTATTTCTGGATATTTGGAAATGCTCTGATCATGTTTTAAAGATATTAATTGTTAGGGCAAAGTACACTGATCAATATACCTTTTGAATGAATCAAATCGGACATACGGTTTTCGTTTCATAATATAACAACTTGTATTTCCATTGTATCTTGTTGTTTTTATCAATAATTGATAGAGTTCAGGCTCATTAATATAGGCTCATTAATATGTAATGTTTGTCAATATTTGCAAGTGCTAATAATTCATGCATAAATGTTCCCGGGTACTTCTATTTTGATAGTTTTACTATATTATTGTCTAGCCGGCCGTCATCTAATTTGCAAATTTGCATATAAATTAGCATTTATGCAAATCAGCCCCTCAATTTCAGGCACGAACGTTTTTTCGTGTAAAGTTGATTTTAAAATTATAATTCATCCATTCCACCTCTGATTTTGTCTTACTTCCAAGAAACGAATTAACGTTTATTCTTATATATATTGCTTTTTGTTACTAGGAACATGTTACATATTTGAATGCATGGAATTCTTTGTCACAGAGGGTGATGGTACTATAAGCATTACGATACTACGACAAGGAGATCCAAGTTTGAATACACTCATCGGTAAACACAAACCATAAATGAAGGCTAATGTTAGACATTTCTGATCCGCTCTGACAAAACAAGGAACAAGTCGCATTTGTGACATTTCATGATTCAAATAAAAATAAGCACCAGAAAATAAGGTCAAGAAAAAATGTTTGTTTGCCCTTTCATGAAATAAATCAGGAGGGTCGGTAGGTCGATTTTTTTTAATTAAAAAAATATGATGTAAACAATGGATGCTAAAATCCCACATTTGTTTCAAAAATAAAACACAAATAAAGAAAAATGAGAACAGTCGCATTTGTGACATTTCATGATTCAAATAAAAATAAGCACCAGAAAATAAGGTCAAGAAAAAATGTTTGTTTGCCCTTTCATGAAATAAATCAGGAGGGTCGGTAGGTCGATTTTTTTTAATTAAAAAAATATGATGTAAACAATGGATGCTAAAATCCCACATTTGTTTCAAAAATAAAACACAAATAAAGAAAAATGAGAACAGTCATGGAAACATAGGCATGAGGTATCTTTTGCCAAAGTTTGGGTTTCAAAACACATCTTAGAAAAGTATAAATTATTTTTTAATGATTTTTTTGCAAAAAATTACAAGGAAAAAAAAATAAAAAAATAAAAACGCGACCCAAGATTTTCGTGATTTTTCGGTCGGTCGGAAAATGGCAAACAAACAATTTTTTTTCTTGGCCTAAGCTTTAAAATAATACCAAAACTATATAAATAGCATCAATACTTTTCAAGATATGGATAATTTTACAAAATTGCTATTCTGAGTAATGGGCCAATGTGTTTCCTGCCTTACACAGATTTGATTAGGGATTATCATAGTTCAACTGTTATTTATTGCTCAGACAAACTGCCATTATAATAAAGAAGGAAGAAAATCAGAATCGTTCGGATTCGAAACAACGCACACTGACGATTACATGTCGTTCTGCTCACCACCACGCGCCACAGCAGCTCATGGCGGATCTGCCGGCGAATTGAACATGTAATGATTTTATTCTCTCGTAAATCTGGGTCTGATTTTTTCTCTCCTTTTTTATAATGCCAGTTTGTCTGAGCTCCATTGCTCTTTCCGGATCCTCGCATTTAATAATGCCTCATATTGACTGATGTCCTGCTAGGACACAGCAGATAGGCCGTCCTCTCTATTTATAACTGTTATTTATTGATTAAATAAACCTCTTTTTAATAAGTACTTTCTAGGATTTGAAAGTCAAATTTAGTCCCACAATTAAATACCATGAAATTAAGAATTCCAAAAGTTTTATATTACTTACACATTTACAAATTTACAAATTTACCGTTACAGACCTGGTAGTCAGCGATCAGTCAGCGATGAGCGCCCTTGACTATGCAGCATTGGTCCTAGGGAGAGTGGAAGTTGAATTTCTACCTGGAGATACAGAAAAGACGGTTATGTTGACAATTGTAGACGATATGTTTGAAGAACACGTGGAACAATTTCTTATTTCACTCGAATTTACCAATGCCGCTCAAGCTGATGAAACAGTGTGTCCACCGCTTAACAAGGCCATAGTAACCATAGAAGATGACGACTATCCAGGTGATTTACATAAAAGCACTTTTACTTATAACTGATAACTTTTACTTATACTTAAACTGAATTAGAATGAGGATAAAAAATAGGATTTTGTCTTTTGCCTATCCAACATCGTGTCATAATGGATGGGCTGGTCAATATTTTTATCGTAGTCTCCTCTCGAGTTCTTCTTTTTCTAGTCTTTCCGTCTCTCCCTCTCCTACCTTTCTTCCTCGCCCCTCCCACTCTCACTTGTTCAGTCTCAAGTATCCCCCTCCCTCTTTGCAAAATAATCAGTATGATCCATGACTGAAAATAGGCTCTGCAAAAATAAACATTTAAAATAAACCCAAGTCTTGCATATAGGCTCAACCAATTGAAGAGCTTTGTTTCAAAACCCCTTACATCCACTTTTGACTTTGCGAGAAAAACAGCTTTTTTTAATTGTGCAATTATTACTTGTTCGATTTGATTCAATTTGGGTTCGGATAAAGTGTTGATGAATAGAAACTGAAAGAATAGTTTTGGTACAATGTTCAAGCCTTCCTATTTAGTTTATTATTTCTCTAATATCGCGTCAAGGTTTCATGTCAGAAATTAACATAACTTACCAAAACGAAAACTGAAATTCACTTGCTTCAAATTATTTGTAACTAACAAAAGGCTAGAATAAAAGATTGGTAACAACTGGAGACTACCACTTCAGAATAACAATGCTTACGAAAACGGATACGGATACGGAAACAGAAACTGAAAAGATAAAACGACGGTATACATACTATAACCATCCGCCCAATCGTTTCAGGCTGACATTTTCTTTTCCAAACTTATTACAAGGGATATGTACAGTATTATTATTTTCACAGTTGTGTTTTTCATATGTTTTGGGCATCGTAGTAGTTACTGTTTTTTAGTAAATGGTATCCTTGTCGTCTCATTTCGTTAATAAATGGTGTAGCCAGTAAATGCAAATAAAATTCTACTTTCTTGTTTACATATCTTGATTGGTTATACAATTTGCAGACACTTGGTATTTCCTGGATTGTAACGATTACTATGTTGACGAGGCAACCGGGACTGTCGATATTGTCGTTAGGAGAGGAGGTGATCTGAGTGTGTCAACAACAACAAGTAAGTTATTTACTATGTTTACTATCCAACATAAACATTTGGTGTTCTTAAACATGTTAAAGAATGGTCGTTCACATTCAGCGTGTTTATAGTGAATATACCGAGTTTTGAGTATACCGTATACAATAATCCTTGTATTATACCGAAACTCTTGCTGTTTATAGTGAGACACACTTACCGCACAAATTATATATCTTCTAAGATTATCGTACATTTGCAATGACCCTGAGGTCACACGGAGGCTGTGTAAATATTGTGGCGCGAGCTATAAACAGCTCATTGAACAGCATGATCATGGCGGCGAACATGTAGCTTCTGTTTTGATCACTCTTGGGGGTGAGAAGCGTTCCGAATGTCCTGCGCGCATCATGAAGAAGCTGCTACTTCCAGAAATACAGCACACAATTTCCTCGTGTGTTTATAGTGCAAATATCTCGCGCCAATATCCTTCGGTTGAGAAGGATATCGATGTGCGGTAGATAAAAATACGTGCAGTCATGCTTGTTCGTTTTGTTGGACAATGGTGAAAAGTTTAGTTCTGATAGGGAGTTGTAAGTTGAATTTACTACAAGGCATACAAATGAAAATCAATATTAAATATAGGGAGTCTCCGGCAATCATAACATTATGCCTTATATGTTAGAAAATAATGATCAAGCACGAATCACATGGTTTTATTTAAAACAAACTCATATTGACCATAAAAACTAATAAAACAGTCGGCTCTCAACACGCGATATTCAAAATTCCCGCACCGAAATCGTCCAAGTGCCATGACGTAATGGTTATTTGTGCTTAATTGTCGTCAGCCTTGCTGAGACGTCATTGCACTCGGCAATATATTTCGGCTCCCGGGAAGTTTGAATGTCACGGGTTGAGCGACGGATGTTTTTATTCGTTTTTCACTATGAGTTTGTTTGAAATAAAACCACTTGATTCGTGCTTGAAAATTATTTTTCTTACATACATAAAGGCATAATGTTGTGATTGCCGGACACTTCCTTTTATTTACCACGCTGGTGTCAACACATCATCAATCCTTTTCAGCTTTTTTGTTGGAATATTTTCCTCGCCGCCGTTATTAATTTTTCGTTTGAAGTTTGCATTATACAATTACAGTGATTTAGTCTCCGAGTTAAATCGTCAAAGATGATGACGTCATTAAATCTACACAAATTGCAAATTTGCCACATACTGAATTTACATATTATTACATGTATGTTTAGAAAGTAAGCTACACAGGGATGTCGACTACAGACGACAAATTTCAATAAAAAATTTTTAAACATTTCAGAATCGTAAATTCTCATGACCATATTTGGAATCAGCATGAAAAATGCATTAAAATGAGTACAAACAAGCCTGGTATTGGTTCAGTGGTTCTTAAGATAGCTCTTGATATTTTGAGAAATATCTCATTTGCAATTTTTATGTTGAATCCTATGGCTACCATGCCATAGAGCGTTGGAGAGAGCTGCTGGGAAAGTCCCTACCACAATAATAACACGTGTAGTTCATTGTGTAGTTGATGTAATCAAATGGTCTGAACTTTCCATCCTGTAGCAGAATCTTTATCAAAACATTACCCTTAAGGGGGTTTCTTCGGTGGTTTATGACCACGTGAATCACTCACCAACTGAATATTACATTTATTTTTTTCACAATAAAGCTTTAACAGCAATGGATCTATCTGCAACATCAGCAACAGACTACGGAGCGTTGACTCCAGTGACAGATTTGACATTTGCAGCTAACGAAGACATGAAAACGGTATCTTTGGTTATAACCGATGACATGCTAGAGGAGCATACAGAACAACTGATGGTACAAATTGCATTTGCGGATGCTGCTACAGCTGCTGCTAACGGACAAGCTCTTCTTGAACCTCTTCACAAAGCCTCAGTCACAATTGAGGATGACGATTCACCTGGTAGGAAATCAAACAGCATTTTAGAATGTTCTTTTTTATATATTACCTAATAGGCCGGCCTAGGCTAATCTACTTAAAACCGATTCTATTCAATAAGACTCTATTTGTAAACATGACACGCATGATATTCGCCCGCGAAATCACGGGAGATTTATATACCATTACACAACACTATTGAGAAATTGTCAATTTCCTGCAAAAAAAAAAGTTGCAAAGCATCACTAACAAGTAATGATATAGCAATTCATTTATCTTGTGCATTAATTTTTCTCGTTTTTCGACATATTTAGTGCAAATTTTGTTTTTATAAAATAAAGAAGATTTTTTCCCTCCATGAAATAGATAAAAAATGCGTATTACTTGTTGCTTGGGAAATTTTACAAAATAATCATGTACTGTACTGAGATGTTGATTCGTATAGTGCACTCCTCGCTGCAGAGCTCAATCATGTAAGGGCTGTGCAATAATTATGAGCCCTGGGGAGGGTAAAATTGGGGGGTGGCAAGAAATTTTGGCGAGCCGAAGGGGGGGGGCAAGCAATTGAATATATGAATACAAAAGCCACCCAAGTCCATACTGTGGCCAAATTGATTTAAGCATGGGAATTTGTTGCTATGCATAGGCCTGTCATATGTATGAAAAAACAACTCAAATTCATCCACTGTGTCTATTGAGCATGTGAGAAATAGCATGTATGAAAGAACCACCCAAGTCCATGATTTAAGTCTTGTAACACATTGATTGAAATCCAGTATGTATAAAAGTCCGCTTGTAACACATTCATTGCTTCAGAGTGACTTTTGACAAAAATGGGTTTAATAAAGGAAAGTGTGTGGATTATATTACATGGCAGAATGCTTGTCAACATTATACATACCTGTGTGCTTTATTTTGTATTATCTTACTAGTGGTAATCTCATTCAAACATTGCTGTCTTTGTATATGATTCAAAAAACCACCCAAGTCCAAAATTTAAAATGAACCCCACGAAGTCCCTGAAATGCTAATCGTCATACTTAATTCAGTTTAACTCACTCATTTGCACGTAAAACTTACCATATTGACCAGGTAAATATAACTGAAGGAATTAAAATGATACACATGTTTTTCTTTCAAAATCACTTCCCATGGACTTGGGTGGGTTTTGTATTCATGTATTCAATTTTTGGCAAGCCGAGAGGGGGGGGCAAGCGATTTTTGGCACGCATTCATGGGGCGCCTTTTTAATAAAACGCTATAAAAAGGCTTAGGAAAACAGTACGGAAACGCTTAAATATGCAAATTTTCCTGCTCGCTGCGCTCGCAACATACATCTAGGCCATTTAAGGTTTGTAATTTAGGATCCCAAAAATTTGGCATGTTCAAGGGGGGAGGGGCAAAGACTTTTTGGCGGGCCGAGGGGGGGGCAAGAATTTTTGGCGGGCCGAGAAGAGGAGGGGGGGGCAAGCGATTTTTGCCGAGCCGTTTGGAATTTTTTTGGGGGGCTCATAATTATTGTACAGCCCCCAAACACTTCATTTCATATCAGTAGGTTTGAGTTATGTGTACAATTTCACTCTCAACGATTAAAATATCAATACATTTATTTACCTGAACTTAATGGTTGCACAACTAAACACACTCTTTTGTTTTCTTTTCAATAACTCTTTTATATTTTGTAACAGACTGTGGAACTGGTTGTCTTAATAGTGGGGTGTGTGTAGCTGATAATCTGTGTGTCTGTTATGAGGGGTTTGCTGGTAACCTGTGCGAAATAACCGGTAAATGAAACATATTTTATCCTTTATGTGTAACAAAGATTTATGTGTCCTCCCCGGACCAACCCTAATCTTGACAATCTGGACAAATCTGTTGTTATTCAGGAACACAAACCAAATTTGGAAATTCCAATTAAATACTTTCTTGTCACACTTTTAAACTATTTTAAAACATGAATGACAGAGTGGAGAAATCCACACATATTTTCGGCATCTTCGTATTTAATAAAGTTTGGTCTATATACTTTTAGAAATTACAAAATAATTGCAAAGAATCCTTTGTGATCATCAGTTGCACAAAATCTACAAGGATGATGTACTACATCACACCCCAACAAATAGTGCATGATGAGATACAGTTGAAAATGTATATACATGTATGTACATTACCTTATCGCAGATTGCCATTGTTTCGCTTTGCTCTTTTCCTTTTGTTTGAATTAGTATTGTCCATTGTTTTGTGGCTTTAAAGGGGGTCTCCGATAATCACAACATTATGCCTTATATGTAAGAAAAATAATTATAGTATCAAGCACGAATCACGTGGTTTTATTTAAAACAAACTCATAGTGACCATAAAAACTAATAAAAACATCAGTCTCTCAACACGCGATATTCAAAATTCCCGGGGCGCCGAAATTGTCGAGTGCAATGACGTCCCAGTAATACAATGAAGGCTGACAACAATTGAGCACAAACAACCATTACGTCATTGCACTTACACAATTTCGGAGCGGGAATTTGTGAATATCGCGTGTTGAGAGGCAACTCTTTTTATTCATTTTTATGGTCAATATGACTTTGTTTTAAATAAACCATGTGATTCATGCTTGATAATTATTTTTCCAACATATAAGGCATAATGTCATGATTACCGGAGACCCCTTTAAGATATGCCAGTACCCTTCAAGTCGACCAAAGTTAATATATATAGCACGTAACAAAGATTTATCCTCTCCGGACCAACCCTAATCTTGGCAGCCTACAATCCTCGAAAAAATCTTGGAACACTTTTGTCAAGAACAGAAAACTGACACTTGGTAAGTGCCAATGTCTTCAGCAGTTTTCCAAAGTGTTCCAACATTGATTGATGGGGAGAGGGGAAGAATAAATCATTAGTGTATGTGTCGTGTTTGACCATAAACAAAATATACACGTCATTTCCATGATCATTTCAAATTCTGCACGGAATTATGATTATGTGTACCAACTGTTCGAAGTACTTTTTTCGTTGTTTTTAGATAAATAAGGTTTTAAAACTACCCAATTAATACAAACAAATTTGTGGACATTTCAATTAAACAGTTTCTTGTCACACTTTTAAACTGTTATAAACACATGAATAAGTTGATACAATACAGAAATGTTACAAAATAATCGCAAAGACATCTTTGTGATCATCAGTTGCACACAATCTACGAGGATGATGCACTACGTCATACACCCTCGAAAATTGTATGATGAGATACAGTCGAAAAGGTCTATAATCATTTACCTTATCTCATCTTGCAGATCTCCATTGTTTCGCTTTGATATTTTCCTTTTGTTTCAATTAGTTATGTCCATTGGTTCTTTCTTCGTTTTTCTTTGCATTTGTTGGTGTCGTTGTTTTTGTTGCAAAACGTTAGATTCACCAGATTACAACCCTATTAAATTGTACGACTCAGGAGACATAGATTGAATGATACAAACGGTACCCTCTTTGTGGCTTTAAGAGATGGCATTTAATACTCAAGACCAAACTTACTACAACCACTGTGTGTGGGTGTTTTTTTTTTCAGACACTGACGGTGATGGAATACCAGATGATATGGACAACTGTCCATTAATAGTAAATGATGATCAAGCAGACACCAATGGCGACGGTGAGGGAGATGCTTGTGACGATGACATCGATGGCGATGGAGTTCTAAATGCCGTCGACACGTGCCCTTTAACATTCACCTTAACTCAAGACGACACAGATGGCGATGGCATCGGTGATGCATGTGATGATGATATTGATGGTGATGGGATCCGGAATGATTGTGACAATTGTGTAAAAGTGGTCAATGTAGATCAGGCAGACATCGATAATGACGGCCTGGGCGACGTATGCGACACTAGTCCACCAGGTAAGATATTTCCCTTATACAATATCTACAATTACGTAGCGAAATAATATAACTCTTTTATCATTACGCAACTTAATCCTGAATTCAGTGACACAGGTATATACTTCATAAACAACAATTTCTTCAGTCGGTTGGTTAAAAACCTGGGTGGCCTGGTCCCACCTGTAAAGTGTGACTGAAACTTTATCAACATCTCAATAGGCGTGGATTGTTGTACAATTTTACTCTCATAAATAATATACAGTTCTTAACTTAATATTATTGGTTATACAACTAAACACACTCTTTTGTTTCTTTTCAATAATTCTTTTTATTTTGCAACAGACTGTGGAGCCGGTTGTAATGGCGGGGTCTGCGTAGCGGATGGTCTGTGTGTCTGCTTTGAGGGGTTTGCTGGCAACCTGTGCGAAATAACCGGTAAATGAAACATATCTTATCTTTGAAGTATAATAAAGATGTATGTGTCCTCCCCGGTCCAACCCCAAACCAAAACTTTTGTTTGAAATAGTTCTGTTCATTGGTTCTTCATTGGTTTTGCTTTGCATTTACTGGTGTCGTTGCTTTTGTTTGTATTTATTTATATTATTTATTTCATTGTTATTTAACCTGTGTTGACCTTTCAATGCACTAGCACTGTTCTCCTAAGGTGGCCAGGTGGCACAAGGCCAACATTAAAATACCCAAAATACCACATACTTTTATTTAAAAAAATACAGAAGGAACAATAATATACACAGTAAAAAACTAAGCAAAGACAATTTAAGAAGCTAAACAGCACAACAGAGTGGGTCAGGGTCAGGCGATGATCCCGCTGGTGAAAGCACAAGACAACTGTGGTCTTTGTGTATATTCAACTAAAAATACAAATTAAAAATACACTATAGAGACAATATTGTACCTGTGCCAAACTATGGGCAAGTCCATTCGTGTTAACAGAAGGTCCATACTTCCACCCAACAGGAATGCCGCTGCCGAGACTAGGATCCCCAGTCCCCGCCCTGTCGGGCAAGCGCCTATAGCCCAGTAACCATCGCCCCAAGTAAGCCAGAGTGGAAAACTAGGCCTCCAGAGCAAAAAGCTACAACGCCAATACCATCGGCCACCCGGACAAGAACCCAGCAGACTGTAGCAGGGGCCTTAGGTCAACACAAATGAGCACACCCATAGTCAGGCCACAAATGAGGGATGCATGATAAAAACAATTGCACATAATCCTAAAAATGCATAATTAATTAAGTTAGATTTTTCAATGCACCTTTAAACAGTTTTGGAGTGAGAGGAACCGGAGATTTACCAGTGATGTTTGTTCCAGGACACTGATCCTCTATATCTGAAAGTTATTTTGCCTGACTCAGTCCTTGGTTTTGGAGGGATAAGATTGCCCTGTTTGCTTCCCCTAGTTTGATAGGTGGAGTAGTCGTAGACATGGGGGCTTTTTTAGTAATACATTTGTACATTGAGATGTCTAGCCAGTCTTTATAATAATAATAATAATAATAATATTTATTTCAATTGCCATAAATTACAAACATGAAAAAACATTAAAAGCAATTTAAATGACAATCCAGGAAAGAAGAAATAGACTAAACAGTCCAAGCACAATGTGTTCTTCTTTCCTGATTATATTAAAGTACATATAGTAATAATAATAATATAGATACAAGATACGCATAAATTAAAGCAAAACATTTGTATAAAAAAATGAGTGAAACACTCTATGACATAACTTAACAGTAAACAAGCATATGAAAAACATAATTACATCATAAAATGCTCTTTACACATGGCCTTAAACAAGGTAAGGGAGGGCGCAGAGCGTACAACAGTGGGAAGTTCATTCCACAAACGTGGAAAGGAAACAAAACAGAGTTGAAAAGGGCATTGGTATGAGAACTACAGTGGAGATACCTAAACTCCTTAACCTTAGAAGCCTTGAAAAATTGGCATAAAGAAGAAGGACCAATTCCATTAATCAATTTAAAGCAGAAGACCAACCTCAACAAATCAAATAAGTCGCATGTTTTAAGTAATCCAAATTCATCTAATCTAGACTCATATGAAAGATCAGAAGGACACCTCTTCCTATACATCAAAACTTTAGAAATCTTTCTCTGACTCTTATCTAACCTATCAAGCAGACCAGTCTGACAAGGATTCCAAATAACAGCACAGTAAGTAAGATGAGGGAGTATCAATGCTTTAAATAGATGTAGAAGAGCACGGAAGTGCATATGTCGAGAAGTTCTGATGACAAAACCAGTTAGGCGAGAAACCTTTTTACAGATTTTATCAACATGTGAAGAGAACGATAGGAAAGAATTGAAAACAACACCAAGCAGTTTATACTCATCAACAACCTTAATTGGAATACCACCTAACTTGTATGTAAAAAAGGCTGCAAGCCCTA
Organism: Amphiura filiformis; assembly: GCF_039555335.1. Classification (NCBI taxonomy): domain Eukaryota; kingdom Metazoa; phylum Echinodermata; class Ophiuroidea; order Amphilepidida; family Amphiuridae; genus Amphiura; species Amphiura filiformis. The sequence continues at coordinate 44,239,647 of NC_092642.1, forward strand.
GACCTCGAAAAATGAACAACAGCACACTTAGAAGCATTCAGGGGGAGTTTATTCTCAATGGTCCACTTGTGAATTGTGTCAAGATCTTTCTGCAGTGCAACTTGATCCTCAAAAGTTCTAATAGAGCGTACAAGTGTATGGTCATCAGCAAATTGAAATAAGGCAGAGGACAGGTTGGCATTAATGTCATTTACAAATAACAGAAACAAGATGGCCCCAAAACAGAACCTTGAGGAACACCCGATGTGACTGAAGCCCAATCAGATTTAGCTCCGCCAAAGATAACTCTCTGTTTTCTATCAGAAAGAAAGCTTTGAATCCAGTTAAGCACATTATTCCTGATACCATAGTAATGAAGCTTTTGTAACAAAATTGTATGATCTACTCTATCAAAAGCAGCACTAAAGTCAAGAAAAATCCCATCCACCAAATTACAATATTTGCTGTTATCAAGGTTACCACTGAGAAAATGATACAATTTAGCCAACATCTGCTCACAATTCCTACCATGTCGAAAACCAAATTGATTATCTGAAAGAATGTCATGCTCATCAAGATAACCAAGAAGACGTTTGCAAACCAATCTTTCCATGACCTTACAGAGGATTGCTGTTAAGGAAACTGGCCTGTAACTCGAAATAGCATTCTTAGGCTTACCAGAGCCTTTGTAAATAGGCACAACATTTGCACACTTCCAAGCAGACGGAATTTCACCCTTTGAAATACATTCATTAAAAAAAGGTACACAAAACAGGAGCTAATTCACTTGCACACGATTTTAAGAAAACAGGAAGAATACTATCAGGACCGGGAGACTTGTTGGTATCAAGACCCTTAAGAATATCAACAACTTCATCAACAGAAAACATGTCAAAGGAGAGACAAGCTCCACCATGAGAGGGGGAGAGTCAGAAAGACTATTCACATCAATGGTAGAGGATGTCCCAAAGTTACTTGAGAAATGCTTATTAAAAGCGCAAGCAATATCATCGGGGTCAGTCAAATCACCACTATCAGTAGTAAGTGAAAGCTGGGAAGAGTCCTTAGAACTAGATCTTACATAGTTCCAAAAAATTTTAGAATTACTACTAGCTAGTTTGGAAATACCAAGAGAATAATTACAATGACTAGTCCGAATAGCTTTTTTCAAATTCTTACTACACTCTTTAAATTGTTGCTCAGCAACATGACTAGCAGATTTCTTAAACCTCCTGTACATAAGCTTCTTTCTTGTACATAACTTCCTAATGTCCTTTGTCATCCAAGGAACCGACTTACCCTTCTTAACTAATTTCTTAGGAACAGTTTTATCAACAGCAGCATTAATATAATGCTCAATGAAATCCCATTTGCTACTTATATCATCAATCATATTACAAACATTCCATGGGCTACTTGAAATAATATCACGCATTTCACCAAAATTAGCCCTATTCAAACAGAAAACAGGTTTATCAACAGCCTTACTTTTCAATGTATGCAAATTAAGATTCAACACAATAGCTTTATGATCGCACTTATCATTTACATTGAAAGAAGTTACACATGACTTAACATACAATGGATCAGATACAAACACAAGATCAAGGAAGTGCTCATTACCATTACGAGTGACATAAGAAGCCTCATTAAGCACTTGAGTAAACCCACAAGAATTCATACAATCAATAATAAGATTAGGAAGGGCTCCTTTTAAGTTAGATGGTTCACCATCCACCCAATCCATATGAAAATATCGATATATACATGTACATTACCTTATCGCCTAAGTTAGGCCTATATATGTTTGATATGATATTTTTTTAAATGACAAAGTAATCGTAATGACATCTTTGTGATTATTAGTTGCACACAATCTACGAGGATGATGTACTACGTCATACACCCTAGAAAATTGTATGATGAGATACAGTCGAAAAGGTCTATAATCCATTACCTTATCACATCTCGCTGATCTCCATTGTTTCGTTTTGTTCTTTTCCCTTTGTTTGAATTAGTTCTGTTCATTTGTTCTTCGTACGTTTTCTTTGCATGCTGGTGTCGTTGTTTTTATTGCAAAACGTTAGATTCACCAGATTACTACCCTATTAAATTGTACGACTCAGGAGATATAAATTGAATGATGAAAAAAATCCCTCTTTGTGGCTTTAAGAGATGCCATTACTCAAGACCAAACTTACTACAACCACATTGGGGTGTTTAATTTTCAGACACTGACGGTGATGGAATACAAGATGATATGGACAACTGTCCATTAACACCAAATGATGATCAAGCAGACACCAATGGCGACGGTGAGGGAGATGCTTGTGACGATGACATCGACGGCGATGGAGTGCCAAATACCGACGACACGTGCCCTTTCACATCCACCTCAAATCAAGACGACACAGATGGCGATGGCATCGCTGATGCATGTGATGATGATATTGATGGTGATGGGATCCCGAATGATTGTGACAATTGTGTAAAAATTACCAATGTAGACCAGGCAGACATCGATAATGACGGCCTAGGCGACGAATGCGACGCTAGTCCACCAGGTAAAATATTTCTTTTAATATACAATATCTGCAATTACGTAGCGAAATAAAAAAGAACTCTTGCGAACGATTAAAAAAAAATTATATAGATCATGTCACTTATTTTGCCTCTGTTTTTATCATTACGCAACTTAATTCTGAATTTAGTGACACGGGTATACTTCATACACAATAATTTCTTCAGCCGGTTGCTCAAAAACCTGGGTGGCGTGGTCCAGCCGGTAAAGTGTGACTGGAACAAATGTACTCCACACGGTAGGGCTCATGCATCAGACGCATCGACATCTCAATATGCGTGGATGTTTTGTACAATTGCACTCTCAACAAGTAATATACAGTTCTTAACTTAATATTATTGGTTATACATCTAAACACACTCTTTTGTTTCATTAACTCTTTTTTATTTTTAACAGACTGTGGAGCCGGTTGTAATGGTGGTGTCTGTGTATCGGATGGCCTGTGTGTCTGCTTTGAGGGGTTTGCTGGCAACCTGTGCGAAATAACCGGTAAATGAAACACATCTTATCTTTGAAGTATAACAAAGATGTATCCTATTTTAGAATATCTCCTGAAATTCAATGTTATCCTAGAATATATACTGACATTTTCCGTTATTTTAGAGAATGTTGTGAATTGTTGTGCTTTTTTACAATATTCTTGTGTTTTCGTAGGTTTTTTTTAAAGGATGTTTCGTTATTTTGCGTTATCGATCATGTGACATATGGCCTCGTTAATGAGCAAAACACAGCTTGACATTTCAAGACTTGCAGACATGGGATATCACACCACTGAAGCGAAATATGCGTGAGATTTCTCAATGCTATATGACAAATACTGGAACTAAACTACAGACTTGACATTTAATATGGAATATTTTTTCGTAAAATTCCAAGACTGGTCTAGAAAGGATCTGCATAAACCGCACGGGCTAATATTAATTGGGGTGTGTCGGGAGATGGTGTAAAAATAATTGTTTGACAGAAAATGTGCTTTCCATTAGTTTACACTATGGCGCTCATGATGTTGTGAATTAGCCTAAAAGGGCGGATTTAAGGAGACCGAATCTGATTTTTGTGGGGGTAAAATTTCTGAATTTTTAGGAACTTTATTCTGATATTATCAAATTCATTGAGGTTTGAGGTGATATTTACTGAGCCTAAATACCAATAAGCGTTCATCAGAACAGATATGTACTTGTAATCTACAAATTTTGAAAGTGGGAGGAGCTTTAAAAATATTGCTCTTAAAAGTGGTACGCACTCAAAAATTTTGAATGCCCCCTTGGCCAAATGTTACTGTACACAAAGAAACATCGTGAGTTCATTGGACAACCAGGAATCCGAGCAGTTATTTTTGTACCATAAGTTTATACCATTACCGGTATTTTGCCGCGAATGCCGGCTAAATTTTCTCCGCTATTTCGACGGCATTTACTCTTCTAAAACTACAATGCTAGACAAACTAGGTTGGAATGAAAAATAAAATGGTAATTTTTCGTTATTTTTAGAGTGATGAAATTACGCTTTCTTTAGTGTTTTAAGTCTAAACATTAACCTCACTCCCAATACCTCTCCCTGCCTAATCAATGATGGCTACTACTGAGCGCATATGTTAGGATGTTAGGAACACCCGATGTGACTGAAGCCCAATCAGATTTAGCTCCGCCAAAGATAACTCTCTGTTTTCTACCAGAAAGAAAGCTTTGAATCAAGTTAAGCACATTATTCCTGTTACCATAGTAATGAAGCTTTTGTAACAAAATTGTATGATCTACTCTATTAAAAGCAGCACTAAAGTCAAGAAAAATCCCATCCCCCAAATTACAATATTTGCTGTTATCAAGGTTACCACTGAGAAAATGATACAATTTAGCCAACATCTGCTCACAATTCCTACCATGTCGAAAACCAAATTGATTATCTGAAAGAATGTCATGCTCATCAAGATAACCAAGAAGACGTTTGCAAACCAATCTTTCCATGACCTTACAGAGGATTGCTGTTAAGGAAACTGGCCTGTAACTCGAAATAGCATTCTTAGGCTTACCAGAGCCTTTGTAAATAGGCACAACATTTGCACACTTCCAAGCAGACGGAATTTCACCCTTTGAAATACATGCATTAAAAAAGGTACACAAAACAGGAGCTAATTCACTTGCACACGATTTTAAGAAAACAGGAAGAATACTATCAGGACCGGGAGACTTGTTGGTATCAAGACCCTTAAGAATATCAACAACTTCATCAACAGAAAACATGTCAAAGGAGAGACAAGCTCCACCATGAGAGGGGGGAGAGTCAGGAAGACAATTCACATCAATGGTAGAGGATGTCCCAAAGTTACTTCAGAAATGCTTATTAAGGCCAGAGTAATGGAAGACACATTCGTCCACGACCGAATTTGAGATTTTTTGATATTTATCAACACTAAGATGTATTCTTTCACTTTAAACTGATAAAATACAACTTGCTAATATTTATTCGTATGTTTGCTTGATTTATTTCACTCTGTTCAACTCTAAAAAGTCACATGGCTCAAGATAGCTTAGTAAATTGGCGGGAAATAATGAGTCAGAAATGCGCGAATGCGAAATATTGTGATTACGCGCGCGATTCGCGTCGCGTGACGCGGCGCAACACTGCGCGTATGTCCAACGCAGTCAAGGCGCATTCGGTATGTTGTTAACGCCAGCAAATGTGGTGTAAACAAAACAAAATTTTGCAGTCAAAATGCCACTTAGATTTTGTAATTATTTTGAATTTTGGCGCACTGAAAGCAGAGATTATAGATTCATTGGTGCAAAAAGATGCATATTTAGACCATGCACCAGATACAGCTTTTACAAGTGTGAAAGTCTTACCGTTTTAAAATTTAAGGACGTTTTGTGCATAATTTTGACATTTTTTACTAAAACGTCGATTTCTCAGAGTTCACTTTTGACAATATTGCGCGATTTTGGTGACAAGATAACTCGAAAAATATGCAAGCAAAGAGTAAACTTTTTGCACTATCCTTTAGAGTACATCAAAGTCTAGGGAAGGTTTTTTCATTTTTTCAAAATATTTGTTTTAAACAAAAATATACACCATTATGTGCAATTTTTTAGCTTAATAGAGTGACAAAATGGCTTTTTTCACATGTTTTTTTCAATATTTCGAAAAAAGACGAATTTCAAAAAATAAAAAACCTTCCCTAAGTTCATGTCTCTTCTTCATGAAAAGCTAACTGGATTTTTTTACTCCGAACGGATTTTTTTCTAAGTTGTCACAAAAAAATTGGGGTAAAAAAGTGAATTTTTGTGATTTTTTCAAAAACTTGAGAATTTTGAACAAATCTGACGTCACCATGGGATTCCTTGACTCATTTCCTTTTCAAAAATGTATAGTTTTATATACTTTGGACATACAATTCAGAAATAATGAAGCTCGAAAAGGTCCATGTTCTCTCCCATTACTCTGCCCTTAAAAGCGCAAGCAATATCGTCGGGGTCAGTCAAATCACCACTATCAGTAGTAAATGAAAGCTGGGAAGAGTCCTTAGAACTAGATCTTACATAGTTCCAAAAAATTTTAGGATTACTCCTAGCTAGTTTGGAAATACCAAGTGAATAATTACAATGACTAGTCCGAATAGCTTTTTTCAAATTCTTACTACACTCTTTAAATTGTTGCTCAGCAACATGACTACCAATTTCTTAAACCTCCTGTACATAAGCTTCTTTCTTGTACATAACTTCCTAATGTCCTTTGTCATCCAAGGAACCGACTTACCCTTCTTAACAAATTTCTTAGTTTTATCAACAGCAGCATTAATATAATGCTCAATGAAATCCCATTTGTTACTTATATCATCAATCATATTACAACCATTCCATGGGCTACATGAAATAATATCACGCATTTCACCAAAATTAGCCTAATTCAAACAGAAAACAGGTTTATCAACAGCCTTACTTTTCAATGTATGCAAATTAAGATTCAATACAATAGCTTTATGATCGCACTTATCATTTACATCGAAAGAAGTTACACATGACTTAACATACAATGGATCAGATACAAACACAAGATCAAGGAAGTGCTCATTACCATTACGAGTGACATAAGAAGCCTCATTAAGCACTTGAGTAAACCACAGAATTCATACAATCAATAATAAGATTAGGTAGGGCTCCTTTTAAGTTAGATGGTTCACCATCCACCCAATCCATATGAAAATATCGATATATATATGTACATTACCTTATCGCCTAAGTTAGGCCTATATATGTTTGATATGATATTTTTTTAATGACAAAGTAATCGTAATGACATCTTTGTGATTATTAGTTGCACACAATCTACGCGGATGATGTACTACGCCATACACCCTCGAAAATTGTATGATGAGATACAGTCGAAAAGGTCTATAATCCATTACCTTATCACATCTCGCTGATCTCCATTGTTTCGTTTTGTTCTTTTCCCTTTGTTTGAATTAGTTCTGTTCATTTGTTCTTCGTACGTTTTCTTTGCATGCTGGTGTCGTAGTTTTTATTGCAAAACGTTAGATTCACCAGATTACTACCCTATTAAATTCAGGAGATAGAAATTGAATGATGAAAAAAATCCCTCTTTGTGGCTTTAAGAGATGCCATTACTCAAGACCAAACTTACTACAACCACATTGGGGTGTTTATTTTTCAGACACTGACGGTGATGGAATACAAGATGATATGGACAACTGTCCATTAACACCAAATGATGATCAAGCAGACACCAATGGCGACGGTGAGGGAGATGCTTGTGACGATGACATCGACGGCGATGGAGTACCAAATACCGACGACACGTGCCCTTTCACATCCACCTCAAATCAAGACGACACAGATGGCGATGGCATCGCTGATGCATGTGATGATGATATTGATGGTGATGGGATCCCGAATGATTGTGACAATTGTGTAAAATTACCAATGTAGACCAGGCAGACATCGATAATGACGGCCTAGGCGACGAATGCGACGCTAGTCCACCAGGTAAAATATTTCTTTTAATATACAATATCTGCAATTACGTAGCGAAATAAAAAAGAACTCTTGCGAACGATTTAAAAAAAAAATTATATAGATCATGTCACTTATTTTGCCTCTGTTTTTATCATTACGCAACTTAATCCTGAATTCAGTGACACTGGTATACTTCATACACAATAATTTCTTCAGCCGGTTGCTCAAAAACCTGGGTGGCGTGGTCCAGCCTGTAAAGTGTGACTGGAACAAATGTTCTCCACACGGTAGGGCTCATGCATCAGACGCATCGACATCTCAATAGGCGTGGATGTTTTGTACAATTGCACTCTCAACAAGTAATATACAGTTCTTAACTTAATATTATTGGTTATACATCTAAACACACTCTTTTGTTTCTTTTTCAATAACTCTTTTATTTTGCAACAGACTGTGGAGCCGGTTGTAATGGTGGGGTCTGTGTAGCGGATGGTCTGTGTGTCTGCTTTGAGGGGTTTGCTGGCAACCTGTGCGAAATTACCGGTAAATGAAATACATCTTATCTTTGAAGTATAACAAAGATTTATGTGTCCTCCCGGGACCAACTCTAATCGGGACAAAAATTTTTTTTTTAAATAAAAATTTTGAAATTCCAATTAAATACTTTCTTGTCACACTTTTAAACTTAGTTGGGTCAAAATCGATGTAAGTATGTGGGTACTAGAGCAAATGTAATGGTCGACAGAAGTGCCTTGCCCAAGGACACAACACGTTGGCACGAGAGGGGCTCGAACTCGCAACCTGGATTATGAGTCGGGCGCCTTATCCACTCGGCCACACGTGCTCCCTAATGAAACACATCTTATCTTTGAAGTATAACAAAGATGTATGTGTCCTCCCGGGACCAACCCTAATAGGCCATATGTCACTCCTGAAATTCAATGTTATCCTAGAATATATACTGACATTTTCCGTTATTTTAGAGAATGTTGTGAATTTTTGTGCTTTTTTACAATATTTTTGTGTTTTCGTAGGTTTTTTTTAAGGATGTTTCGTTATTTTGCGTTATCGATCATGTGACATATGGCCTCGTTAATGAGCAAAACACAGCTTGACATTTCAAGACTTGCAGACATGGGATATCACACCACTGAAGCGAAATATGCGTGAGATTTCTCAATGTTATATGACAAATACTGGAACTAAACTACAGACTTGACATTTAATATGGAATATTTTTTCGTAAAATTCCAAGACTGGTCTAGAAGGGATCTGCATAAACCGCACGGGCTAGTATTATTATTGTGGTGTGTCGGGAGATGGTGTAAAATAATTGTTTGACAGAAAATGTGCTTTCCATTAGTTTACACTATGGCGCTCATGATGTTGTGAATTAGCCTAAAATGGCGGATTTAAGGAGACCGAATTTGATTTTTGTGGGGGTAAAATTTCTGAATTTGAGCAACTTTATTCTGATATTATCAAATTCATTGAGGTTTGAGGTGATATTTACTGAGCCTAAATACCAATAAGCGTTCATCAGAACAGATATGTACTTGTAATCTACAAATTTTGAAAGTGGGAGGAGCTTTAAAAATATTGCTCTTAATTTTGAATGCCCCCTTGGCCAAATGTTACTGTACACAAAGAAACATCGTGAGTTCATTGGACAACCAGGAATCCGAGCAGTTATTTTTGTACCATAAGTTTATACCATTACCGGTATTTCGCCGCGAATGCCGGCTAAATTTTCTCCGCTATTTCGACGGCATTTACTCTTCTAAAACTACAATGCTAGACAAACTAGGTTGGAATGAAATATTATAAATGCAATTCATGAAAGTATGACCTGAGAAACAGAACATTACAAAATGAAATAAATAGACAAAATCCACAGAAAATCTTTATCGCGTCTTCTGTAGATAGTTAACATATTTAGTATATTTTACATGTTTTATAGCTATATTGTTCTTAACGTAAGTCCGATTCTCATGAAATTTTACATGAACAGTAACAAAGGTATTACCTTTTGACACCTAACCAACAATTAATATTACTGTCGATGGTCTAAAGGTACGGTCTCTGTTTATTCATAAACATCCTATATTTAAAAGTTCATGGTTTACATCGTATTATCATCTTCGGTAGACAGCAAAAAAAAAGATAATGCATATTGGTGCATTCTCGCATAATCGTCATGTACTCAATGCATATGTGTATGTGCGCCAATGCGAGTGTGTGTGTGGGGACGAAAGACATCTGTGTGATTGTTAGTTGCATACAATCTACGAGGATGATGTACAATAGAGATACAATAGAAAAGGTCCATAATCCATTACCTTATCACATCTCGCAGAGCTACATTGTTTTGTTCTTTTCCTATTGTTTGAATTAGTTCTGTTCATTTGTTCTTCGTTCGTTTTCTTTGCATTTGTTGGTGTCGTTGTTTTTATTGCAAAACGTTAGATTCACCAGATTACTACCCTATTAAATTGGACGACTCAGGAGATATAAATTGAATGATGAAAAAAGTACCCTCTTTGTGGCTTTAAGGGATGCCATTACTCAAGACCAAACTTACTACAACCACGGTGGTGTTTTTTTCAGACACTGACGGTGATGGAATACCAGATGATATGGACAACTGTCCATTTACACCAAATGATGATCAATCAGACACCGATGGCGACGGTGAGGGCGATGCTTGTGACGATGACATCGACGGCGATGGAGTTCTAAATGCTGGCGACACGTGCCCTTTCACATTCAACTTAAATCAAGACGACACAGATGGTGATGGCATCGGTGATGCATGTGATGATGATATTGATGGTGATGGGATCCCGAATGATTGTGACAATTGTGTAAAAGTGGACAATGTAGATCAGGCAGACATCGATAATGACGGCCTAGGCGACGAATGTGACACTAGTCCACCAGGTAAGATATTTCTTTTAATATACAATATCTGCAATTACGTAAAGAAATAAAATATAAAATAACTCTTGCGAACGATTTAAATTTTTTTTATATAGATGAGTTGACCTCCATGTTTATCAACAAAGGCTAGGGACCGGTATATCGATATGCTCCAGCGATCTGCATATAACCACTACACTCTTCAATAGCCTTATTGCGATGTGGCGGGAGTTTTAAAACCACGGGTCCTGAACAAAATATGAAGCGCGCAAAACAATGGAAATTGTGATGATGCGTGCGCATACTGCCAGGCAATGACGTCAGAAGTCAACTCATCTATAGATCATCTCACTTATTTCGCTTCTGTTTTTACCATTACGGAACTTAATCCTGAATTCAGTGACACACGTATACTTCATAAACAACAATGTCTTCAGTCGGTTGGTCAAAAACCTGGGTAGCGTGGTCCCACCTGTAAAGTGTGACTGGAACAAATGCACTCCACCCGGCAAGGCTCATGCATCAGACGCATAAACGTCCCAATTTCACTCTCAACAAGTAACATACAGTCCTTAACTTAATATTATTGGTTATACAACTAAACACACTCTTTTGTTTCTTTTTCAATAATTCTATTTATATTTTGCAACAGACTGTGGAGCCGCCGGTTGTAATGGAGGGGTCTGTGTAGCGGATGGTCTGTGTGTCTGCTTTGAGGGGTTTGCGGGTAACCTGTGCGAAATAACCGGTAAATGAAACACATCTTATATTTGAAGTATAATAAAGATTTACGTGTCCTCCCCGGACCAACCCTAATCTTGACAATCTGGACAAAAATGTATTTTTTTTTACTCTGCACAGAAATACAAACAAAAAAACTTTTAAACGGGTTTAAACACATGAATAAAATGATATCGGCCTACTTTTGTTTTGTTTTTTGTCCCCCTCTGCATACCGTCTAGTTTGTCTGTATTTTGTTTCCCCACATCAAGTTGGTATACCTTGCTCTCTTTCTTTTCAGTAAAATGATACAGTAAAGAAATATCCCAATTCACACCTATTTCAGCATTTTGGTAATTAATAAAGTTTGGTCTATAATATATATATATTATTTATGTTTGCTTTGATACAAATGACAAAATAATTGCAAAGACTTCTTTGTGATCATCAGTTGCACATAATCTACGAGGATGATGTACTACGTCACACCCCCTCAAATAGTGCCTGATGGGATACAGTTGAAAATGTCTTTATACATTTACCTTATCGCATCTCGCTGATCGCCATCGTTTTGCTTTGCTCTTTCCTTCGTTTTTCTTTAAATTTGATGGTGTCGTTGTTATTTTTTACAAAACGTTAGATGCTGCAGATTTCTACCATATTAAATCGAAAGACTATAAAGACATTGAATGATGAAAAAGTACTCTCTTTTTTGGCTTAAAGGGATGCCATTACCCTTCAAGACCAAAGTTACTATATAGCACGTAACAAAGATTTATCCTCTCCGGACCAACCCTAATCTTGGCAGCCTACAATCCTCGAAAAAACCTTGGAACACTTTTGTGTCATGAACGAAAAATTTACACCCCCCCCCCTTCTCTCCCCTTGCAATCTTGGGAAGTGCCAATGTCTTCAGCAGTTTTCCAAAGTGTTCCAACATTGATTGATAGGGAGAGGGGAAGAGTAAATCACTGTTGTAGGTGTCATGTTTGACCATAAACAAAATATACGTCATTTCCATAATCATTTCAAATTCCGCACGGAATTACGACAACGTGTACCAATTGTTCCAAGTACTTTTTCGAGGATTGTAGATAAATAAGGTTTTTACTTTTCCATGGAATACAAATATAATTGTGCAAAGTCCAATTAAACAGTTTCTTATCACCCTTTTACATTACTTTCAACACATGAATAAGTGATACAGAAGGGATAAAGTACAGAAATGTTCCAATTCATCCCTATTTCGGCATTTTGGTAATAAATAAAGTTAGACCTATATAGGCCCTATGTTTGCTATGATATTTTTGAAAGTGACAAAATAATCGTAAAGACATCTTTGTGATCATTAGTTGCACAGAATCTACGACGAAGATTTACTACGTCATACCCCCTCATTGGTTCTTTCTTCGTTTTTCTTTGCATTTGTCGGTGTAGTTGTTTTTGTTGTAAAACGTTAGATTCACCAGATTACTACACTCGTAAATCGTACGACTAAGGAGACATAAGTAAGTGATTGATGAAAAAGTACCTTCTTTGTGGCCCACTCTTGGTTGTTATTTTTTTTTTTTTTGACGGTGATGGAATACCAGATGATATGGACAACTGTCCATTAATAGCAAATGATGATCAAGCAGACACCAATAACGACAGTGAGGGAGATGCTTGTGACATTGACATCGACGGCGATGGAGTACTAAATGCCGACGACACGTGCCCTTTCATATTCACCTTAAATCAAGACGACACAGATGGTGATGGCATCGGTGACGCATGTGATGACGATATTGATGGTGATGGGATCCCGAATGATTGTGACAATTGCGTAAAAGTGGACAATGTAGATCAGGCGGACTTCGATAGTGACGGCCTAGGCGATGCATGCGACGCTCGTCCTCGTCCACCAAGTAAGATAATTCTCCATAATCTGTATCTACAATTACAACACTAAATAAAATCACTCTTGCGAACGAAAAATTATTATTTAGATAGGTCATATCACTTAAGAAGACATTGATATAGAAAAAGAACTAAGCTTACTTACTTACTTACTTACTATACTGCGTATTCCAATGGAATTTTTTCAATGCTTGACCAACACATGTAGTTCGACTCAGCCCCAAAGGTCATATAAAACAGCATACCAATATTTTTGAACATCTCTAGAAGACCACGGTCCAGCTTGGTGGTCGATAACCGCCTTTACTTTAACATTGCGTTGTTCATTTAATGTCATCATGTTCATATAGACCATGTGCAATAAACCAACCGGAATGGTATAGCAATTGAAATGGCAGCCATGTTATAATATACTCTAAGCCACAGTATGATTTTTATTTTCAGAGAAATAAATATTTCCTTCATTTAGTACTTTTCCTGTGTCGTAATACGCTTCATAATCTTATGCATCATTCTTTCATGTAGATCCCCACTGTTGCCTCTTCTTCGTTTTAATATATACCATGTCTTTGTTTTCCCACAGCGGTGGTCAAGTTTGGATTGGAAATATATTGCGTTAGTGAATCTGAGAAAATTGTAGAAGTAACAGTTATCAGGGAAGGCTACCTCGGAAACGTTACAAGTTTTGGTCAGTTTATCATTCAAATTGCTGCGATCGTTCGATCGACTATCGATGTCAGTAGTTGATAGGTCATTAATATCAAGTATCGAAGAAGCACCGACGGCCGATCCCTTGATCGAACAAATTTTAGCTGCGGTCGCCTTATACACATCATGCGTTTTGCAAATAGACATGTCTTCGATAATAGTCGAAATATTGAGATTGTGTCTTCGCTGAAAACATAATCCAAGACAATTATTCACCCTTTCGGTAAATCCCATAATCCTTTGTGTTTGGACTCCTGATGACGTCACTTGATGTCTCCAATCATTCGGAACTCATTACTGCGCATTTCCAATGCCGTTACCATGTTCGGTGTGACTATAAAAGAGACCCAACCGCAAAGGCTTATGGGATTTACCGAAAACAATGACTTTTGCTCAACTATCATTTCTTCACTGAAGCCGGGTATGGTTTGGGTGAAGTTGACACTCGGCCCAAAATTTGACGTCCCCCTAAAATCACATGATCATAATGGATAACACTCGTAAATTACGACTTTTAAATCTGATCGTCGACGCCCCCGCCCTAATATTTTAACTCTTCCACTGCCACTACATGTCTTCAAGCGAATCATGTCTAACAGAAACCATTAAGCTTGTCTTGAAACTGGCTTAAATGAGACTTACATTTACATTTAGAAAGAGATGTGAATTTGTAATGTGAATTGCGTTGTTGGCACCGTAAAGGCTTTACTGTCATGTATCTTCGTGCACATAAATGGGGTTAATATTAACATTTCCATCCGCGTAATTTTTGAAATTCTATCGGCGCCTTTTTCTTAATATAGTTTGAAACTGAAATTCTATCGGCGCTTTTTTCTTAATAGAGTTTGAAACTCAGAACTTAAAATTCAAATTTTAACAAAAATGTTGAATAAATAGTCATTTCAAGTGAACAATAAACTTCCAACATAATAGTATTCCATCCCATTTTGCTTCCTTTAAAGGGCTCCTCTCAAATATTGTTTAATATTTTGCTTATTTTGAGACTAGAAACACAACCCGCGAAATACAGCCGTGCCCAGAGAGCAGTGCCAGTCACTGCATTTAACGCCCTTGGCTAACAGGCATTTGTTCTACATTGATGTAAGACGTCATTCTCTAAAACGATAAATATATTTTGGAGATGATTGCTAACTGCTTGTTGTTATCTTCTGTTAACAGAGGTATTCACTTACGATGGTACTGCCTATGCTCATGGTTATGGTAACCGCATTGAGACTGATGTTGCCGATTATAATGATTACGACCCACTTATCCGTAATATAATCTTCCAGAAAGACGAATCTTACTATACTTTCCACGTGGTTATCAATAACAGGGATGAGAATTTTGAGCCAATTGAAAGCTTCAGTATAGGTATTCGAAACGTTGAGGGCGCTGAACTTGGCTGGCCTAATGTAGCTAAGATCTTCATTGAAAATGACGATGGTAAGGACATCAAAAATGATAACTATTTTGAACAAGTTGGCTATTCATCTTGTGACTTTTATATCGGTGGTTTTCTGATAGGGTTTTAACTGTTTACCAACTAGCCTATTATTAACAACGACCAAACAATAAAAATCCTACATTGTCGAGGGGACATTTAAGCAGTGTCTCACCGTATATAGAATTTCTGAACGATTAAACCACATGGCAATGAGATAATTTGAAGTAACTGCTCTCGCTCTTGTCCTCTTCAGGTGGGCTAGGGGAATCCACTCGTGTTTGAAATTTAAAAGGAAAGAAAATCTTTGTTGTACCAGCAGGGTACACGCGCGCAACAACGCATCGCGTTGCGTATCGCGCAATTTGGTAACGCACAGATACGCTACGCATACGCGACGCTTATCTGCATGCGTGGCGCATCTTATGGAAACACCACGGAAGCACTGATTTCACAAAAACCTAGCGGTCAAATGGCTCCGTTTTAGCTGATAAAATATGATTTTTTTCAAGTTCTTTCCCCCCATTTAAACATCAAGATATTAATAGATTTCGTCCAAACTTTTCAAGGGGCTGTGGATTTACCCGATGTTCACGTAATGTAAGGTAGAAAAACGAGAACTGTCGCATTCTTCTGTAAGCTTCGATCAAAGTGCAAAATGTGACCACTTTATACTTCAACGGCCTTTATTTCAATGTTCATTTTCTCGGTAAAATGACGATTTAGGTACACGATAACTCAATTTATACAGCATCTATAGGTAAGCAATTATGCTCATCATAAAAAGCATGATTGACTTAAGAAACAGTTTTCTCATTTTTATATATTTTGGTCTATTTCCAACTTTAGGCATCATTTTGTGCAAATAGGCGGTTGTGAATTTTAAAAAGTTCATTTTGATGCCTTATATGGTCAATATCTCCAAAAATAAAGCCAATATCAAAACACTAAAAAAACCGTTTTTGGAATGGTGCCTCAAGATTAAGAAAAAAGCAAAACAACAATTTTTGGAAAGAGTGTTTTTTTGTTATGATGTACCGAACAAAAATTGCCAAAAATTCACTTTTTTGCGATTTTCTTCATAATTGTTGTTTTTACACCAAAACTGTACTTATATTGCAACAACGCATCGCGTTGCGTATCGCGCAATTTGGTAACGCACAGATACGCTACGCATACGCGACGCTTATCTGCATGCGTGGCGCATCTTATGGAAACACCACGGAAGCACTGATTTCACAAAAACCTAGCGGTCAAATGGCTCCGTTTTAGCTGATAAAATATGATTTTTTTCAAGTTCTTTCCCCCCATTTAAACATCAAGATATTAATAGATTTCGTCCAAACTTTTCAAGGGGCTGTGGATTTACCCGATGTTCACGTAATGTAAGGTAGAAAAACGAGAACTGTCGCATTCTTCTGTAAGCTTCGATCAAAGTGCAAAATGTGACCACTTTATACTTCAACGGCCTTTATTTCAATGTTCATTTTCTCGGTAAAATGACGATTTAGGTACACGATAACTCAATTTATACAGCATCTATAGGTAAGCAATTATGCTCATCATAAAAAGCATGATTGACTTAAGAAACAGTTTTCTCATTTTTATATATTTTGGTCTATTTCCAATGTTAGGCATCATTTTGTGCAAATAGGCGGTTGTGAATTTTAAAAGTTCATTTTGATGCCTTATATGGTCAATATCTCCAAAAATAAGGCCAATATCAAAACACTAAAAAAACCGTTTTTGGAATGGTGCCTCAAGATTAAGAAAAAAGCAAAACAACAATTTTTGGAAAGAGTGTTTTTTTGTTATGATGTACCGAACAAAAATTGCCAAAAATTCACTTTTTTGCGATTTTCTTCATAATTGTTGTTTTTACACCAAAACTGTACTTATATTGAGATTTATTGATGTCGTGCCTTTATAAAAATGTATACTTTTACATGTCTTGCGTGAATAATTACAAAGTTATGGCACTTTTACTACATGCGTATCTGAGAGTACACAGCTACCTTAATTAATGCTTTAATCATAAAAACTTTTCCTCTGGTCCTAAGCTTTAAAAATATAATGTTCATGTATCTGCAAGATGCCTAGTTATGGGTTATATGTCAAAATAGGTCAAAGGGGTACAAACAAGAATGTACAGAGGTACAAATTATCGTTTGTGATAACCGAAAGCATAAAATGTATAGTTTGCCACACCTACTTAGTCTAGATTTAATGACCTTTAATTGTCATTATATCTCTATACTTTGAATAGGGTTGTTGAGCCCGGGCCTATTATTCTATTATAAGATGATTTCTGAGATGTTTTTTCCGGCTAAATAACTTATAGCTGTTGTACACACTAGGATCCACAACATGCTCATCTATCAGGGCACAGTTCATTAACCCCAATACATTTGTATATCCATTGAATGAACATTGGGTACAAACACTCATACCCTGCAACTTGAGGTCAAATTTTGTACCATGATTGTTTAATTGAGGTTATTGAACTATGCAATTGGAATGAGGCCATTGTGATCCATAGTGACAACTTAGGTGTAATAAATCGTATCAATACAACACTTATCGTTTCGATCGTATTTTTCTTGTCACCCAGTATTGTTCACTCTTGGTAGTGAATCCTACGCAGTACCAGAAGACATACAGGAGTTAAGTGTGAAGATTATCAAGATGGGACCCCTCACAAAAAGAAGCGTTGTCAGTAAGTTACCCTGAACCTGAATTTCCAGGGGAGCACTCATGCAGCTATATTGGCGTACACACCAAAAAAAAAAAAAAAAACATCAATTTGTAAGCGCTCTTCAGCAAAGTCATAGTTCATTGAATTTACAACCATATGACAAAACATGCGAAAATAGTAACTTTTGCACAAGATTTGCAATTTAAAGAGTATTGGCCATTGCTCATTCTAGTGACGCTAGTGTATGGACAATATAACTGTGCCTTTTCATTTAATGACATAAAATTTGACAAATAATAATAATAATAATATACACTTATAAAGCGCGTTACAAACAAAACAGTTTCTCAATGCTCTACAGAAAAATCTTAAAGGGCAGGTCTATAGCAAAAACAAGTTTATCTCTATTCGAAGAGAATAATTATTACATTACAAGTTGACACTTGTTGCAATTTTTTCGTGCGTATTTCTCCTGAAAAAGGAGAAATTGTGTGGGTAAAGTTCAGCCTCGTACGTGTTCTTCCCCCGTTTGAAGCGTACGTGTTCTCCCCCGTTTGACTGATGACGTAGGTAAATGAAGCGGGCACTTTATCGTGCTCTCATCATACAATCACAATCACTTTGTCAAGTTTGACATTAACAACAATGAGTTGTACTATCACTTACCATAACAATGCTGCATAACAATATGCACACTATTGTTCTCTTTCGGGAACAAAGCACACACACTATTGTTAATATGCGTTTGCTTTGTAATATTTCATCCAACTGAAACTATAGCATTGCAATATACAGGGAAATTAGATACATGAGTTTGTGGACTTATCACGGTTTATAGTCTCAGATGAAATTCTAAGCTCAAATTATGTATTTATTTTTTAGGCCTAATATTACTCATGATATTGATATACATATGAATTGTAATATCACAATTGTCTAATATATAAAAAAAGAAGCGGCTGATTTTATCCATATGTGACCCGGCAGCACAAATGAGCCGTAAATTCCCTAAATTGTATTCTGAGTTACGGTGTAAAATGTGTACGAAGGTCGTATTCATCGGTAACTTAAGCTGGCCCGACATCTGTCTCATTTTTATAGTCAAAAACTAATCAATAATCCTATTGTTGAAGTGGATAATAAGCTTCTACCTTAGATGGCTATAGAACTTTTAATAGCTCTGGTCTTTGTTTGCTTTTGCTAAATCCTGTTCAAGTGGTGGGTTACCAGGCATTGTATTTTGTACAGGTATGCATAACCAACAATTAACAATGACAGAACTTTCTTAAACCTCGTTGACTTAGGGATGATTTAAAATGACCGCCAATTATGACTGTTTGATATTTATTGCCAGCAATGTGGAAAAAGAGACACATGTAAAAACGTAAAAGCTATAATTTTGTTGAAGGAGCAAAGTTTAACAAACCATAACCCCGCTTCTGGATATCGTTTGAAGTCAAATGATATACCATTTTTAAGTTTATGATGTTTATTTTTAAACACGAAATAAAACAAAATTGACCGGGGAGGAATTTACGGCTCATTCGCCGTGGACGGTCACATATGTTTAAAAACCATGAAATTTGTAATAATTAATTTGGATTTTTTTTCTGTGAACAACAACAGTATACGTTCTGTCCATTGAGAGCGTTTATAGTCCCTTTTCTCACAGCGGGCACATCTCATTTCATGACGTCACCGTTTTTCTAGGCCAAATCTGTCGCGTTCGAAGGAACTCACCGCTTAAGGTGGTTTTTGCGGAATATCAAGTTTAAACGTCTTATTTTCTCAAAAAAGGAGTCATTTTCATTGATCCTCATAATATTAGCTTGCCAATGATATGATGTTGTTTTTGCTATAGACATGCCCTTTAACTACAAGATATACTACAAATTTAAAGGCCCAAAAGAGCAAAACAAGATAAAATCAAGCAAGATTATTTACAACACAGCATAATTCAGAGAAAAAAGAAAATCATAATCATTGTAAGGAACACTTGAGGTTTTGACTTATAAAACCTACATTTTGGGCAAAATGTGCTTGGATAGGTAGTTTTCAACAGATTTACCACATTCGCCTTGCTATAACATTGAATTGCGTTATCTGTTGACCTAGTGACGAAAAGTGATTTTAGGGGGAAGTGTTAGCTTTCGTTTGATATTTTTTTTAATCTGATTGGATGAAGGGAACACTTGAGGTTTCGACAAAAAACAATTACAGAGGCCCATTATCCAGCTAGAAGCTCCACAGCTCATACGATGCTATGCACTCAACAGTGTAGTGTAATCAAAGACTGTGGTGGAGACAATTCACTGCTTGCAGTTCTCTGCTTGGAAACTTGAACGAAAATGTGTGCTCAGGTGTATCGAAGTGGAAACTGTGTATAAATGGTTTATAAGAGAATCGTTTTTGTATAGAAACCTTTCTATTTGGGTATTTAAAGGGCATTCAAACATCGTTTTCAAGATAAAAGTATTTTTTTCAAATTTCGTGCGAAAATCCTTGTTTAGTGGGCATTCTTACCGAAAAGACCAAAACTTGTCTAGAGGGTATTTATACACTGTTACGAGTCGTACTTGACTCAAGGCCAAAATCACCTTTTACCCAAATTCACACGAATGCACAACACAAATACACTGTTTGATTAAGCTAACAAAATCTAAGTCTTTAATTGAAAACAGAGTATGATTGGTACATATAATAACAATATCGCATATACAATAAAATCACACAATGACAGTTTTACTCTATCAGTACTTAACCAGCTGTCTTCTTGTTGGTGATACTAGAGTTCTTGTAATGTTCTGGACGACTGATGTAATATATCCTTATTCACTTGTCCTGCGAAAATCAGCGAAATCCAGTGTACACTTGCGTAACTTATAGATATCCTTGCGTATGAAATCCTCACACAAAAATGGCGTTGCTTTCTCCAAACCTGCGATGCAGTTGTCCCCACTTATATTGACAGTTGCGTTGAATCAAAACACCAGACGAATATATATTCCTTTCTTGGAAAGTACGTTCTTTGACGTATTCTATATCTTCTCCGACAACACTGGCAAATAGTAGTACTTTGACTACATAAAATATTTCTGGTTTGCAATTTCCTTTCTTTGAAGGAATTGGACTGTAAGCATATTAGCTAGCTAACCCAGATCAACACTATAACCTGTGTCCATAATTGTGTTTACATTTTCTTATATATCAAGCACTGGGAAAAACCCCATTCTATTAATTACTACCTTCACACTATTCTGCAGTCTGGGAAATTCAAGTCTTAATTATAACATTAACCTTTCACATTTCATCACTTCCTGAGGGGAATCCCCTGACATCACTTCCTAAGGGGAATTCCGTGACATCATCTTCACTTTACAATCTCTAGGGGTATTCCCATATGATCCAAAATTAGAAATGATTCGATTTGTTTTTGAAGGGGAATCCCTAAAATGTCTCATAAAATAGATTTTAATTGTAAACAGAGATAAATCATCAAATTAAATTACTCAGGGCACATCACAACACCATGTATAAACCATTATGGTCCAGTGCCCCAGTGCAGCCGAGCTGATTTTACACTTGATTACGATATGCGTATCAAATTTTAAAAGCGATGGGCAATTGCAATGTTTGTATTGTTGACACTACATCACAAGTGATGATCGAGCCCCAGATTGTTGTGCGGTTTCAGTTGCAGAAGATATAATATTTCAATAAACCACAACTTAAGGTCCGTTCATACTACCACCGCATTTGCGATGCGTTGCTTTGCGATGCCGATATATCGATTACTTTTTGCCGCAACTCAACGCAACTCGTCGCATTTCCAAGTTGAAATGTATAACCTTATTGCGATATCGCAATGCAGTAGTTTGCAGTACGATGTAGTGCGGCAACGCACCGCATCGCAAAATAAAGGTCCGTTCATACTACCACCGCATTTGCGATGCGTTGCTTTGCGATGCGGTGCGTTGTCGCACTGCATCGTACTGCAAACTACTGCATTGCGATATCGCAATAAAGTTAAATACATTTTAACTTGGAAATGCGACAAGTTGCGTTGAGTTGCGGTAAAAAGTAATCGATATATTGGCAACGCACCGCATCGAAAAGCAATTGCGGTGTAGTATGAACGGACCTTAACGCATCGAAAATGCGGTGGTAGTATTAACGGACCTTTAGATGTTGATATTGCTACTAATTATTATTGTTTTAAATTTGATTCCCTGATGTTCTATTCCGGGGTCCTATTGGGATGTCGATCAACATTATAATGAAAGACAAAGATAAAGACAATTTATCGCGTCTGATGTCACCTGTCAATCAAACTCGAGCACGGTTTGTTTACAAGTGTCGTGATGATGACTTTGCTGAACGCGGATTTATAACCAGGCGCCTTATTGTTGATTCTGCACCTTTCGACATGCAAACCATCTCAAAAGTTAGGTCCTTATAGTAGGCACCATGTCCACAATGCCTAGAAAAGCTGCTTTTTGCCTTGTAAAAGTACGAACTTTTTCGCCATTTGCTGCTATTCCTTTTCTCCGATCAGCACCAGATAGATCGGTCTTCCTTTACGCGCTTATTAACCTGTGTAAACCAATCAAGGATCGTAATTGACAGTGACATCAGACGCGATAAATTGTTTTTATCTCTGTCTTTAAAATTATAGTACATTAATTTGCAAAGTTATAGATTTGGCTGGTAAATGGTGATTGGTTAATAGAGCTCACGTGACGATGCGTCGCGCAGGAGTTGTAATTTTTTACAATGCCAAAAAACCGATAGTTATCAATCAATTGCATCGGCGCACTAACAATGGAAGTTTACGCAAAAAGCACTTTGTGAAAATGGCTTTTCGCAAATGTGATAGAGAATTGATACATCTTTATACCATCAATGCAAAATCATTAAAATAGGAACAGAGTTTCTAAGCGAAATATATCCATAAATTCTTTAACAAAAAACCCCCAAATCCTTAAACATTGGAAATTGAAATATTCTGGCCGACGTTCTGGAAAAAAAATCATGCATGTTATAACAACTAAATATTATAATTTGGGCAACCGCTTTGCTGACAGTGCAAAATATTTCTTCCAGCCGTTTCGACGAGACCTTTCACCGCTTCTCCTGAAACTGATTACACCGAACTCACGGATTATGAAGTGGTATTCGACGAAGATGAGAGGGTGAAAGAGATTATGCTTCAAATTAAAGATGATGATACACCGGAGTTGCCAGAACATTTCGAGATCATCATTGGTGCTGGAGTAATGACTATTATTGACAGCGCAACTATCATGGTCTTGGATGATGATACTCCTGTTGGTGATGGTAACTTTTAGTTTAAACTTCTTATATAGGGTGTCCCAAAAAGGGTTACATGAAAATAAGCAGCATTTTGAGATGGTACAACAAAACCTTGTCAAACATTATTTATTCTTCCTGTAAGTATCTTAAAAGCAACTTACGAACGCAACACGGCAGGTGTCAAGAGTGATCCACAGTGGCGTAGCGTGGGTCATCCGATGGGGGGGGCACCGACCATGATTAGGGGGCACCGGGTCTGATTGGGGGGCACAAGCGGTATTTTGACAATTTTCCTATGGGATTTTCTAAATTTTGCAAGTTATTTGGAATCAGCATGAAGAAAGTATTACAAAAAGTACAAACAAACCTTGAATTGGTTCAGTTCATTTAAGATACCGTAGCTCTTGATATTTTTGAGTAAATGTCTCAAAACTTTATATGTTGAAGTCTATCACGTAGAGTATTAATTACGAGCGTATGTACCTTTATAGGAACCGAACGATGTCCTGTTTGTTTGAACGGTGGTTTCTGTCCAGGACGATCCAATCGGTGTGTATGTCCCCCGGAATATACAGGGGATCAATGTGAAAATGGTAAGGAAACTTGCAATAAATAATTGTTACAACTAACATATAAATATTTAATTGTTATAATCTGAGAGCGAATTTAAAAAAGACTAGTTTGCGTCTGACGTCACTGTCAATCAAACTCCACACAACCCTTGATTCGGTGTGTATGTCCGTCCCCGGAATATACAGGGGGTCAATGTGAAAAAGGTCAGGAAACTTACAATAGATAATATTACAGCTAACATATAAATATTTAATTGTTATAATCTGAGACAGAATTTAAAATACTAGTTTCCGTCTGACGTCACTGTCAATCAAACTTGATTGGTTAATAGCACGCAAAAGGAATTGATTGATAGATGACGTCAGACGCAAACTATTCTATTTTATTCTGCCTTTGATTATAAAGGAATAACACCCTACTTTTTATTATTATATTGCTAGAACTTATGGTTACTTCTTACATAATATTGGTGCGTGTATAAACCGTCGCCTTTAAAGTGCATTATTATTCACTCAATGCGTACGTATGGCAACGGGGGTACTGGGGCCAACAGCTAGAGGGGGTAAAATTTCTAAACCAACCCGCTGACCCGATACTAAGTAGAGTTTATTGTGACAAATGCTCGTGGAGCGCGTACCGGTATTTCGAACCAGGGGGGCATCTTGCCCCCCCCCCCACCCGCTCGGAGTGCCGGGAGTTGTTTTTTGTTAACATCTTGAATGTGTTATAGGACCATAAAAGGAATCTAAAAAGTTGGTTTGGTAGAGTCTTGGGTGATACACATTATACCCCGGCATAGGGCTCTAGTAGTTGGCATTGGCAAACTGACTGAGATGAAAGCATTTAGAAATATGATAAAGAATTATCACTGAAAATATCGATATTTTTTGATAAGTATTAATGATGTTTGTGTCGTGTTTTACCCTAGACGTTGACGAGTGTGCCATGCAGCCACCAGTATGTCCAAATAACCTCATTTGTGATAACCAGAATCCCGGGTATAATTGTATATGCCTGTTACCGATGGTCAGAGTCAACGATAGGTGTGAACAAAGTAAGAGTGTTTGTTGGTGTTTTTGTTTTAAAAAAAAAATCAAAAATAATGATATAATAATGTGTAACCAAAGTTTTGATTTGGACGAATAAAACTGCGATTAATGAATTTGACAAAGAGACGAATCGAATCGTATACTTAGCTGTATAATTTTATTTACAGCTCAGCACCCCTACACATTTTTTCTCAAATTTAAATTTCCATTACTGTTATAATGAATACCAATGTATAGCTCATACATACCATATTGTTAAATGCTCCAACATGAAAATATAAATCTGTATTAACACAAAACATTGAATTCAATTTTAATATCCTTCATTTCTTATAACAATCTCAGTGGATTATTAATATATCCACGGCAAACCCCAACTTAAAGTACGGCCAAGTGCATAGCATTCCCCGGCCCATAAAATGCGGGGATCCGGTCAATAAACCACGGCAATGTTCATGGGTCATTTTACTGGTTGGAAAACCCCGGTAAGTTACGACCCAATCACAGGTCTCACTCGGGTAAAGTCCCCGCCCAAATTCCCGGGGTTTTGGCCGACGTCAATTCTTATACCAATCCCGGCCAACACCCGGCTCACATGATGCCAAGTCCCGGGCCATCCGGGCCATTGAAAACAAAACCTGACAAAAATCTAATTTTCTTAACTTGTCAACGTTGATGATGCGTAATTGCGCAGATCGTTAAAATGAGTAATTTCAGCTGTTGAATGGCAATGGTGCATTCGTAGTGAGAATGAAACATATCTTTTTATCGTATAGACGAATCCAACGAGACAAGTCAGAATTCAGTCGGCCATTACTGGGTCCCTTCTGCACCAAACTGGTGTTGTTACTGCCCAATTGGGTTGATCAAATTCGCTTAAAAATCGATGTTGAATTGTATTGTGTTGTAAACTTTCATTATTCTTTTGGCTAATTGTAACACGGGTGATATTGAATGCAGTTTAATATCCCCGCCAAGGCCACATCATTTCACATATTAGGTGGGATAGACCTAAGGGGGGACCCAGCTATGGCTGCCATTGAGGTGTAGGAATGCGTGAAAATGAATTCGTCTATAGGTAGGTGTACTAACTGTACTTAGCCTGAATCGCTCGGCCTGTCTCGAACAAAATCAACATGTGTGGCTGTTGAAGAACTAGTGGATTCGCCGGGTCTACTATCACGGCAATTTATGACACAAATATGTAGGGATGATGACGCTGTGGATGGTTACGCTGCATGCATATGGCATATGACCATACAAAAGGTTGTGTTTTTATTTATGGCTTATAGTTTTCGTTTAAATATATTTTTACCTTTACAGAGCAACCGTGTTCCAATTCACAATGTGAAAACGGTGGTACGTGCGATGGATTCGTAGACGATTTTGGATGCACGTAAGTTATCATAACGTTTTAATAGTTTACTATGAACCGGCACTATCTAACACGTATAGCGCTGCTTGCGATTCGCTGAGTGCGAGTAGCGATTAAGCTTTGTGTCATTATTCCGTAAACAGGGAGTGGCGTTACTGAATTTACCTATGAAATGCTGTTTTCGCCAGCCCATAGGGCTGGTACCTAATTCTGAGATGGGGTTTGTGTACACTAAAGATTAGCTAAGATTATAGCCTTCTTCTATTGGTATGAATTTTTTTTTTACTTCTCGTGGTGGAAATGTTTTTGATGTCTGCTAATTCGATTTGCAAGGAAAAGAAAGTATGTTTTGCCGTTTCAACGAACGAAAACGATTGAGTATTGCCAAAGTTATGTTTGAATTAATTATGACTTAAAAAGTTATCATAGGTTAGGCCTACACATATAAACATAAACTTGTTCAGCAATCAGCATATCAAAAAAATGACATGGTCAAAGCGGGGAATGATCACGAGGTCATATCAGTGGACTACTGAGCATAGCATGATGTTTGGTTGCCTGTGAGTGCATAATTGATATGTTGATAACAGATCTAATAATGTTGTAGAATCAAAATCTTCATTATATGGACCACATTGAAGTCAAAGTAATTATCTATCCTATCCTGTATCGTTTTATGGATAAAATTGACTCAAAATGTTATTGATGATATTATTGCTATCTTTAACATCAGTTTTGTCTTTTCAACGGGAAAAATCCGATTGAAAATAAAGCTTTTAGACGCTAGCTATACTATTGAACAATATATCCCATATTTTGACATGCACTTATAGAAAATAAATAAATTATTGTCTTACTTTATAAATTATAAATACTGTAAAATGACACATAACTAAGGTGAGGCCAATTTCTATCTTTTTTATTTGATTCATAAAATTACATTCAACAAAATGATTGAAGACTGAGAAAACACACAATGCAGACTATTACAGAATGGAGTAGGTTAGATGCCATGTCCATAGCTTTGCAGGAGTTTCGGACTAACAATCAACACATTCAAAAAATACAGTTTAAAAGTGAAGATTGTAGTGAATGATCAGTTCTTTATCATGTGCTTGCCACTATCTACTTTATAGTAAACTATACATTGCGAAATAATATAAAATTATTTTAAAATAAAATGTGCATGTAAGTTGAGTTAACATAGCAAATTAACTAACAACTGCAGTGTATTTCTTGATTTTAATAATAAGCATGGGTAAAAAGCAGTAATGACAAAAATTCAGAACAATTTGGAGTAATTAATTAAAGAGTTGACAGGAGTTATAGGAGTTAATGTTTTTGCTGTTTCAGTGTGCATGTTCTCACCATTGATGGTTTGGTGAACTGTCATGTAACATGGATGTAAGCGTGATCCTAAAAATGCCTTTCACGGTGACCCAAACTATTTACAAGACCTCTTCTGCATTGAGGCTGGCCTTCCCTTTTAAAGGGAATTTTTATTGCCTTAAAGACGGTTTATACTTGGAATATATTCGGCAATATGCCGCGATCAGAATGAATTGTTTAGAAAAAAATTTTGCGCACATTTTTAAAATTTAAGAAAGATGGAATCAACGAAGGATAAATAACCAAAGGTAACGCTATGATCTGAAATGTTCCTATTATGGGCAATAGTGTTTCACAATATTAAGTGAACATTATGTCAACATTTAGACTTAACTACCACCCAACCTTAGATCCATGGGATTTTTAGTATTTCCCAAGACTCACCATTGTATTTTATCTTGCATAATATGCCTACAGGTGTATGTTGAATGCAATTTTACTCTCAGACTCTTTGTTATATTGTGAGATACTTACTCTTGTTTTGTGTTTTCCCAACCAACCAATTTTGTGAGGGTTTGAATCTACTCGTCTTACAGGCGTCAGTAATTTTCTTCACTTTTGTCGGATAGATGGTTGGAGCCTCTATTGGGTTATTCCAGTTGAAATCCATACACCCCCTGTGGAAGACATGACCTAATAATCTCCCACACAGGTAGTGTAGATTTCAAATAGAATCACTCATCCAGATAACCACATTTGAAATTCACACTTTGTGTGGGAGATTATGGTCATGTCTTCCATAGGTTGTATTGATTAATCTTTACATTACTTGTTTTCTCCATCCAGATGTCCGCAAGGTTTCTACGGCAGCAGATGCCAAAACATTAGGCCGACAGAACCAAGTAAGTGTATAACGCAGAACAAGCAATGATATGGATTGATGTATCTCCAATTTCACGTAGGTGACGTCAAGATTTCAGCCACACTCATTATTTGGGTCTTTTAGATCGTTGGCCTAAACGTAATTCGTTACAAATTCGGCAGAGTGACTAATCGAGAATTTTGAGCAATTCGAGTTAAAATGTATGCTTCTGTTAGGTGATCGTTCATTTCCACCACAAATTAATGGTAAAAGTTGCTCCCCAATGAAGATTTTGATTTTGATTTGGACGAATCGCACCAAACTGCGATTAATGAATCCGACAAATAGACGAATCGTATACTTGTTACAAATACAAAGGTTGATCACTAATTGAATCAAACATACTAGATATGACAGGAAATGACTATTTAAACCAGTGATTTCAACAAACAAAACACCAATCAATGATGAGTACTGTGGTTTATATGTAGTTTTAAAACTGCATATTCGACCACGCATACAACTCTATGCGCTGCGGTTGAGACTTTTCAGGGTTGTAGGCTGTTTCATTCTCTGTTGTAGTATCAAAACCTCTTCGAGAATCTCCTATTTCTTTCTGTCTTGTGCATCCCTTGCCCAAGTATAGCGCCTCTATAAATAAATGCAGTTAAGTCATATCGTCTTCTTCGTCTTTGCTTTCTTCTTCTTCGCCAAGTTCCAGTTCTTGGTCGCCACTCGGCATTCTGTCAAACTTTATAACGATATGTGATCACATAGAACTTGTTTTGGTTTTTTTCACATTTTTTTTTCAGGCGTTGCAAACCGAGAACGTTTGTCTGTTCTCAACTGGATCCTTATCATCATGGACATTGTCCTTGTTCTGACTGTGATTGGTTTGCTATTGTGTTGGTTCTACGTGTGTCGTCGTTCTCGCCATCGTTCGATAGTACCTAAACCCATCCAAAACAGGCCAGAGCCTGGATTTGGTGGAGCTGGGCTAACTCACCCTATGGAATGGATGAATGCAGGAGTGACCATGGATATGAACGTACCTGTATTGACGGATAATCTGATAACTGCAGCCGGTTTGACACCCGATTCTCCTTCAATAACAGGGGTGAGAATAATTTCTTAGCTGTGTGTCTGGGGAGTGTGATATGTATTTGGTTTCTTAGCAAAAGTGCAATTGATTTAGACTGAACAATCATCATCATCATCATCATCATCATCATCATCATCATCACCATCCTCATCATCATCATCATCATCATCATCATCATTATTATTATTATTATTATTATTATTATTAATATTATTATTATTATTATTATTATTATTATTAATATAATATTATAGTCATTTCAGACAATTAAATGTGGTAGAACCGTTCGGCTCTATAATAGATTTTTAAAAAAAAGGTTCGTCCGCGCGTATTTTTTGTCGCCTTGGCATACGTTTCTAATCTATCTTTGTTCTTTTCCGTTTATTTCCGTTCACAGATGATGGCGTCATGGGATCAGCCACTTGCCCTTGATTACCAAGCCAACAATGGAGCTGGAACAGATTTTCTTTTCTAAGTAATTTCATTTTTGCCAATTTCAATAGTAACGTGAAAAGAACATGACCACACATTCTCACACGCACCCTAACGTGCGCTCGAGTACAAAATTAACAAACGATGTAATAATATAACAAAATATCTAAAAACGGTGTTTCCACTTACACCAGGATCATGTAGGATATACATTTTGCATACAATTTTCGTGAAACGGACACAGAAAATAGGTTCTATTAAGAAAAATTTCGTTTTTTCGTTCAGCCGCTTTCAACGCAATTACTTACTTTTTCCGGTTTCCACGTAAATACGATAATGACGTACTTGAACGTAGAAAAACTTGTTAATCATATTTATTTTTTTTAATTTTTTTTTTTCTTGATTTATTTACAGCTTAAGTTGAAACACCGACATGAAGACGCTGATTGTAACATAAAATATGCCGCAATTACCTCAAACTTCATTTGTACTTGCTCTATAGACAAAACTCTACTAAAGATTTTTCAGCTTATAATAGGTGAAAATTGTTCGGTTTTTGTTACTGCCTGCGTCAATAAAGTCCCAACTCACGCTCGCGTAAATTCACATAAGCGTGCGCCAGTTACGCATTACGCAACGCACAGCTACCGTAAGTGCTACACCCAACAGCATGCATGTCATTCAATATCAATACACAGTGTTATAAGTCGTATTTTTTCGCCTATTATAAGCCGAACAAACTTTAGACGAGCCCGACAATAGTAGATAATCATACAGTCACTTGTAGTAGATAATCCCGACAATAGTAGATGATCCTAAAATTATAGTAGGTGATTCTTTTTCGGAGGCGGGATCCACATCAATACGCACCCATGTATGAGGATCAATGTGATCTCCTCTTATGCGGGCAGACGGCGTCGCGACATGAGCGCCCAACACGCACACGATATGGCGCCACGAGCGCCCTGCATGCACACGCACTGTAATGTAGTAATATAGAAGTAGATTATATTTAATTTATTTTGTGCGTGTTTAAGTTATTCAAGTCAGCTTGTAAACGTAAAAGTAAATTAATTTACAGAAATTTTTAATAGTGTGATGTGCCGTGGTTTTTTTTAAAATTTAAAGCTATATCATAAGAGTTGGGAATCCCTTGCCATGAAATGACAGTAAACTAGGACTAGTTATGGGTATTCCCGTAGAACGGGTATTCCCCTAGAATGTGAAATGGATGATATCGTAATTATAATTCCCCTAGTAAGTGTTGTTATGTGAAAAAATAATATTTATAATTAGTCTTGGGGACATTTTGGTGCTTAGTAGGTAAGAAAATGTAAACATGATTTTGGGACAGAAATTACTACAATGTTGTTGTGGGCTAGTTAATGTGCTTACAGTCAATATACCTGTAAAGAAAGTTTATTATGTAGTAAATGTAGTAGATCCGGGATAGTAGATCCAGTAATAACGGAGAATATATAGAACTAGATTTCGCGGTTCTCGGGTTGGGTGGTTCTTGTGACTATCTCTAATTACCCAACACCCGTTACCCATATAGGCCTACTTGCCCTGACCTTAAACTACTATGATATACGTCTCTCAATGATCAAGACCCAATTTGACACAATAATCAACTTAGTAGTTTTGTAGCTGTGATGCTTACTTGGCTGTAATCTGGAAACCCATCGTCCGCCTCTTCTCCTGCTACCACATTTATGAGGGCCTCCCAAATACCCCGAAAATAGGCCTATTGATCCGATGAGATGCACCTGCACGATTAACCACACTGTAATGCTTTCCGATGCTCGCACTGCGCCCGTCGGCACTACGCGCACTACGCAATAGCGCACCGCTCGCACGCGATATCCACCGAGTGCACGCGTTAGCGAGCCACGCGCACGCGATAGCGCGCGGACAGAGGGACGGACGGACCGACGGACGGACGGACACGCCATGATTAGTATTATGATACGTCAAAGTGCGTACCTCTTCCAAGAAAGGAATATACTAAATAGAAAAGTACAGAAATAAATCAAAAAGTGGAACTTACGTTTCGTTAAGATAACGTTTTGTTCGAAACCATCGTACATCATCAGGTGACTTATCAGGTCGATTTATCACGTGAGAGATGACGATCAATTCATGTCAGTGCCTCGTCCCCCGCGTGCGAGAGTTGAAAGCGTAGCTCCCGGGGCGTAGCTCTACTGTATTATTCGGCGATTATTCAGCGTTGATGTCCGATGGTTCCGGACGAAACGTCGTGTTAAGTTCCAGTATTTAATCTGGCACATTATGACACCCATTAAATCCAATGTGACTTCAAGAAGCAAAGTTACAAGCATTCGATTAAACGAAGGTCCAGTTTTAAAAGTGACAAACTATCCTATTCAAAAATTCACGGACTAGACACCTGGTTTGAGAGTGGTGAATGGCTAATACATGCGTGTCTTCAATTTAAAACAAAAGGAACAAATGGAAACTGAAAGTTATGGAAAGTACAGAGAAGTTGTTTTAGTACTTGTGTGCCCATGCACAGTAATCAATCCAATTGCAGGAATAAGGAATTACAATGATGTGAATTTTTCCTTGCATAGTGATATTTGCTCAGAAAAGAGTAAAAAGTTATTGTTATTGGAAGAGTGCAAAATACTCCGCAAATAGATTCACCAGGATTGTCCATTAAAATTATATGAAAATGTTCTTAAACAAATCCAAATAAAGACGTTAACATACCTCAATGACATTCGTGCTGTATCACAGCACTTTCTCAAATTGAATGACCAGCTTTGACCTTTCACGTCGGCTGCTTCCTATTGGTAGCTGACGTAGATGGCGCTGTCAATAATTGAATACGAAACTTGTGAGAGGCTATTGGCCTGTCATCGGAGCCACCGTGTTTTTACACTACGTTGCCGCGATTTAGACATCACGCCGCCCAGATTGCGTATATGAAATTCCCTGCTTAGATTTGGCATCGGAAAACCATACACCAGATACACATCTGTTGAAAGTGCCCCAAAGAAATCCGCTCTCACGGACCATGTCGCTGAGGACAATCATGTGATAGGCTGGGACGAAGCCAAAATAAGAGACATTGAAACCATCAGAAAAAGGAGACACATAAAGGAATCAATATGGATAAGAAAGAGGGGGCAGGCCAATACACTCAACAGGGATTGTGGCAATTACTTCCTTCCGCATATCTATGATCAATTATTGACAGCGCCATCTACGTCAGCTACCAATAGGAAGCAGCCGACGTCAAAGGTCAAAGCTGGTCATTCAATTTGAGAAAGTGCTGTGATACAGCACAAAAAGTCATTGAGGTATGTTAACATCACCTTTATTTGGATTTGTTTAAGAACAGTTTCAGATAATGAGTGAAAAATACTGTTTCGAAATGATCCCAATAGATACTCTGTGAAAAAGTGTATTTTCACTCTTTAACGAACAATATTTTGTAAGCACATAAGGCTTAAAATATTATACTATGTCTCAAAACCCTTGAGAGTATTAAAAAACGATTTATTTAAAAAAAAAATTTAAACTTAATTTTGAGTTAAGATGTCAATTTTGAGTGTTCAAACGTACACAGCATACTTACACAAATATCAATTGTTTTATACCTAAGCAATGCGAGTATTTTCATGATTTTACGGCAAAAAAAACTAAATACAAAAAAGAGGGAAAAGGAAAATAAAAAAAATAATTTGCCGTTTCAGCTGTCATGGACGCGCTCAGAAAAACGAATGCGTGCGAGGGCTTTGAGACATAGCATTTTTTATAAGCCTAAATATCCATATCCAACTGTAGTAAGAGGAGGAGTAGTAGTAGGAACATTAGTTACAGTACCTGAACCTATCAAAATACAAAATGATTGGTACGACAGTCATTTTGATACATCGTATAGTATAATTTAATACTTCAATCATAATGTAACATGTTTTTACAGTACTAAAGTTTATTTTTCTATTATATTCAAAGAACTATTAGAATGTTGCAATAAAAAAGCTATTAACGGGTTATGCCATTTTAAATCGACTTTCGAAAAGTTTTTTGATACATTCATTGATTTCTCAAAAAGTAAAAATCGCAGTTTAACAAATAACGGTTCAAATGAAAGCCATTAATAGGGGCTAATTGTTGTATCACTATGATAGGCCTGACACCAATATAAACACTTGTTTCGGTGACCCAAGTTCATGGTAATTTCTGCTCACGCACTTTTTTACAGATGGCCTGGAATTTCATATTTCGGTTTCAGCGATTGCCCGAAAAAGGTGGTATGTTTTTGAAAAGCGTTTCCGCTTGGAATGTAGATAGTTATTGTTGCTATTACTCTTCGCGATTTTAATTTATGCCCTCTTTAGCCGACAATTTTCAATGCATTTTACACAATAGATACGTCGCTTGCATAAATACCGCTATTTTTAACAGTATCGTTTTTGTTAACCAACATAACATCAAAAAGAGTTCTCAAGACTTTGATGAGACCATAGATACCAAATCGGACTACATGTGATGAACAGATTTTACACTAGAATCAAAAGAACCAGCGTAGGCCCTCTCAAAATGTACTTTTGTAAAATATCGCGTTGTGATAAAAATGACTGCCTTTTCCTTGTTTTTTATAACAAGGAAAAGCTTTACTTACCTCAAACTTCAAACGTAGTGCTGTCTCAGTGTCCGTTACTGGTTAGTATTATTCCGATTAAGCGATTTTCATGATTTAGGCCTACTTAGCCTACATTTGAGCAACTATTTGCCCACACCGTGTACGAATATATTCCAAATATGGCGCTGCATTCAGTATCACACTAAACGACAAGGTTATACTAAGATGTGTAAGACTTTCTGACACTATATTCACGGTTGTTCTAATGGCTATTCAAACTTATGACAAATTTGGCTGCTTTGCGTTGTTCAATACCATTTCACCTAGTCTTGGTACCAGCCGGTTTGTGCTCCTCCGTCACTAACGGTGACGGAGGAGCACAAACCGGCTGGTACCGAGACTACATTTCACCCTGATGTGACAGTGACGTCACATCCGGGGTCACGTCAGTATAAAGCTGGTTTCCACAGAGGATCAGGAGTAAGATATCTTACTCCTCTGTGCTGGTTTCATACTACCATGCCGGTTGCAATGAGCGGCGTGGCGCACGCGCATTGCAGACAAACGGACACAATCAAGACTTGTCATTGGTTGAAACGCTCTACCGCTTGCCGGGTGTTCGTGATCGCGCGCCATTATCGTGATGATCGGGGATTCCTTTTTTGTGATGAAGGCACCAGCCGAAATGTCCGTTTTCAGAATGCAATGAACATAACTCTGTACTCCCCGGGGAGATGATGTATTTTGCGACACTCATGGCGGGAAAGAGATATGAAACGAATTTTATTAGGCGCAGCATCACTCGCTGGAGTTCGATGGCGCTGGTGTAGGCCTACATACGCACGCGCTTAAAGACACCGCATAGATGCGCGAGCGAAACAGCTGTTCACAACGCGTTGACATCACTGCCACATCGGGGTGAAAAATGGTATAGGTAATAGATGACTATGAAACCTCAAACTCGCCCCTCGATAAAGGTTGGCAATTGAAGCAGGCCTCAGTTTAGCGAACTTTGTCTAGTTTAATGCGATGCGAGTGCAAGCGCCGCTCAGACTGTGAAGGTTTCTGGATACCGAATATGGGTTTAGATTAGGCCTATATCATGTCCTCTAGGCCATATAATTTATTTTTGGAAAGGAAAGTCTAATCTCGGAGCCTATTCAATTGAGAAGGGACTGGATTTTGTCATAATAATATAAAAATTAATACTTAATGCCTCGCGATTTTTTTGATATCCAGCCATAGTATTTTAATTGATTAAACTGAACATAAAGCTATATCTTTACTAGCTTCATGCACTAATTTTCAAAACCCGCCCGGCCTTCTACATGTAGTGAGTACCACATTAGATTGTGTTTACAAGAAATAATAAGCGCTGCCTCCTCGAAATTTCTTATGCCATCAGCTTTGATGATTAAATATTATCTACAACTCGGCACCTGTGTTCAAGGCCTTTCTTTTATCTATTGACCTCAAAAGAAAGGATTAGAATGATCAGAATGCCGTCCCTGACCCCTTTCCACACATTAATAATGAGTCGGTAAGGGAACGTGCTACCGTTATACTTCAATGAGTACGTATGGCTACTACGCAGTTCAATGGCCTTATTGTGATCTGGCGGGAGTTTTAAAAGCACGGTCCCTGACTGCGTGGGCATATTTCCGGACAAGGAACAATAGAGACCAATTGCCTGGCAATGACGTCACATGTAATCCCAGTCTATAGTGTGATTAGAACATTATAGGCTCGTGGTCACTTATAGTACGATCAGTACGAAAAGTCCAATGCGATTATTAATGTATTTTCTAAAATTAAAAGAACCACTTTTTAGCGGGAATTTTTGTAAGTTACACAGTTGAAGTTGTGAAAGGGTTGAAAGACTACAATATTACGGCTTAAACAAGAATTTCTTTGTTTGGTCGTTATTCCTATAGACTCATCCCTTAAAGCCTCAGGATAATAGTCATTTTAAGAAGTTTATTCATTACATTCCATCATTGAAATGACTACGTACATGACTGTTATTCAATTTCGATAAGGAGTATGCACCCTTTAATAGAAATGTCTGAAATTAAATTCTTTATAAATAAAACTGTATGTTTTCGTCGCCATTTGCCACTTTGTGAATTTTGTAATTCAGCACAGAAACCGTGACGAACAGAAGGGTCAAAATACCTTTTTATTTAGTCATAAACCTCCAGATATCAGATTTAGGTCGAGCCATGTTTTTAAGAAACTCACCGAAAATTGCAGGCCTACACTTACTTATTAAGTTCTTTTTACGATCGCTATGGAAAATCTAAACCCAATAAAATTCGAACACGCGAAATCAATTCTGGGGGTTGTGCTACATTGTGCTAAATGGGTCTGGTTACGTCCTGGGTGACGTTCACAAAAAAGTGTAAAAATATATTTCAAAGTTAAAATGAAAAGTAGCGCGAAAGTGATTCGCAGCTAAGGTTGTAGCAGTCTGGATTCAGTATTATTTGATAATAATTTTGGCTAGGAAATACCGGATGAAATGAAGCAATAATGTATGTTTATTATTAAATAAGGATTTGTGTCACTTTTGGAATGAATGAGTTTTTAAAATCTTAAAGTTGGGACAGTAAATGGTTTTATATATATTTGCGAATATTTTTATCATCTCGATTTTGTGCAGTCACCAATGAGTAGAACCAAATACATAAATAAGGCCATCGTATTAAAGTGGCGCTTACAATGGTCTTGCGATCAACACTCATTTTTATTGAGTGCAAGACTATTACTCCCTATTCCAGAAAAAATACAGCACTAATTTCTGGGGATTAAAAAAAATATTGCCAAGCGAAACGTAGCTAAATCCTGACCCTTAAGCTTATTATAACTCGCAATAAAAGTCAAACTTTAATCTGAGGGAAAATAGCCCCCAAAACGTGCATTTTTGCTTGTTTTCCTACAATTGTAGTAAGAAAATTCTAAGACTTGGCACAAGTCTAAGGAGTCAAAATCTTGTTATTTTTTATAATTGGTTATGAAAAATATTACAAAATGTGTTTTCCAAAAATCAGGATGCTTAACTTGAAATTAGTCTTTGGACTTGATTGTCACAGATCTGAAAAACGCTTTTAAAACACATGTGTTTGGCCCTTATTTCGAAAATTGGACCAGATATTAAAATTTGACTTTCATTACCAGTATTAAGAAAGGATTAGGATTTAAATATGTTTCGTTTGGAAAAACTGGATCATATTGTTTTTAATTTAAAAAAAAATAGTGCTGCATTTTTCTGGAATACGGTGTAAGTGTTGCACCTATAATGATCTCGTACTAGAGACTCATTTATTGTTGAGTGCACGAACACCACACCCCTTCAGTATGATTTTACACTGAACAAATGTAACACCAAAAGGAACAAACACTTACGATATCGTTTTTAAATATTAATCATTATTCATTTTAGCACCTCAAACCAACTTTGAATTGTGAGTTTTCAAATATATTTTCAATATTTTCATATCATCAACTTCCTAAATTCGCCAGCAATGTTACTTACGATGCATCCATAGTCTTGCACTTTACCTACATTGGTGTTCCATAAAAAAAAATTAACCCGGCCTGGTTACTCAGTGGTCAGTCGCGGTGGTCACTTTCTTTTGACTTCATATAAAATGGGGTAAAGGTAAAAGAACCTTGTTCCTATTGCAGATTCGTATCGCAAAATGGAGCTTTGACCAGTAAAATGTCAAAAGTTATAAAAAAACTTAAATCCAGTGCTCGTCACACATATCAATAACTATTCACAAATCAGAGTTTGTTATATTTGGTACAGATTTTACAAGTTGTATCGCTCAGATCTTCCTTTATGGCCAAGTTAGAATAATTGTGCCTGGTAGGCTTACTTGGCGACATCGATGGTCTGAAATACAAGGAAAGGCGTGTACCAAGCACTAAGCTTTAAGGCAAGTCGGAGGAGAGCATTGATCTAAGAAGCGCACGCCCTAGACATTCCACAATTTGCTTTCGCAGCCAGAATCAACTCCCCGAGTTTCGTACGGGTAATACAACGAGACAATATGCAGTAAGTTTCTTGTCCAGGGGAATTTCAAACTTACTCAATTTTTACACGAGAGCGTTTACACGAGAGCGTAACCACTGTAGTTTTTTGTAGTTTAATGTCTAATACTATATAGAAAAACATGGCTCCTGCCATCCCACCCGCCTTAAAATGAAATATTTGATCGGAACACAAACACTTGTTCGGTGTAAGGACAAAATCACCAAATCATAATTAAAGCTTCGTGGTCCAGACTGAGCGGACTACTGATATTATTGGCAAAAGTTGGCGTTTAGAAGAGCAATATGAACACACCACCACCCCCACAGAACAACAATAATAACAACAAAAACTTAACTATACGAGCCGCAGGAAATACCTTAAGACGTAGTACTAGTGCAAATTATTGATGACCCATAAAAACGAATAACTCAAAGGTGTTTTACGAGCTCCTACACTTGTAACTAATAATTGAACCAGAAGTTGAGAAAAGTTTTATCCCGGATTGGATACTATGCTTACCAAGGAGGTAAAGACGGTATCCAACGGCATCTGCCTATCTAAATCCAGTCTTGAACATCAGCAGAAACCTATCCATGAGAGAGATCTTGGTGAGGAAATCTCAGAGACTGGTTGGGCCTGGGTAGTGTTGATAGGATGTTTTGTGAGTCGGGTATTGTTAGAGGGTTTAGTTGCATCTTTGGGAGTGTTCATCGTAGCTTTGCAAGAACAGTTTCCTGGCTCTATGGCGCGAATTTCATGGATCGGTTCATTGGTAACAGGACTTTCGTACATCGTAGGTAAGTAGCTTGAAAATAAGAAAGTCTGTTCAACCCATATCAGCAGGGAACCGATACGTACATCTGCAATAATGCAATATAGCAGTGTCCACAGGGGTGGGCGGACTAAAATTTGGACCTTCCTCCTACCACCTAAAAATCGCTTCTGATGCAAAAAGAGGACTTTATCTCGCTAAATATGGATTGGGGCGGCTATTTGGTCACTATGTTAACATGTCTTTCTAAACGGGGCCTTGTTGGGCATGCACTTTCTGTTTTTACCTTGAAAAATATATTTGTTTCTGATTTCCCCTCCCCCACCCTGCAATTGGGTCTGGCGGTGTCTTATAACAATGACTAAAATGTGGCACAACACAGAACAAAAGCGGATTTTTTGAAGGATAAAAAGTAACAAGAATGAAAAAGTGTAAAACAGTGGACCTAAACCCCCTAAAAATCGTTCTGTTTTAGAACGCCTTATCACCAAAAGGTGGACCTTTAGTCAAGTTTTCTTCCATTATTGTACCTTGGAAAGATAACAAATAGCGGACCTTTGTGAAGGTACAGTGAAATTTTGTTACTCACTATAATACGTTTACGGGACCTTTGGACGTCCAACCGATCGATTTGAATGTACCATTGGCCTGGAGAGGAGGCATCTCTGTAGACGATAAATCAATATGACCTTCATCAAGTGAGGATCAGCCAAGCACGAAAAAGTTTCTTGTTTAGCGTACTAGCATATTATTATCTTATTAGTATTTTTACCGTAGACCTATAGACGAATCCAACGAGCCAAGTCATGGTCAGGATTTGGTCGGCCATCTTTGGTTTCCCGCTAGCACCAACCTGGTGTTTTGAGCGCCCGATTGTGCAAATAAAAGCCGCCTAACACCTAGAGAAGATGCAAAGACGAGGAGGGTTAATAGAATAATATATACAAGAGGTAATAATGTCGCATCTATTCATACATAGTCCTTTTGTTCATCCATTTGTACATCTATGAATAGATGCGACGGGATTACCTGCGGAATTATCTCTATTGTATTATTCTATTAACCCTCCTCGACCTTCTCTAGGTGTAAGGCGGCTTTTATTTGCACAACTGTTGGAACTGTATTGTGTTGTAAACTTTATTCAATCTTTTGTCTACCTGTGTTTTCGCGGAAGGTGTAAAACGGGTGATGGAATGCAGTTTAAACTTTCCGCCAAGGCCGAATCATTTCACATTTTGGATGCATTGTAGCCGACGGGGACCCAACTAATAAGGCTGCTAGTCAGGTGTAGGAATGCGTGTATTTGGATTCGTCTATAATCATAATACAGGCCTGCCTCAAGTGCAATGTGCGAGTACATGTAGGATGATTTCTTTGATATTCTTTTGATTTGATTAATATTATACCTATTTCTTTTCTTTTAATACCTTTAAATCATAGGCCTATAACTTGTATTAGTGAAAATATGGTCTAAATCAAAATGGGACCCTTTTCTTTTTCAAAGAATGTTTACAAGCTGGAAATAATGCCACTTATATTTTTTTGCTGCCATGTGTAAAGATACGAAATACCTGTGTGATGGTTGATCTGTTGATGAAGGCTTTGATATCAACTACGGGGACAATTAACTATAATGGCATGGGAAATATATCAATTGTGTGAAGAATACTTTATGGAAACAAGTTAAATTTAACTTGTAGTGTATGATACTGAATTACAAAGTATTGGTTAGTACTCTTGTGATTTTTCCAATTGGCGTTAAACATGTCATACACGCCTGCATTTGTAATGCTTGTTGGGGAGTACACAAAATATTCTGTGTGCGTGGCCTGAACTAAAGGTCTGAAGTGCAAATCTGTCTATTCATCCAGCGTTTAGAGAATGTGTACTCAACCGTTGTTGACAAAAGACCTTTGATTCTGGATACTTGTCCGAGTCTTTAATGACATTGTACCATATATGCCTACTGCGGATGCAGTGGCATAGCATAATTCTCCACTGACGTATATAGAACATCGTTAACAAACTTTAGTACTTCTCGGACCTATAGATTATAAGAGATTATACACTTGGATGATGGTGTATTCATACTTGCATCTACCAGCATCTACTGCGACGTCGCCCGATGCTAGCCTTTCGAATATGCTTCCCGTGTGGCGTGTGTAAACAAACGAATTAGGTATGAAGCATGCACGCAATGTTAACATCGTAACACGTCTGCGCATGGTCGTAGGTGCTAGACCAAGCACATGCACCTCAAATCTAACCTTCTACCTCTCTTCCGGCAAACATAGTCCAAGGGTCCCTTAAACGTACTTTTATAACTATTGTTAGAAGTTACGCTGGACTTTCTGCCAACATGTTTTTATATACATTTATTTTATAATAATTATATGCTAAGCCTTTGAGTAAGAGTACACTAAGGTAATGAACGTCCTTATTATAGATTATGAATGTTACAATGGCCAGTTCCTTATATCCTAATACAGGTCCCTTCGGCAGTGCCTTTTGTAAGAAATTCAGCATAAGGCAGGTTGTATTGGGAGGATCCGTGTTGACAAGTGTCTCTTTGGTTACAGCGTCATTTGCTACGGAGCTATGGCATCTTTATGTATGCTCTACCCTCGCAGGTAAGCTCAATACAAGATATTTTATGAGAAGCCATCTATGTAAGCATGGAAATTCGACAACCTATTGCAGATGTTTCACCTGTGTTGGCACCTAAGATCTGGAAATGGAATGTCAATCACTGTCAGACACTCGATGATGATTTTACAATTGAAGACCTGAGCGCAAGAAGACCGTAAGTCCACTTGGCCCCTCAACATGTATACACTAAAGTTGCGTATAGTTTGGTAATGTTTTGTACATGTTCAGGGGCCAAAACAAATCTTTCACAACCTTTCATGATGTTTTCACCCTGGAACATGTATTTAACATTATAAAACCTTATTTAGTGTATACATGTTGAGGGGCCAAGTGGACTTACGGTCTTCTTTCGCTCAGGTCTTCAATTCAAATCTCGGCTTACAACCCACTTATTCAATTTAGTTCACACATGAATTTGTGTTTGCATCCGGTTTTTTTTTTATAGTTATTATTATTTTATTTTTTCATTTTAAATATTTATTTTGTATCTTTTGTATTGCTTGTATACATATCTTGATTTGTTCAACGCTATGAGACCTTTATGCGCTATGCGCAATAGCGAATCTTCGACGGGTGGACACCAATTATAGTATTATCACTATGGTGTCAACGTAATACTATACAATGAAGAGTAAAATGTATCGGAAAGGTCCTCTGGTGCTGTTGTTTGGCTTCCAAATCGTCTATATCTATATATGATAGACACAGAAT
Source organism: Amphiura filiformis (assembly GCF_039555335.1). Taxonomy (NCBI): domain Eukaryota; kingdom Metazoa; phylum Echinodermata; class Ophiuroidea; order Amphilepidida; family Amphiuridae; genus Amphiura; species Amphiura filiformis. The sequence continues at coordinate 44,282,383 of NC_092642.1, forward strand.
TACTATTTTACTTCAGCTGCCCGCTGCCATGGCTGTAAGCCGTAATATTTCTAGAGAAGATATGACTTAATTAACTACCGGGTATCGAATGTGTTCTTTTCTTTGCTCTTCAGGTATAGGGCTCGGCTTAACTTTCCAACCTTCCTATGTCATCGTCACCTGCTACTTTGACAGGAGACTTGCTCAAGCCACTGGCTTCGTCTCGGCTGGTGCAGCGACTGGAATTCTCACATTTCCACCGCTTTTTCAAACGCTCGTGGACATCTATGGATGGCGACCAGCACTTCTGCTATTGGCTGGAATCATCAGTAATATTGCTGTTTGCGCTGCACTTTACAGACCAACCATTTTTGAAGTAAAAATCAACAGAATTCGACAGTTAAGGAATGAACTTGGTAGTGATGCCAAATGTCAGAGTAAACTCGGTCATGTTTTTACTTTTGTTTTACACGCTGGTGACTTGATCGTATTCAAAAACATTTATTTCGTTTTTGTAATATTTTCTGCATTTTTATTTGGTGTATCCTATTTTCTCGTTCTTCATTACACGGCATCACGAGCAGTATACGCAGGCATTTCAGGAGTTTACGCGGTGTATTTAGTTTCCGCTATTGGCATGGGTTCTCTGGTCTCTAGACTCGCTCAGGGTTACATTATAGATCATCAACTCATGTCTGTATCTTCGCTGACAACGTTATCACAAACTCTTTGTGGAACAGCTTGTGTTCTGAACCCAATTTCAAACAGTTTTACTGTTTTGGTGATATCTGCTATCGTACTCGGTCTGGGTAGCGGAGTGATGTCTTCAGTGCTACCCATACTAGCAAAGGACTATGCTGGCCGCGAGCACATTTCTGGTGCCCTGGGATGGATTCTGTTCTCAACGGGTGTGGGGATTATACTTGGAGAATATTTAGCAGGTAATTTTGAATACGCACATTTGAGGATGTTCAGATACTATAGAATAACTTATAATTATTCAAGTTTTATACATGCTATACCACACTTCGTAAATAGGAGTATACATTTGAATGTTATTAACATGTTGATGTGAAGCTCGAGAAATTCTCTCCATGTAAATGTGTGGGTTTTTTTTTTCTGGTTTTTTTACAATTACGTATGGGCGTAAAGCTTGCGGCAAGGTGGGACACGCGCCCCGGCCGCCGTGGGGGTGACGAATCGATCGATTTGTGAATCGATTAAGTCGGCTCCCCACTAAACACTCCTTCATTTGAAATATTGAGTTTTAGTTTTGGTTTTGGTTTTGGTCACGTGGTTTCCTATTATCCTGCGCTTATCCTAAGCTCTTGATTGACATGATTATCGATATCTTTGTTTCTAGCCTTTGATAAAACCTTATTTATATCGATTCGGTTTTCATTTCAGTTTTTCATGTTGTATAAACGTGTGAAGAAGATAATCACTAGGTTTGAAGTTACCTGATCTAATTATACAAAAGAAATGTTTAAATTTCGCAGTGTTTTTCACGAGCAGATAAATCGAACAAGTCAACTACATTTTGAAAGCGTGGTTTCGATTTCCAAATTAGCTATAGCTTATTTCTCTGTGAACAAATTATATACCATCGGAATATTTGCATTTGCCATTACAAAGAGCTACAAAGGGGCGACTCAAGTGATATAAACAAAATCGATTCAAGTCTTTATGACATTTTGGAAGATTAATATAGGCTATATGACTTCCAATATTATGTAAAGTGCGTTTGGGGTGGGGAGGTAAGGGGATGAGAAAGAGAAACAGATGTGAGAGAGCATTTGGAAGTGGAAGCTATGCCTCTGCATTTAGAAAGAAATGTTAAATTTTACATTATATTTCTCCCATTTCAGGTGTTCTCGTGGAGGCCACCGGAAGCTACACATTTGCATTCATCATGGCTGGTGCATGTTTTCTGCTCAGTGCTCTCTTACTAGCAGCTAAAACTCTTACTAAATGTACCAGTCGTTTATTTATAGACATAAGAAGTGATGAAGTACTAGGTGAAGTCAACAAAGGCTTGGAAATAGAGGAAGAAACTTCGTAAATGAGACCTTCCCAGGGGCAACCTGGTGCACAAGGGGCTGTGCAATAATTATGAGCCCTGGGGAGGGTAAAATTGGGGGAACAAGAAATTTTTATCGAGCCGAAATGGGGGGGTGCAAGCAATTTTTGGCAAGCCGAGGAGGGGGGGGGGCAAGCAATTTTGGCACACATTTATGGGGCGCCTTTTAAATAAAACGCTCTAAAAATGCTTAAGATACCAGTATTTTCCTGCTCGCTAAGCTCACAACATGTATCTGGACCATTTAAGATTTGTAAATTAGGATCCCGAAATTTTTTTTGGCAGGCCGAAAGGGAAGCGATTTTTGGTGGGCCGAGAGGGGGGCAAGCGATTTTTGGCGAGCCGTTTGGGAATTTTTCCTCCCTACGGGGGGGGGGGGGGGGGTGGGGGGCTCATAATTATTGCACAGCCCTTAACTTGTTTAATTTTAGCTATATCTGATATACACTCAGATGCGATATTGAGAGTTCGTGCAGACGATTTAGACCTTGGTCCTGCACCAGACGACAATCATTCGAAATGCACATCCGAGTATTCGCCAGAGCTTGACCGTTAAAGAGCATCATTAAAAGACGCTTTGATACAAATAAATTAACATCGGATATAAACTATCGATTATACCCCCCCCCCGAACACCCACACCCCCACCCCACACACACACACACACCCACACCAAATCAAACACTGCTTATAACAATGACATCTACCAGCGTGCTAAATTAAGATTTTGACCATGAACACTTGACCATGATACTGTATGTACTGTATATATGGGATTACCATGAATTCTTTACCCCCTAAAGAAGACATAGGAATTCCAATTTTCCCATGTCTTCTTAAGGGGCGATGCCAATTATTTCTGGCAGAGCCCATTAGAATATGTAGTCTTGGATTAATCAATAAATCCATAATTTAGTACAGTATGTCTCAAAACTTTATAATCCAATGCGGAATAGAACAGTAGTTACACTCTCACATTTGTAGCCAAATATTGAAATAAAATAATAAAAAGAAAACATCAAAAACAGACCAAAAAGCTGACCACTGGGGTCAGCTTTTAAAATCCTTTAAAATATTAAACAACATTCAGGGACGCAGCTCAATATATATAGGTGCATTCACCTAGTCCACACAGCGTCAACACCAAGTAAATAAATTATTATTTCTGTTCAGACGTAAAACTAACCAATAGAAATGCGCCCTGCAGCGGATCACGTGGAATTGTAATAACACCATTGCACCATCAAGTGCCATTTTACAAAATGAATTTAGACCTAGACTCCGTCGGTGAGCGACAGGCGATTGATATTTCACCAATATGTAGCTCGCTTTTCCGAACGCAAGAAAAGGAGTCCTATCTCATTGGCTAAAAAACAATCGCTATCGCTCATTGATATAGTATAAATTCAGCTATAGAGATGTATTTCCAATTCAATTTAACAGAGTCAACATCCGATTGTTGACCCATAGGAGTTTCCCAAGGCAGCGTCTTAGGACCTCTCCTTTTTACAATATTCATCAACGACTTGCCAAACTGTGTGAAGAATTCGTCAACAAGGATGTTTGCAGATGACTGCGTACTGTACAGCAAAATCACCTCAACCAATGACACACAACTCCTTCAAAGAGACTTGGATGCCCTACAGCAATGGGAACAAACGTGGCTCATGAATTTCAACGCGTCAAAGTGCCAAGTTGTGAGAGTGACCTGCAAACGCAAACCAGTATTAACTGCCGACTACGTACAACATCCACGGTCAAGTGCTGGAAGTAGTCGTCTCTGCCAAGTACTTGGGAGTGCACCTAGACAGTAAACTCAACTTCAACAACCATGTTGACATAACAACAAAGAAAGCAAAAGGAACCCGTGCCTTCCTGTCCCGAAACTTCAGCAAGTGCAGCCGTAAGATCAAAGAGGCAGCTTTCATGACATACGTTCGGTCAATAGTATGATGCAGCGGCGTGGCGTGGGACCCGCACACTCAACGAAACATACGCAAGGTGGAACAAGCACAAAGAGGTGGTGCAAGATTCGTTCTGGATAACTTTGATCGCAAAGCAAGTGTTACAAGCATGTTAAAAGATCTCGAATGGCCAACCTTGCAGAGCAGAAGATTGCAGACCAGACTATCCATGCTCTACCAGACCCGCTTCGGCCTCGTGGACATCAACTGGAACATCTACCTAGAGCAATCACGCACCCGAGGTCACAGCACCCGCTTCCAAACGCACCATTGCAGCTCACAAGTCTTCCTGTCTTCATTCTTTCCGAGAACTTCTAGAATTCACTCAAACTGGAGCCAGCACAGCAGCCATCCCTTAAAGGAGTATTTCGTGATCCTAGCATCCTTTTTTTATGACATTTTTCAGTACATATCCACGAAAAAAGCATATTCCCAAAATTTCAGTTGATTCCGATATTGCGTTTGCGAATTATGCATGAGTATGTGTATTACACTGCTCCATAGACAATACGTTGTAATTTCGTTCTGGTGCACCAGAACGAAATTCAAATTTCACGATATCTTTGCTAAACGAATTAATCTGCAAGAAATATTTTGTACATAAACATTATGTAGCCAGAGGTTTCCAGTGATATAAAAATCTCAACTTTTTTTGAGAAAAGTGGGGGATGAGGCTGTGGATCACGAAATGCCCCTTTAATGCCTTCAAAGCGGCATTGAAGGGTTGCCTCACCTAGACAGCACAAAACCAAGCTTTTTAACTGCACTCACCTGTAAATAACTGCACCTGTAATTTGAGACTGCGTCCATGAGGACGTGCGCGCGCTGCCACTTGCAGTGTGAAATCTTCAGTACCTGTACCTGAAGTCTACACTTTATAGGAAGAAGATTGAAGGGAACGTGTATAGTGTTTCACCATACTGATTGTGCTACAGAATTAACAGCCTCGGTGACAATAACAGCACATTCCTATCAGCATGAGATGAATTGAAATGACCAGACTGCCACTTGTGATTTAAATATAGATCAAGCTATACACTCAGTATGCAAGTGACCATCCTCTATATCTATCTATATATGCATACCGTCGTTTTATCTTTTCAGTTTCTGTTTCCGTAACCGTAATAGTTTTTGTAAGTCATTGTGATTCTGAAGTGGTAGTCTCCCAGGTGTGGCCAATCTTTTATTCTAGCCTTTTGTTAGTTACTGAAAATTTGAAGCTCGTGAATTTCAGTTTTCGTTTTGGTAAGTTATATAGATTTTTACATAAAACCTTGAGATGTGCGGTTGGGTGCTAATCTAGACAAAAGAAGAGTCTAAATTTTACGGTCCTAAATTCGCGGTAAATTGTACGGCTTCAATTGACTTGTGTTTGGTGTATATGCACTTACGCCTAGACGTAAGTGGGTCGTAAAATTGTCTTGCATTGAAATATATACTAACCATTTGCCAAGTTATAAGCAAAAGTTTTTCATATTGGCGATTAAACGAGCGTCTAAAATAGTCAAATATCTCCCAATGAGGCGCGTACAAGTGGTGATTTGGTAATCATGTTTTATATTGAAATACAACAAAAGAATTGCATTGGAGCAAAGATAATGTATTCTATTCATTCGTATCACTGGCAAGCTAATCTGATAATTGGTTGGGTCTATATGCAGATATGCAAGGCTCGGGTTTATTTTAAATGTTTATTTTTGCAGAGCTTATTTTCAGTCATGGATCATACTGATAAATTTCGCAAGGGACGGAGAGGGAGGGAGGGGGGGAGGGAGAGAGGGAAATACTTGAGACTGAAGAAGTGAGAGTGGGAGGGGTGAGGAAGAAAGAGAGGAGAGGGAGAGACTGAAAGACTAGAAAGAGAAGAACTCGAGAGGAGAGAGTAGGGACTGGGGAGGGAGGTGGGAGACTGATCATGGAGGGGGGGGGCAAGAGGAAGCAAAATAGGGAGATAGACATTGATGGAAGGGCGACACTGTGGCCATGCACACGTGCTTTGGGGTTCGACAGGCTCATAAGCGGACCTTTTGTGATTTTAGGGCTTATTTGCAACGTTTTTACAGAAAAAAGTGGACTTTGTCATTCGGATTGGCATGCATTTTGTCAAATTAATATAGATTTGCCAATGTTAAAGACGAGAGGGCGCTAGGCCATTAAAAACACTGGTGTTAACATAACCTGTTCTCTCCCGATTTTATTGACATAAGCAATCACCTCTATTGAAATAAGCTGATGGGTACTTCAGAGTTAACAATGAAGTCAGATTACAGTAACTTACTGAATCCCTTGCGTTTTCGTATCTGAACAAAAGACTTACGGAAACTGAAAAGATAAAAAGACCCATAGTAGCGCTAAAAGCCGATCGATACATGTTAAAATCAGCATAATTCAGAAATACGCCTTTTTTGCTTTGAAACTTATTTTTTCGGTCAAATAAAAAAACAATAATTTTATTTATTTCAGGAATGTCGGATAAAATGGCACTTGGATAAAAAAATCCTGGTTTAAAATTAGGCATGAAATTGTATCTTTTAATGTAGGAATTCGGATTTTCATAGGCCTCAACTTTGCCCGTCATCTTTTTTTGGAATCCACTTTTTAGCGTTTCAAACTAATGAAGTTCGCTTTATTAGTTTGATTTTTCCCACCTGTATAATTAATATATTATAGTTTTGTCATAATATCCGTTTTGATTTCACCTTTCCAATTGCAAACTTTTCCAGCAGAAATAATCGACATTTCTGTTGTGGCTTGCAAAATCATTTATCTATGGGTGCATTCGCGACTTGATTTTGACAAAATTCGTAGTCGGAATTAAAAAAATGGTGCAATCAAAAACTATGATATAATAGTCTATTATGATGTGTTTTAGAAAGCTGGGAATCTTAATTATGTTAATACTTTGATAAACAAAAACGTTGACCCCCAAACAAGCTCAAGGGGCAAGCCCATATCAAAAAATGAGACCTTTTCGGATAACTTCCCGATAGTCACCGGGTAGACACCGGCAAATTTCACATGCAAATTAGATAGGTAGCGGGTGACTAACCGATAAATTTTTTGTATCTTTCAGGTAATAGGTACCGGATGACTACCCGATGACTTTTTAGGGAAACTAGTGGGTAACTACCCGGTGCCTTTTTTTGGGAACTAGCGGATAACTACCCGATAACTTTTCGGGGACCTAGCGGATAACTTTTGGTGACGATATACCTGGTGACCTCTTTGGAGACTTCCTGTTGACCTTTTGGGGAATGCAGAAATACAAATTCATGAGTATGCACACATTTATTAGGCAATTAAGCTTATTATTTGAATTGTAGTTTTTGGAGAAATACAACTCTGCAGTCATGACAGTTGAGCTAGTGCTATCTTGCTATAAGAAACTTGAAAGTGTACAATGTAATTATAGTTATTGTACAAAAATATGTCTCTGATTTAATTTGGTTCACACCTTTATAAGGTGCATACCTTTCAATTAATGTACAACCAAATTGTTATGATACCAGCATATCACTGACACAGCCTATAATATCAAATATTATAATTTATTTACAACAAATAGCTTAACATACAGCTTATATCCGTTAGTTAACTAAATCAAATGTGTCATTATATTAGGTACATGTATAAAGACTACTGCATCAATATACAAATCATTTCATACAAATTTTCCTACCTGCATTGTCATATGAAATCAAGCATTCAATGCTTTATAATTCCTACAGCATGTTCCAGATTTTATTAGTAAACATCTTGTAATGTCCTACATGTAAATCCATACATTTTGGACCACAAATAACTTGAATATTCTGCACAAATATATTCCAACTGCCAACAGCTATAGCTACTCCATTTTGAATTCATTCAGTGACCTTTGACCATATACCCACCCACAATGCATTCCTAAGATGCTTTATGCTATTTCAAGGTCAAATTAAAAGCGGATAACCACCGGGTAACTCCTGCAAATAATCTTAAGTTTCTGGGAACCTTCTGGGTAACTCATTTGAAATATTTGAGTTTTTGGGAAACTTCCGGATTCTGCCCGAAAACTTTTGGATAACTTTATTAGTTATCCGCAAGGTATCCGCTAGCGGGCACTTTCGGATAACTCTGGAAAAGGTACCCGAAAGGTTTCTGATGACCACCGAATGGTCAACGGGTGGTCACCGGGAAACTTTTCTTTTTGCTATGGGAGTTGAAGCCTGTGAAAATCGGAAATCTTACACCAGAAGCCTCAATCGCTGCTCAATGCAGGGGCTATTTTAGGAGAAAAAAGTCACTGCACGTTGGCAAATGTAAAGTCTCGATGATCAACCAGCTGTGACGAGCTTGCGGGGAGGGGTGGAGGGCTGGTCCCTCTCCAGCTTTGGCGATTTTTAAAAATCATGCATTTTAGTCATTTTTGACTTTACCTGATTGGACACTTGACACTCATTATATAGCAATACATAATCTGCAAATAAAAGTGCAAAATAGGTCTGAATAAAATTTGAATAAAAAAGCAACTTGGCCGAAGGTCTAACATATTGATTTTAGAGGCGGAAATACTGCAGTCAAACGCTTTTCTCACTTGTAGGGCGTTTAGGACCATTTTTACTGGCAAGTTATCAATGTTATTAACTCAAACGGGTGGGGTCCAAGGATCCACTTTAGATCCTTTGGTGGATCCATCGTCAAAGGAGTAGAGTCTCAAGCTCACGAGTTTTTTAAAGGCCTTTTTTTATTAAGTTTTCATGATTAACTTGGAAAGCGTTTTCTTGAAGTCGTTTAATAACGCCTTCGAGATTTACAAGTTGATCATATCATACGATATTTACTTATTTTTTGGTGAGTGTAGACAATAATTTGGTTTAATTCATTGAGTTTGACCACTCAAACAGTAGAACTTTCTTCTGTTGAGGTGTTTATTACTGACAACATAATCCCCATTATTTTGTTTCCAAACCACGCATAGTCACATCACGGAAGTATGGATTTGTGCACAAAAGATCTAGATCCTGAAAAGAAACCACAGGTAAACCTACTTTTAGCCTTGGTTCAAGGCGTTAGGCTGTTTTTTCACACCACTATTTTCTTTAAAATTGTTTAGTTTATTCACCATGGTCTAAATGGCTTTTACTGCTTAAACATAATCCCCACTATTTTGTTTCCAAACCACGCATAGTCACATCACAGAATACATGGATTTGTGCACAAAAGATCTAGATCCTGAAAAGAAACCACATGGATTTGTGCACAAAAGATCTAGATCCTGAAAAGAAACCACAGGTAACCTACTTTTAGCCTTGGTTCAAGGCGTTAGGCTGTTTTTTCACCCCACTATTTACGATCAATTGAAAATTTTGACCTTTCGTATTGAAGATATGGATTTTTTCCCAAAACACCCAAAAAAATAGGTCTTTTGGGGAAAAAAATCCATATCTTCAATATAAAAATCAAAATTTTCAATTGATCGTCGGCTTTTCCTCCCAGCTACATACACTTTAAGAATATATCATTAGATTTATAAAATTTATTTCGAGGACTGTTATATATCAAAAATTTGAAAAATATCAAATTTTAATAATTTGTCATAAAATTTGTATTATATCGTGAATTTCAAAAAATGAAAATTATTTGATATCAGAAAGACATGCTTCGTATTCAGAATGCAATAATTCGATACGTCTGAGGTGCTCTCATGTCCCACAAAAAATACTGTCGAAACGCCATAAACGCTCATTCTAGATCCCTTAAGCCTTAACGTGCCTTAAATTTACGTGCATTTCAGTTTTATTTAGTGGTGTACTTGCTAGGCAACGACGTCTGCGCGATGAACTTGAACATGACCGCTGGTTATTACATCTGAAGCTCTGTAAACGGCATCGGGGCATTAAAAAAAAAACGTTTGTTTGCCGTATTAAACTTTCATTTTCTAAACAATTCTTTTTCTATTAATAAAAATAGTTTCTTTAAAAATAAATATATCAAGAAAACTATTCTTTTTCTCTCAATAAAATAGTTTCTTTTAAAAATAAATATATTAAGAAAACTATTCAACTTCAGAGATTATAGGGATGTTGATTTTTTTTTTTTTTTTCAATCAAATAGTTTATTATGTATAAAAACAACAATAAATAAATAAATAGATAAATAAATAAATAAACGAGAGAAATTTTAACAAATCGTAGCGTAGCATTAAAATCACAAACATGAACTTCGCTGACAGGAGGACTCGAACCAACGACCTTGGCATTACTAGTCGCCATGCTCTACCACTGAGCTATGACAGCATCTAGTGGCGAGGATCGAGTTTTTTTAATATAAATAAATATATAAATAAATAAATAAATAAATAAATAAATAAATAAATAAATAAATAATAAGTAAATGAATAAATAAGAAAATATTTATTTATTTATTTATTTATTTATTTATTTATTTATTTATTTATTTATTTATTTATTTATTTATTTATTTATTTATTTATTCATATTTTATTGAGAGAAAATAATAATATTAAAAGCAGGAAAATGTGACACAACATCCAATGAGGGAGTAGGCCTAATCTAATATACATAAATAGTACGCCTATATTTTTATAGCCACACTTTCTGCAGGCATGGTTAATAATAAATATGCGTTGAAAAAAATCCGACCTACCGACGCCGCCTTCCAGAGAGCGCGAGGACTAGCAAACAATGTTTTTTTTCACTAATAAATAAATATTGGTGTCTGGTTATTGCAGGCCTATATCATAACACATGTAACACGAGGATATTCAAAACGTAGATTTCAAAATGGCATCGAAGGTGTTGGTTGCTCTTGTGAGTATTCTCGTAGTTGTTGTGGCAGTGATATTTTACTATGCAACTTTACCAGTACCACCGGGTCTTAGTTCCAGTGATAATAAGACACTCAGAATGTTTGCTTTCTTGATCGCAATAGTAAGTACTATTAATTATTAGTATTATTATTATAGAGCTCTGTAAATGCAGCATTTAGCATTGCGTTCGCCATTATTAAGTAAGCTTAAAATCTGGCAACCAACCTATTTTTCCACATTACTTCATTTAGGGTGGATTATTCGGGGGGTTATTTTTCTGGTTGCTCGCGAGCTTGTTGACTTGAAATAATATTGGTTTTCCCGTCCAATTTCGAACTGCCATTCAGAATAGTATAAGTGTCATACCTTTTCACGCGGAATTGAATGAACGCACGTGACATTGAATTCACAATACGGTAATAAATAGTTCTGATCATACATTTAAGGAAGTCTCCGGCAATCACAACATTATGCCTTATATGTAAGAAAAATAATTATCAAGCACGAATCACATGGTTTTATTTAAAACAAATTTATACTGACCATACAAACGAATAAAAACATCCGCCTCTCATACGCGATATTCAAAATTCCCGGGCCCGAGATTGTCGAGTACAATGACGTCTCAGTAATACAATGAAGGGGGCGCAGCACTAATTCAGCGTCCCATATATAGGATAACGTGTGAATTCGGCCTACTTCAAGCACCATTTCTGGCGTCCCTGCAATAGGGCCTACTTGGCAAAATAAATTTGGTATCAAATTAAAGCTCTGTTTCTCTAGATTCCAAAACTTTTGTCGGCATATATCGATGACCATTGACTTTTTTCGCTATTTTGCGGTGCAAAAAAAATAGCTAAACATATACTAAACTCACCACTCACATTTCAAAATCGGGTTTTCTCTTAATCCGCCACAGAGAATTGCTTTTGAGATCAATTGTCCAGTTTTTTTCTGCATGTTATCATTAAAGACACTTGTCGAATTCATATGAGCCAATATTGAGTGATTTAAAGTGAACATGTCGGTAGATATGGTCGCTACAATCTCATATTCACTATGGACTATATTAGCCGAATTTCGTTGTTACATAAAATGCGGAGTGATTTAGTGTTGCGCCCTCTTATAAGGTGTTAAAAGATTTTAAAATCCACATTTATTACTCATTATGTAAACTAGAGCAAATTTGAAGCTCAACACCGAAGATTTCATGTCTCTGCGACATTCCGTTCAAGAGAAATGATGTTTTAAAAATCAGTGCCGAAATGCCGAAAATCGAATATTTCGACTTTTCCTCCAATATGCGAAAGGTTTTACAAAACTCACTCAATTAGTGACAGACGACAATTTGAGCACGTCTTTGAACCAAGTTTAATTTCTTTTCTAGATTATCAGTGTTGCTATTTTGTTTTGTAAATCATTTATTACTGAGTCTGAAGTATAAATACCCCCCGTTCCAGTGGTAACAATTACGATCTTTTTGCGTAGGCCTACTGAATATTCAGCAAAACGGCTTCATGCAGATTAACAATGTCTATTAACCTTAAAATCCATTTTTGAGCCTTTTTGATGATTTTTGGACGCATATCTAGACTTTGCAGGCGCCTACTCGGCCAATAAAGTGTTTTTTCCAATGTTTCATGAGGATGACTTTTTGTAATCTTTGTTTATCATAATGATTGAAATAGAATACATTTTGTGAAGCGCATCTCTTATTTTGCGCGAAGAATGTAAAAGGAACGCGTTCATAACGACGGCCGTTACAAGGGGGCGCAGCACTAATTCAGCGTCCCATAGGATAACGTGTGAATTCGGCCTACTTCAAGCACCATTTCTGGCGTCCCTGCAATACTTGGCAAAATAAATTTGGTATCAAATTAAAGCTCTGTTTCTCTAGATTCCAAAACTTTTGTCGGCATATATCGATGACCATTGACTTTTTTCGCTATTTTGCGGTGCAAAAAAAAAAAAGCTAAACATATACTAAACTCACCACTCACATTTCAAAATCGGGTTTTCTCTTAATCCGCCACAGAGAATTGCTTTTGAGATCAATTGTCCAGTTTTTTTCTGCATGTTATCATTAAAGACACTTGTCGAATTCATATGAGCCAATATTGAGTGATTTAAAGTGAACATGTCGGTAGATATGGTCGCTACAATCTCATATTCACTATGGACTATATTAGCCGAATTTCGTTGTTACATAAAATGCGGAGTGATTTAGTGTTGCGCCCTCTGAAGGCTGACGTTAATGGCGCACAAATGACCATTACGTCGATGAACTTAGGCAATTTCGGCGCGGGAATTTTGAACCCTCTCGTGTTGAGAGCCGATTGTTTTTATTCGTTTTTATGGTCATTATGAGTTTGTTTTAAATAAAACCAGGTGATTCATGCTTGGTAATTATTTTTCTAACATACAAGGCATAATGTTATGATTGCCGGAGACCTCTTTAATTTGACTGAGCTAAAATGAAACCGATTGCTCATAATGCGAAAAAAGAAGCGGGATTCGTTGCGATCATTCAATCTGGCGCGAAAAAGAACGACACTTTTATTAAACTGAACACACAGGTTGTGAAATTGACCGGGAAAACCTATATAGGCCTAATAATGATAAAAAATTAATAGTAAATCGCAGACTTGTAGTACCCGTACCCACCCTCGTACCCGTACCCGTACTCGAGTCCCAATTTCCGTACCCGTACCCGTAGGCCTACCCGTACCAATGGCTCCGGACCCGTACCCGTACCCGTACTCATGCCCTATTTTGGCTTCGGACCCGTACCCGTACTCGTGGACTGAGACCCGTACCCGTACCCGTACTCATGGCCTGGGACCCGTACCCGTACCCGTACTCATGGCCCGGGACCCGTACCCGTACCCGTGGACACTCTCACTTCTCACAAGCCTGTTAACTCCACTCATGCACTGAGTCCTCTGATCATAGACATAATCAAAACAATAGGTTAGCCTGGCCCAGGGCCCTGAATAAGGTAAATCTAGTCCACAAAATGTACATGTATGCTACACATAGGGTAGATACCTACATTGTCATGATTGTGACAGTCTCCAGCCTATGCACACTGTATGCCACTCATGTAGGCCTATACATGTATACTACATGTAGCATTCACACTCTGACCGATACAGAAAAAAATAGCAAACTGGAAGTAAAACATTTCAAGAAATTGTTGTTTGTGGTGAATTTCAAGTTATCATGTTTTGATATCATTATTATAGCATTATTTTATTCATCATTTTAATATTCCCCATCCAAATACACTCCCCTAGCACAAGTGCACGCACCCGGGTGCACGCATAAAAACTACATTTTCCCACCACATGTACTTGGGCAGTGTGTGCATTCATACCATGTTTACAGAAATTTATGATTTATTGGAGCTTATAGGCAAAACATTAATAATTATCCAGATGTGCATAATTAATGATAATAATTATATTAAAGCAGGGATGTGGTCTACTCTCACATCCCTGATTAAAGCTAATGGATAATCTGGTGGATGTGTGCTGGGACAACGCACTGAATGGTCTATTGTTCTATTGTGTCCGATTTGAGCGCTGACATATTGGAAAATGTTGCCAATCAATATTCATGAGATTGTACATTCAACGTCCAATTTTCGAAATTGGGTGACTTGTGCTTTGCAGGTGTAAAATACATCTGACTGGGCGTTTTAAATACGTAACGCATAAAGGCATTGCCATCATCGAATGGCTGCCTATAGTGCTGTTAGTGTTAGGCCTATGTGTGTGTGTGGGGGGGGGGCTGTGTTTAGTTTCTATAATAATTATTATAAAAGGCCTACATTTATTTGTTATTCATTTCTTTTCCTTTCTCTGTACTTGCTAAAGTATCACTCCCTCTTCTTATCTCCGTTTACTTCTCCATCCCCTCTTACGTTTTGTCCCCTCTCATTCCTATCATTTTCCTTACCTTTCTATTTATTTACGTCTATTTATTTATTTCTCTTTATTTCTTCCTCTTTCTCTCTTCCTCCAGTCCCCTCTCATTCTTCATATCCCCTCCTCCACCCTCATCCCCTCCCAAGACCTCTCACAGAAGAGCTGCCCCTTCAGTACGCCACTGATTATGATATTCCACTTCTTAAAATAAAATAAAATAAAATCTCAATTTGTAAAACAACTTTTATATAGGCCTATACCGGTATACTTATTATATGTTACATGTATACGTAGCTCCCGGGACGTAGCTATTTAATACCATTATTGTACTATTGACATGCAGACACATGGCAGCCTTGATGTGTAATCATTCAGCAAGCGCATTCAATTTATTTAAATGAAGCACCTAATGTCAGTGGGGTGACAACGAAATATGCATTAGCGGCTAATGTGTGCCTTTTGTGCTTACGGCTACTCAATCACACCCTTGGGTTTATGTATAACAATAGGTACTTTTCGTTCCATTAAGCGCTTTCACGCGACTTTCATTTGATCACTTATTGACAGTAGCCTGCTAGGTAAAGCGTTAATACACTGTCGGGTCAGCTTACTGATTTAATGGCGGAAGCCCTTTGTCCCAACCAAAAGGTACCTTTCGATGAATAGCTTGTCAGATTTCAAATCGGCACAAGGTTTCAATGCGTTACGTAATCTATTTCCTCTCCATCTTATAATAGCTCCATGTGCTGGGATGTGTGGATGTGCATGAAAGGCTTCACTAAATTTGATATTGACAATTAAGGGACCGCTCATTATTAATGTGGGAGGGGGGCCGGGAAAAATGTAGGGGGGTTATGTGATTTTACTTTGACAAACAAGGGGGTTATGTGATTTTATTTTTCCTGATAGGGGGGGTCATGTGAAATTTAATAGTCATTCACTATTTTTTTAATACCAAGTATCCTGGAAGGTCTTGCATATAGTAACATATCAATATACCATTGTCTAATGACTTATTCGCACAAAATTGTTTCCATTTTGCACCATATGCCACATTTTAGCTTCAATTGGGCCAAAAAATTGCGCGCTTTGCGCGCATTTGTAGTTATAAACATAGTCAACGGCCAATTCACTATACCAAGTTCAAGAAATGTTTTCTTTTTCCTACCCCATCCCCTATGTCAAAAAAGAAATCTACGCCACTGCCACATGCTACACACACCTCTCACTCCTCACCACATGACCACCCCACCTCCAAGCACACACCTATAAATTTTCTCATCAAAAGTAGATCTATTGGCATAGGGGTAGATCCCTGGGGATGGGGGGGGGGGGTAAATTCCCCTATTTTGCCAGGGCGATGGTCCATACAATCACCTGTAGGCCTATGTGGGTTTCTGACCAAATTAACCTTATATTTGGCAATTTTGGTACCAAAATTGCAAATGTTTGTGCACTTAGCGCGAATTTATTCCACTTTTGCATCATATTTCATCAATTCAGCTTCAAAATGGCAAAAATTTCCGCGCGCTCGCGCGTATTTGTACAATACACTTATTTTGTCGCCAAAAAGAGCTGGATTCCATGACTTCAAGAAATTGTTTCCCACCCCATCATCCCCAATCCCAATCTCTGTGACGAAATTAATTAATATTTAAGTTTGCTTGAAAGGGGGGGGGGGCATGTGATTTTGTTTGATTCAATAGGGGGTTACGTGAAATTGATTCATCGCAATAGGGGGGGTTAGGTATTTTTCACCCATAAAGCTCAACATTCTCCCGGCCCCCCCTCCCGCATAAATAATGAGCAGTCCCTAAGTCTACAAATTTTGGATCAAATTTGAAATCCAGTTGATGTTTTGAGGTGAATAATAACTTGAATGCTATATCACTGCTAAATGTATGTTGAAATTAGTATTGTACAGTCTGTGTGTCAATACACAGACATAGTTTGCATGATTTTTGCATCCCAAAATATTTAAGCTAGATTCACTAAGAACATCACCAATCTTTTTTTGTACTTGATTAATTCCACAAAACCAGTTCTACAATTTTCTGTAAAAGGAAGTACTTATAGCAAATAGAAATGTGTCAGCAACTCATGGCACACACAACAAATTAAAATGTTGTATATGCTTATGACAAAATTAATTTCTCTAATTCTGTTGGTGCGAAATGTAGTTTAATTCATTTGTTGTGGTATAAATGACATCAAAGAGTGTATTTACAGCAAGGTATAATAGCCAATAAATTAATGTCAATAATCAATAACAATAGCTTTGTTTATACCCATGTACCCATAATGGGACTCATACAATGTTTCTAGTCCCAATATCTGTACCCGTACCCATGGCCCGTACCCGTACCCATACTGGGACCCGTACCCGTACCCGTACTCGAGTCCCAATTTCCGTACCCGTACCCGTATCATGGCTCCGGACCCGGACCCGTACCCGTACCAGCACCCTATTTTGGGTTCGGACCCGTACCCGTACCCGTACTCATGGCTTCGGACCCGTACCCGTACCCATGGCCTGGGACCCGTACCCGTACCCGTACCCATGGTCTGGGACCCGTACCCGTACCCGTACTCATGGCTCGGACCCGTACCCGTACCCGTACTCATGACGGGTCCCAATACTACAAGCAGTGGCGTAGCTGCCGGGGGGGGGGCAAAATTTGCCTATTTGGGCCCCGCCCCCTAGTGCAAGGAGAAAAGAGGAAAAAGAGGGAGAAAGAGGAAAAGAGAGAGAGAGAGAGGAGAAGAGGGGCAGAGAGATGGCGAATCCATACGATATGCAATACCATGCGATCAATAAGCCTGGCAAAATTGTCTATTTGGGCCCCGCCCCTCCCCCAAGTGCAGGGAAATTTGATGGATTTGGGCCCCCGCCCCATACAGGCTTCCCCCTGGAAAAAATCCCAGCTACGCCGCTGACTACAAGTCTGGTAAATCGGCCTAATTCAATGTTTTGTATCATTCGCTTTCACATATACCGTATCATGACTGTTATCTTCTGCAGAAGATGTAGCCTATATGAAAGTTTAATATATATAAAAAGCCTGTGTTAATGACAGGACGCCCCACCAGAGTAGTTCTTCTGGTTGAACCAAACCTGCCTGGTTATCAAATTAATCAGTGATAATGTTATCTCTGAATTTGACAGGTGCTAATTGATGCAATAACATTAAAACATCCATTAACACTTAGGCAGGTTTGGTTAGCTTTGGTTCACCCCAGAAGAACTGTTCTGGCGGGGCTTCCTCTTTAAGGTGGGCCATGAGGCATTATCAAAATTAAATAGCCAGGTTTTATCGAATAGAGCAAAGTACACTGATCAATGCCTTTGTTTAAAGCAAATCGGCATTTTAATTTTCTTTGAATCTAATTGTGTTTGCCATTATCAATCAGTGTAGTTATTGAACTATCATAATATAATGCTCATTATTATGCCTGGCAATTGTTGCCAATATTTTCCTAAAAATCAGTGCGCCATGCTTTGAAACTAAGTTAAAGTATTTTGAATGTGTTAATGTCTACCCGCCCTCTAATTTGCATAATTAATTAGCATTTATGTGCATTAGCTGATTGTTTATGCAAATATTCAAATTACAGGGCGGTAGACCGTATAATATATTATACAAATCATTAGCATTACTCGTTGAGACACAATAATACGCCCAATAAAGACAAAAAATGCTTATATCCATAGCAAACCATGGATGGCTAAGTCTTTGAGCTCATAAGACCTACAGTATTATTCAGATTTGAAGGGGTGTGAACTTATTTTTGGACACGCCTCTATTATAATGATACCTACACAGTGATCTGTCTGTACACAGATTCTCTATGCATACCCAGGGTCCGTGTATAGGGACTGGAAACGGATTATTGATAGCTATTGGCAAGCTATTGTTATCGGATTATCTTTAACGACCTTTGATTACATGCGAGTTGCGCCAGGGATCGATAGTATTACGTAACACACCGAAAGATGTAGTTTAACTCTAGACAATAGGCGCCATATTGCAGGAGGGTTAGAGTTCATAGAGGAAACGTTAAAGGTTAGTAGATTAGGTCACCCAGGCACATCACTAATGTGTTTCACGAGTTGTAATACCGACAGGTAAAAACATTGATTTTGTAAAATTCTCCCGATTTTTAAAAATTACTAAATAAGGTTAGTACTTCAAACCATCTTTGATGAATCTATGCAATATGACGGTAATTTTTGAAACATCTAAGAATCAATCTTAAACATCTTCATGATATTCATTTTTTTGCGCATGGTCAAAGCATGCTCTTGCGCTATCCACAGACTATCCGGTGGAAACTTCAAAGCAACGATCATGCGTTAATATTTACAAAATGGCGAATGATGTAGTTTAAGTCGAACAATAGCGTGACCGGCGTGACGTAGTTTTTGGCATTGTTCCTATATGCACTTTCACCCTCCTGGTTGCGCCGAGGGCGCGATGTTTGATTTCTTATTATTTACTCATGTTGCCCTACAAAAGAGATCTGTTGTGTACAGACAGATCTCTCAGCAGACCTTAAACCTAGCTGATGACAGGAAGAGAGCAAAGGCAGATGGAGGAAAGGAAGAATGGGCACGCTTAAACAAAGAGGTCTCCAAAAGTGTTAAGGAGGACAAAAGAAACTACATCTAAAGGAAGTGTGTGGAAATGGAAAGATGTAAGGGTGACTCAAAAATAGCTTTTGGTATTGCCAAAGAACGTACTAAGAAGTGGACCCCCAGGATGGATGTTATAAATGATGAGAAAGGTAACACTCTTACCAAAAGTGAAGACATCAAAAGGCGATGGGTTCAGTATAGTTCCCAGCTGTTTGAAGCACAAGATGACAAGGTGTATGTACAGTGTGAAACGAGTGAGGAAGAACCTCCACCATTTAGATGTGAAGTTGAGCTTGCCATGGAACAAATGAAAAATGCTAAGTAACCTGGCATTGATAATGTAGCTTCTGAGTTGTGGAAGGCAACTGGGAAAGAAGGGATAGACCTAATGTGGCGTCTATGTGGTATCATCTGGAAAAATAAGAAATGGCCGAGAGACTGGTGCAGGGCAGTATTTATTCCACTGCCAAAGAAGGGAAATTTGAAAGAGTGTGCCAATCACCGGACCATCAGCCTGATTTGTCATGCAAATAAAGTGCTTCTGAAGATCATCATCAAGAGAATGAAGAACAAAATGGAGCAAGAAATATCTGATGAGCAGGCAGGATTTCGTGAAGGAAGGGGGACTAGGGACCAAATCGTCAATATCAGGAATGTGATTGAGAAATGCAGAGAGCATAGACTTCCTCTTTACATGTGCTTCATAGATTACAGTAAAGCTTTTGACTGTGTTAGCCACCCTCAGATGTGGGAAACTATGAAAAGATGGGTTTCCCAAGTCATCTTGTGGATCTGATCAGCTGCTTATATGAAGACCAAGAATCTGCAGTCAGAACAAGTAGTGGGGACACAGATTGGTTTAAGATTGGAAGAGGCTTACGACAGGGTTGTGTGCTATCACCAAACCTATTTAACATCTACTCTGAAGACATAATGAGAACAGCTTTGGATGGGTTTGAAGGTGGAGTGAAGTTTGGCGGTACAAGAATTACTAACCTGAGGTACGCCGATGATACCACTCTTATTTGTAGCAGCAGAGTAGAGCTGATTGATCTTTTCAAGCGCATCAAAGAGGCCAGCGAAGAAAAACACCTTCTCCTGAACACAAAGAAGACAAAAATAATGGTTGTAGACAGTCTAGAGCGGAAAAGTGATGAGTTTGTGATAGATGGACAGCAGATTGAGGAGGTGAAGCAATTTGAATATCTGGGTTCAATGATTAACAACAGTGGTGACAGCACAACTGAAATTAATAGAAGACTGGCTATTGCAAGGACAACTGTGCAGGGCATGTCAAGCATATGGAAAAGCAGAGGCCTATCCATTGACCTCAAGGTACGCCTACTTCGTGCAACTGTGTTTTCCATTGCCACTTATGGATGCGAGTCTTGGGCTATGACCAAGAATGATAGGAAAAGAGTAGATGCTTTTGAGATGTGGTGTTACAGGAGGCTTCTACGAGTGACATGAAAAGACAGGAGAACAAATTCCTGGATCCTCGACAAGATTGGTACAAGTCTAACCATCAGAAGCGGCATAATGGAGAGAAAGCTGAAGTACTTTGGCCATATTGTCAGAAAACATGGAGGTGTAGAAAAACAGATTTTGCAAGGGGCTATGGAAGGCAAACGAGGAAGAGGACGTCCACCAACATCTTGGACTAATGACGTGAAGCTGGTTTCTAACCAAGGAATGCAAGGTGCAACGCACTTGGCATCAGATCCAGTGAGATGGCGTACTCTTGTGAAGACCACAGCAGCGCTACACAGCGCCACCTGACACAGAGAGAGACTCATGTTGCCCTACAAAATACCAAACACACATCAGAATACAAATGTTAAAATGGTAAAAGTTATGTCAAATAGAGTGCTTGCACGAAAGGTCATTAGTTCAAATCGTCCTCAATCGTCGTGATCAATACCAGTTTTGGGGTGATTGGTATTGTCCTCTATGCATTTGCATGTCTTCTGGAGCGTGTCTGGATGATTATTTGAACTTATGATCTTCCGTGCAAGCACCCTATTGTTTAGAATGTATATCCTTTGTAGAACATATTAATTTCTGTGTAGCGTTGAGAATCATTTACATAGGAATTTGGAAACAAAATGTGATAATTTTGTGGAGATACAGAATGCTAGAACAAACAAATTTACATTTTTTCTGGAATGTGTACACACACACCACTCCACGCCATACATAAATTCTCCCAGTCACATTTCCCCAATATGAAATGTAAAAAAAGTAAAATTTTAATTTTACTTTTTTTAAAGTTTGGCAGAGGCGGAGTTTGAACTCACGGCGCACCGCTTTGGATATTCTATGAGCCTAGCGCCTTAGACCGCTCGGCTACTTGTCTTGTTGGTATCCATTTGAAACTTATTTGAACATATAATCGCAACTTCAACATAGGCCTACCACGTGACAAGAAAAGGCAGAAAACGTACCATATTTTGGAATTTTATTTGCCTAAAAACAATAATGTGTATTAATAACGCCCAATTGTTGTTAACTGGGTGTTTACATACAGAAATCCGACAATAAACATGATAAATGGGCGTCTATATGGACAATACATTATATCGATTTTGACACGTGCTCGTGTGTCAGTACATTTCCATGGTCAGTAAAATACTATAGAGAGGAACCTACCATTTTTCTTGCATATACGTTCGATGTTTTTATCAGTTATGTAAAAAATCCACTTTAGACCCCAAAAATTGACTGTTGTCGTCAAAACCATAATTATGATTGTCGGCAAATGTAGTGAAAGCTATGTGATTGTCGACGCGGCAAATTAAAAGTCATTAAAAAGACTAATGTGTTTCGAAATTGTGCTGTTGTTACGTAATAGACCTATTGTGAATGTTATATTGCTAATCTTAAAAATTTATCGAAACAACATTAAACTCTTCCCCCCCCCCCACACACACACACACTTTTTAGATTATTGCGCGCCGCCCTGACTAAAAAAATGGGTCTACAATTCACAAAATATTTCCGTCGGCAAAACATCCTGTACACCCCCAAATCATATTGGTCTAGCGACGCCCCTGAACCCTAACCCTAATCCTAACCCTAAGACCAACGGGACCACATAATCCGAGGCCAGATTCATTATTGTTAGGGTTTTAGGGTACTTAGGGATTAGGGTTAGGGTTAGGGTTTAGGGTAAGGGTTAGGGTTTAGGGTTATCAAACAAACATGCATTATATTTTGAGAAGTCCTATAGAGGTTGTTCATATGACGTAAATACGGAGTACTCAAATGCATTAAACAAAAGCATGATTGCAATCTACCGCGACAGTTCGTCTCACACACATAACAAATGCACTACGATCAAATAGGTTGACGACAACGTTTGATTGAATGCACTGAACTGCGCCATGATTACGGTGAACGGGTGAAGGACACTGGTTTAAATCCTTTGTTTGGAGCCAATCAATAATTTCACGCACAACCTCTATGGATAGAAGTCCCTAATATTCAAATGAGGTTATCCCTGAGTAGGTATCCTTGAGAGGGCACTCTATTCATGTGGTTTCTTTTATTAAATCTCATATGTGTTCAGTCCCTCATTTCAAATATATAGTTTTGGTTTCTCTTTTGTTCAGAAACCAAAAATCAAGGGATTAAAAAGTAGAGCTGATCTGATCTGCAATCATAACACTATTATGCTGGGAGGACACAGTATAGGGTATATAACCAGAAGTATACAATAGCCTATTGTGCTAACATAATTATTATCATGATTGATATCGGAAATCTATCCCGCGGACGACAGTTGATGCTCTCTGTCGAAGGTAGGTGGCATATTACACTCACGAGTTCTAGGCCTAGAAATTATAATATACATGCGCGTATACTGAAGGATGGGGTGGGGTGGGGAATTTGTTTGTTTGTATGAAACATAAACGATGCATGGAGATGATTTGATTATGAATTAGTTTATTATCCCCGGGAAGCATATTAACCCATACCTCTTTAAGAGGGGGCTCCCCTCCCCATATAACCACCTCCTTCCTAAATTACCCCTTTCCCCTCCTCCTCCCCTACATTCGATATCTTCATCTCGAGCTCTCCTCCCCTTCTCTTTCACTTCCAGTGCTCTCTCTCTCTCATATGTTTCTCTCTCCCGGCCCACATCCCCCCCAACACACACACCCCCACACACACCCCAATCTTCTCCCCTCTATCTTCTACTTTTTGCAGTAAAAATTGCTTCAGTAAAAGCCATTAGGTTATTAGAGGTCATATAATGGCCTTCCATCGATTCTGGACATGGGATTAAGGGATTAAGGACATGAATCGATTTGTTTATAGCACCTATACAATTACAGTAGTGTCCCCTTTTGTAATGACGAATGCAAATATTTCGATGGTCTATATATTTTCACAGTGAAATCAGCTTAGGCTATTTCGTAGTCTCAAGCCAATGCTTTCAAACTAAATCAATGCTTTCAAATGTAGACTGTTTTGTTCGACTTCTCTGCTCGTGAATATTGCACTGCGAAATTTAAACATTTCTTTTGTATACTTAGATCAGGTAACTCGAAAATCCTGTCATTTTATTCGTCACACCACTTATAAGAAACTGAAACCAAAACCGAAACTCCCTGTCACAAATGTTTAGTTTTAAACAAAAGGTAGAAACAAAGAGTTCGATATCTTGTGATTCAAGCGGTAAGGCAGGACAATAGGAAACCACGTGACCAAAACCAAAACCAAAACTAAAACTATATATTTGAAATGAGGCAGTCCCTCATTTCAAATATATAGTTTTGGTTTCTCTTTTGTTCAGAAACCAAAAATCAAGGGATTAAAAAGTAGAGCTGATCTGGTCTGTAATCATAACACTATTATGCTGGGAGGACACAGTATAGGGTATATAACCAGAAGTATACAATAGCCTATTGTGCTAACATAATTATTATCATGATTGATATCGATATCCCGCGGACGACAGTTGATGCTCTCTGTCGACGGTAGGTGGCATATTACACTCACGAGTTCTACATGTAGGCCTAGAAATCATATACATACGCGTATATTGAAGGATGGGGTGGGGTGGGGGGATTTGTTTGTTTGTATGAAACATAAACGATGCATGGAGATGATTTGATTATAAATTAGTTTATTATCCCCGGGAAGCACAACCCATACCTCTTTAAGAGGGGGCTCCCCTCCCCATATAACCACATCTTCCCTAAATTACCCCTTTCCCCTCCTCCTCCCCTACATTCGATATCTTCATCTCGAGCTCTCCTCCCCTTCTCTTTCACTTCCAATGCTCTCTCTCATATGTTTCTCTCTCTCCCGGCCCATATCCCCTTGCCCTCCAACCCCCCCCCCAACACACACACACATCACACATCTCTTCTCCCCTCTATCTTCTACTTTTTGCAGTAAAAATTGCTTCAGTAAAAGTCATTAGGTTATTAGGTTATTAGAGGTCATATAATGGCCTTCCATCGATTCTGGTACATGGGATTAAGGACATGAATCGATTTTGTTTATAGCACCTATACAATTACAATAGTTGCCCCTTTTGTAATGTCGAATGCAAATATTTCGATGGTCTATATATTTTCACAGTGAAATCAGCTTAGGCTGATTTCGTAGTCTCTTGTCAATGCTTTCAAACTAAATCAATGCTTTCAAATGTAGACTGCTTTGTTCGACTTCTCTGCTCGTGAATATTGCACTGCGAAATTTAAACATTTCTTTTGTATACTTAGATCAGGTAACTCGAAAATCCTGTAATTTTATTTGTCACACCACTTATAAGAAACTGAAACCAAAACCGAAACTACCTGCCACAAATGTTTAGTTTTAAACAAAAGGTAGAAACAATGAGTTCGATATCTTGTGATTCAAGTGGTTAGGCAGGACAATAGGAAACCACGTGACCAAAACCAAAACCAAAACTAAAACTATATATTTGAAATGAGGCAGTGTAAGGGATTGAATGGCCAATCAAATCAAATTGCAGTGACCGTTTCTTTTGTAACCACATGCCAGTCATCTGATGCTTATCAGACCATGCAAACCAACTATACTCACCGTCGTTTTATCTTTTCAGTTTCTGTTTCCGTAACCGTAATAGTTTTTGTAAATCATTGTTATTCTGAAGTGGTAGTCTCCCAGGTGTGGCCAATCTTTTATTCTAGCCTTTTGTTAGTTACTGAAAATTTGAAGCTCGTGAATTTCAGTTTTCGTTTTGGTAAGTTATATAGATTTTTACATAAAACCTTGAGATGTGCGGTTGGGTGCTAATCTAGACAAAAGAAGAGTCTAAATTTTACGGTCCTAAATTCGCGGTAAATTGTACGGCTTCAATTGACTTGTGTTTGGTGTATATGCACTTACGCCTAGACGTAAGTGGCTCGTAAAAATTGTCTTGCATTGAAATATATACTAACCATTTGCCAAGTTATAAGCAAAAGTTTTTCATATTGGCGATGAAACGAGCGTCTAAAATAGTCAAATATCTCCCAATGAGGCGCGTACAAGTGGTGATTGGTAATCATGTTTTATATTGAAATACAACAAAAGAATTGCATTGGAGCAAAGATAATGTATTCTATTTTTCGTATCACTGGCAAGCTAATCTGATAATTGGTTGGGTCTATATGCAAGGCTCGGGTTTATTTTAAATGTTTATTTTTGCAGAGCTTATTTTCAGTCATAGATCATACTGATAAATTTCGCAAGGGACGGAGAGGGAGGGAGGGAGAGAGGGAAATACTTGAGACTGAACAAGTGAGAGTGGGCATGGTGGGAGGGGTGAGGAAGAAAGAGAGGAGAGGAGAGACTGAAAGACTAGAAAGAGAAGAACTCGAGAGGAGAGAGTAGGGACTGGGGAGGAGGTGGGAGACTGATCATGGGGGGGGGGGCCAGAGGAAGCAAAATAGGGAGATAGACATTGATGGAAGGGCGACACTGTGGCCATGCACACGTGCTTTGGGGTTCGGCAGGCTCATAAGCGGACCTTTTGTGATTTTAGGGCTTATTTGCAACGTTTTTACAGAAAAAAGTGGACTTTGTCATTCGGATTGGCATGCATTTTGTCAAATTAATATAGATTTGCCAATGTTAAAGACGAGAGGGCGCTAGGCCATTAAAAACACTGGTGTTAACATAATCTGTTCTCTCCCGATTTTATTGACATAAGCAATCACCTCTATTGAAATAAGCTGATGGGTACTTCAGAGTTAACAATGAAGTCAGAATACAGTAACTTACTGAATCCCTTGCGTTTTCGTATCTGAACAAAAGACTTACGGAAACTGAAAAGATAAAAAGACCCTCAGTCCAAGAGAGCGCCAAATATGGATCAGGAGTATTACATAATAATACCCTGCTATGACAATAGCTGCACTAGGTTAATCGTATAATCTCCTTATGTGGTTAGCATGGCTGGGCCAGGAAATCCACAAGGTCAGCCAATGTATGTACATGTATTCGGTACATGTGCCATATCTTTTACAATGGGTGATAAATTTCTGGTTTCTTTTATTTCAAAACGCAACATTCGATATTCTAAAGCTTGGTCCAAACCCAAGAGAAGAACCAACTCTAGTAATTTATGTGGTTTCAAATTATATCGGCTGTTGCCTTTTTGATAGAAATGGTGTTTGTTGATGTGCACAGATTCCCATTAGATCATAACATGCTGTTGTACATCCAAGGTCAAAGGTCTTTTAATCCATATTTGGCGTTGTTCTGGGACTGATACTGCAGGCCTTATGTGTGTGAAGGATCAAGAATATTTTCTAAGTTATTGTTGTGCCCACTATCGAGTGACACCGAGTAATGAAACACTTTTATTTTCCAAAATAGAAATACTCTCATTGAACATCATGCATCGATTTTTATTAAAATATATTGGCAACAGTTATGTTATCAATGTCATACGTAAAAAAGAAACAGGGTTCGATAGACCTGGGAAAAGAATAGTGAAGAAAAATATACAAGCAAAACACGAATTTCCGGTACGATTCGAACTCAGCCCATCAACTTGATACAAACATAGCTGACAATGCCATATTTTGCAGGCCACTCGCCAATCTAGCTTAATGAATGTAAGATTTTGAGTTAATATTTTTTCAATATATCATATGCTCCGGGCATAATAATAATGACTTAACTAAAACAAGAAATGTCTTTAACAAAGACAATGCCTCCAAGATACCAGTGGGCACCTTTTGTTATTAGTTATGGAGACACATAATGCTAGCTTTAAGGTAACGCTATTGGATATAGATTTTTGTCTGATTGAAATATGTGAGTCCATTCTCTCTAGATTACAAGACTGAAAATTTTATTTTAATCGGATATTCGGTTACCAAAATATGGCCTGTCAAAATGGCGCGAAACCAAGAAGTTGGCAACAAATTTCTTTTATTTTTGTTATGCAATGTTGTCAGGTAGGCCTTATTTTCTAATTATAGGCCTATATGCAAGAATTATACAAAGTAAAATGTTCAGATCGGCTACAAAATAAGATATAAAACCCATGGATGCCTTTTTTCCATGCAAATTTCCATTTGCATAATTAATTAGGGCCCTAATCAACTTTTCTAATAAGTGGCCCTAATTAATTATGCAAATTGAAATTTGCCAAACCGCTAACCGTAATTTTGTAGTATAATGTGTGTTCTACCCATGTACCATGCCTCAGTACCATAGCTCTTTTAATTGTATCTGAAATCTTTACTTTGCATAATTCATGCATGTAATTAGAAAATCATCTGGCAACTGGACTTGTCAAAAATATAGAAAATAAAAAGAAAGTTGTTGCCAATTTTTTTGTTCTGGTTTCGCGCCATTTTGACAGGCCATATCTCAAGAACCGAATGTAATCTACAGGGCATAAGCTTTAACATATTATTTAAATAGAAAGAAAATCTAAATTTGTGCATTAGCCAATAGGGCCACGGTCACCTAAAGCCATCTTGCAATCTTGCAGATAATTCTGATGTATGAAATAAGACCTTCAAACTTTCAGATATGAAGAGTTCCAGATGCAGGCAGCCGTTTCTGTTTTTTAAATATAGGCTTAAGTTGTATCAAGAGTCATTTCTCATGGATTTTTTGACTGAAAATTACGATTGTAACGTTTCAGAGTAACAAATTTTCGTATCAGATTCTTTTATGCTTGTTTATTATATTTTGTATTCAGGACTAAAATAATATTAATATTATTATATTTAGGGGGGTCTTTTCATAGGCCATTACTCTTTTGTAGGCCTATGTGTAATTGAATAAAAAATCAAAAACATTATTGTTTTGTTTTGTTTCCTTCATTTGTGCTTTGTCTTGCATCGAAAGGGCCAATATCAACACCTTGTTTGTAAGAAGTATTGTGTGGGGAAAGATGATTCTTGCATCTTAACAAACAAAAAGCACCTTTCTCAGTCAAAGTCTTGAAACGGTCATGGGTGCATGCAAAAATATTGCAACAGTACTCTGCTCAGTAGAATGTAAAAAACTGACATACATACCACCAACATGACCAACCACGCATGGGAATTTGGGAAGCAAATACTTTAAAACGAATTATTCCGAATTATATCAACGCAATAAAATTGCAATACTTTAGTACATGTATTTGAACAGCAATGAAGCCGGCCATAGGCGTGGCTAGGCGTATCATACCATACATTGCAGTTCAAATGCATCATGATCATGATTGTGGCCTAGTCGAGCCTAGCATGCATGCCAGTCGGTCTGCTGACTCGCCGCGGCACAAAAATACCTCAATTTTGCACAAAACAATCCATGATGTCAAATTATCACATCCAAAGTGTCGCCATGAACGTCAGCTTCAACTTCTCCAGCCAAAGTTTTTGCATTGATAATCAGGTTTCATGTAATCATGAATTTAAACCTTGTTTGATGTGTATTCCCATTGCCACAGCATAACGGTTTTCCAACTTGTCTTCTACGATAAAGCTGCTAATGAGCGCTGAGGCTACAACCTATAATTAAAGACCGAATTAAAAAAAAAGACTAGTTTGCGTCTGACGTTATGACAAAGGCGCGCCGTGATTGGTTGCTGACCTGCGCAGTATGGTATTTTTGGTCTGGTTGACAGGACGGCATACGCAAGCTAGTCTTTTTTTAATTCGGTCTTCAATTATACAACATATGAGTTTGAAAATATTCTAATGCATAATTCATTAACTTGATAGACCCACGCCATTGGCGCCACGTGCTAGGTGTTTCTAGAAACCCTATAGAATAAGATTAATTTTAATGCTAATTTATTGCACATGCTGAGGAAGCGTGATTACCTTTTTGAACATTCGGAAATGGCGATAGGCGAATTTATGTATGGCGCAGAGAGGTGGGGGATATATATTGGGCTCTCAATATTGGGCGGAAATGAGAGTACTTCTCAGAATATAAATTTGTACAATCGGCCTACATGCCGAGCAATGTGCGGCATTTTAGGTGTCAATTTCAAAGCAAACTACCTCCTGCGGAGGCAGAAAAATGCGCTGTGAACTGGCGAATGAGCTCTTACAAATAAATATCCTCCTGCGTCGGAAATCTGAGCAGGAAATACACAGCGGAGAACACGTCAGGTTATATAGGGCCTGAAGGTCAGAAAAGTCAATCTGTCGTGTTTGAAGAAAATCGCTGCGTCAAATTGCACTACGTTTAACTATTAAATTGACCAACTTAAATAAATATGCATGACCAATGTCACCACTGTTCAATTTTTTTCTTATTTTCAGGGAGCCCAGGTTGAAAAGGTCAACTTAGAAATAGGTGTGCATGTCACAAATTTTCTCCTTGCCATACAAGGAAATTTGATACCGGACAACCCGAGCGTAACATTTACTGACACCACATTTGACAATGTAAAAGTACGAGTATACGAACCTGTCAAACCAGACCAGACAGGAACGAGAGCTGGTTTAATCTATTTACACGGAGGTGGTTGGGTAGTCGGTGATCGAAGTAAGTGGTGTACCTCTGGGCTACATTCTAGGACCAATGGTTCATTTTCAAATATTTTTGGACTGGTGCGCATTGAATTCCCGTTTAATGCTTGGATATCACATGCCATATAAGTGCATACTGTAAATTAAATACATAATATGCATAATTTTGAACTATATAGTCAAAGTTAGTTTACCTACAGTTCAAACAATGATATTCTTGGAACACGTTCTTGGACAGATAACAATTTATGAATACGAGATATATATATCGGTTTTAGGTCTTCTTATTCCAAGCCGTAGGGCTATAATTGCGATAAGCTGATCAGAAAAGGTTCCATCTCAAATTTAGTGATATTAATCTGTCGACGGTGTTATTCTTTTCTCCGTATTTTTTTTCACAGAATCCTATCATATCTTGACAGAAGACCTGGCAGTAGAAATAGGTGATGTTGTCCTCATCTCGATTGAGTGAGTATAATGATGTTACATGGTAGCGTACGCATAATACATTGACAATTGATATTTTTTTCATATACATACACCCCTGCACATGCAGTGTCATCGCCCCGATATCTTCATGGCAGAATTCGCCATGATGGTAGGCTGAATCCAATAATTGTTCAACGGCCACGCATGGTCATTTTATTCCGAACTGTTTAATAGTATTAGAGGTCTAGTCTATATTGCGCTAGTACCGTGTTTCTGGGCTCTGCAGGGTTGACGAATGAGGGCAGCAGTCATTGTTTTGTTCTGCACATATAAAATCCGAATTGTGGTCAGTTTTTGATTTCAAAACGCACGGTTGTTTGTCAATACGCATGCTTACGACTATGATGTTCTTTCAACACATATTAAGTACAAGCCTTACAAAAGAGGTTAACAGCGCCAACCTGTCAGCTGTATTGTCATAAAAATATTCTCATTACCACTACGTATGAATCTGAAACTTGTTCCGTGTCTGTCTTGATTTTGATTACCATTGATTATTAATGTATTTGTTTGTTTTGAAACTTTTATAGCTATCGACTAGCGTGGGAGGCGCCTTTCCCCGCATCTATTGACGACGTCACCGACGCGACCATCTGGCTCTTTGAAAATGCCGTCAAATATAATGTTGATCCCCAGCGCATCGCTGTCGCAGGAGATAGTGCTGGTGGGAATCTTGCAGCGGCTCTTTGTCAAAGACTAACTTTTGATGAGAAATACAAAGATCTTCCCAAAATGAAATTTCAAGGTCTGGTTTATCCTGCTTTGCAAGCGTTCGATTTAGACCTACCGTCATATCAGCAGAACTCCAAGGAAATGGCCACTCTAATTTTGACCAAATATGGTATGGCCGATTTCTATAGCATTTATATCCAAGGAGACTATGGTTTAACCACACATATGATGGCAAATAACCACACCTCTGCTACGGCCAAACAGTCATCTTTGGCAGCTACATTCTTATCACATGAAATGATTCCCGATGAATTTAAAGATGGATGCCACCCGCCTTCCCTTAAACACGGAGACGAAGAAGTGTATGATAAAATCAAGAATGTTCTCTTAGATCCTGATTTTTCACCACTGATGCGCCACGATCTACAAGGACTTCCTCCTGCCTACGTCATCACGGCCCAATATGATGTGTTGCGGGATGATGGAATTCTTTATGCCAAGAGATTGTCTGATGCCGGAGTCGACGTTACATGGCGACATTACAATCCATCTGTTCATGCGATGTTTTACCTCATCAAAGATCCTCTTGCTCTGGAATCGGGAAAACAAGCTTATGCCGAGTTTGTCAGTTATGCTCGCGACAAACTCAAAACTGAAAAATGAATTATCAGAAATACTTAATTGATCTTCCACAATTGTAGTGTGAATTTTAAATCGGGGTTACCTAAATGGGTGACAAACTGACTATGACTCCATCTGAAATCTACACCCCACCCCTGTGTAAGAGATTAAGACAATGTGTTCCATAGAGGGAGTGTGGATTTTAAATGCAATAGCACATTTCCCGATTTCTAAGTCAGAAAATCGTTGTTCCATGTTCTTAGGGAACAAACCAAAACTTCATGAATATAGTCCATTAGACAGCGTTCGCGTGTCACGCGTGTGATACACACGCGATTAAAGGCGGTGTATCTGTAGAGCGCATGCGCAGTCAATTCACGCCGCATCTCGCACTAAAGATGTACCGCATTTGATCATGCGTGTGCTACTGTCTCTGACACGCGGACGCGGACGGTATAGACCTTTTTCTGATGACGTCACCTAATCGATATTGGGGTCTGAGATGTAAACAAACAACACGTGCGTTTTTCACGTGTCCACGATGTAAAATCACCAAATATTGCGTATTTTCTCCTCTGTTTTGTCACATTTCACGTTAGCTTCCATAAAATAATTGTTTAAACGGGAACTGTATACTACCGTAGTTTATACCTTTGTTCCAGTTAGTTTTGATGCCATAAAATACAAAATATACGGAAAAACCGCGATGCTATTTAAAATTCAATCTTTGTTTTGTTTCACAATTTTGTTTACTTTTTACACCGTGAAGAACTAAACGCGTACTGCGAGCTGGCAATTCCGCGCAGGACGCCTAGAGTGGCGCAAAGTTGATCGCGCGCGCCGGCGCGGAATTTGCGTTTGGGTGCTGATGACTCGAATGCTGGACCCCAATATCGATTGATTGGTGACGTCTGAGAAAAAGGTCTATACTATTCTCTCAAGGTAGACAAAATAATGGGCTATATTTATTAGGGAGAAAATGGTACTCTTGGCTAATCACTCACTCGTATGCGCAGGTGGTTGGCTATGGTAGTACCTCTTATGTTCTTAAGTATACCTAAGGTAGTACTTTCTTGCGGTAATAGCCTTATTGAAACCAGTAACCTTTAAAAAGTTTCATCGATGTTTTCATTTGTTCCCATACTTTTCTATTTAGTTTGGAAAGATATATTGAATCGCTATACCTACAACAGGCCGAAAATACCTAATTCCATTCGCACCTTGTGGTCCAGGATCACAATAAGTGTCTTGAGAGCCCTTCTATAGCCTATTGGAACTCCATTAGTTGTAAGTTTTTACTATCATTCATGGAAGTCAGCGACCACAGCCCTGCGGGGCTTGTGGCCTTTATGTTTTAGAATTGTGATCCTGGGCCACTAGTTGCGG
Source organism: Amphiura filiformis (assembly GCF_039555335.1). Taxonomy (NCBI): domain Eukaryota; kingdom Metazoa; phylum Echinodermata; class Ophiuroidea; order Amphilepidida; family Amphiuridae; genus Amphiura; species Amphiura filiformis. The sequence goes on from NC_092642.1 coordinate 44,315,902, forward strand.
ACTAGATTAGATTTTTGCACAACTTATCTTACATAATCTTAAATTGGCATTTGTTACGTAAACACATGCAGTAAGCTGTAACTACCTGATTTTTGGTATACGCAACAGAAGACAACTCAACCAATAGAAGTGGACTGATTTGTCTTCATGGGGTAAGAGATGAAATAAAAACTCGTACGGCGGTTGACTGCCGGTTCCGCCCAGTTTCTATTGTTCTAAACAATGGAAACCGGACGGAACCGGCAGTCAACCGCCGGTGGTAAAGACGTGATGGAGGAATTTTAAACAGCAACCAGTGGGTGGAATTTAGACTCATCCATTATCACACTGGTGGGTATCAGTTTGATACAGCTTGTCGAAATATAAGCTTTACACATCGGCAAGCTCGATAATCACCGCGAGGATAATTGGTGCAACGGATAATCCGATACAGATTGATCCATCCTCTTTTCATTATTCTTCTCTGATTGGATGTACAGTATAAACCAAACCATGACGTGCAAAGCTAGTTTATAATCCAATTCCTACCACTTGAAGTCGATTGGGTGAACACATATCTGCTGTTTGCTTTGAGGTTAAAATTTTCTGTTCATAGCTTACTTTGAAGTGCAATTCATCAATATTAATAATAATATTCCTGCATGTCTTTCTATTGACTTTTCTGTATATTGGTACGTGTACAATAACTAAAGTGTGAACATGATTTCGGCCCAGATTTTATGAGAGAGTATTGTAAGTGTGAGCTGTATAGGATTGCAGCTATATTATGATTATGTGTTCGTAAATTTGAGCACTTGCAAAGTCATTTGCTGAACAAGTTTTAAACAGTATTATCTTAATACTAATTATGGCGTGTCTGTCCTCTGTCCGCGCGCTATCGCGTGCGCGTGGCTCGCTAACGCGTGCTCGCGGTGCGTATAACGCGAGCGCGCGGTGCGTATCGCGTGTGCGCGGTGCGCTATCGCGTAGTGCTGCGGAGTACCGACGGGCGCAGTGCGAGCATCGGAAAGCATTACAGTGACTAACAGGTGCATCTCATCCACAGAATTAGAGAAGGAGAACCGGGACCATAGACATACCACCTAGACCTATTACTGCCCATCCTTTACCACAGCGGGAGGTGAAGCCTCGTATCCAAGGTGATATTGACGGATTGACCCCAGACAAACAAGAACCTAGACCTATGACTTTGGTTCGCGTAGTGAAGTCAACACTGCATAGCAACAATTTTGACAAGGACGCAACTCGGACGCAAACAAGCTGACACAATCGCGTCTACGGAACATGTTGCATTTGACGCGGGCGATAACGGCGCAGTAAACACGCAAACGAGCGCGTCAGAATGTAAGCGATATTTCTCCTCGCCTAGTAACCCCGTCAATCCGTCAATATCACCTTGGATACGGGGCTTCACCTCCCGCTGTGTTAAGGGATGGGCAGTTATTATAGGTCTAGGTGGTATGTCTATGGGATTGACGGGGTTACTAGGCGCGGAGAAATATCGCATACATGTTTGACGCGCTCGTTTGCGTGATTACTGCGCCGTTATCGCCGCGTCAAATGCAACATGTTCCATAGACGCGAACATGTCTGCTTGTTTGCGTCCGGGTATGCGTCCTTGTCAAATTCGTTGCTAAGCAGTGTCGGCTTCACTACGCGAGTAAAAGTCATTGGTCTAGGTTCTCGTTTGCCTGGGACCGGGACTCCCTATACCGCCACGTACAATCGCGCCGTCAGCTATGGAGAGAAAATTGGGGGTATTCGGGTCCTTGCCGACGGTGCGCGGAGACGAACGAAAACAATTCTGCGTCTCATCTGAAGCGTCTTGGTACTCGCGTGCAGGTCGCATCATTGCGTCTCTCAAATGCGCCCATCATCCATGTCGCGCTTGCATGACATAACGAATGCCTCGAGCGCATTCCGAGGGAAACCGAATACCCCCAATTTGTGCTCCATGCCTGTATCAAGATGGCGGTCGAGTCATGGTTCTCTGGTTTTAATTCTGTGATCTCATCGGACCAATAGGCCTATTTTAAAGACATGATTAACATACCCGTTTGCGTTCACATTTCTCCCGATTGAATTGACGGCCTACATCCAGACACTACTAAAATTTCGGGGTATTTTTGGGTCCTCCGATGTGGTTGCAGGATAGACTTGATCCACCAGTCCTTCAACTGCTTACGCACGGTCATCGGGTTGTGCTTGCAGGTGAGGACTGGTAACGATTGCGTTCGAAAATTGGAGCATTTATTAGCTCATGAATAATTAATTAGTTCTTATCACGTGGTCACAGCATCTCCTTTTAAGGATATTATTATTTATTATGAATGAAATATTTGCATTGTTTACTATAATCATGACATTTGACATGAAATTATAAATAAATAAACAAATTTGAACTGCCTGAATATTTATTCATTCTCATTTCACACATCATTTTCCAGGCCGTTTTCCATGCATTTTTGAGTTTTTGCATTGTTTTTCCTTTTTTCCTTCATCATTTAATACGCACGTGGGAAATTGAAAAAAAAAATATATTGATTGTAATACAATATTTCACTTTTTTTACTGTTTATTTTATTAATTGTTCAACTTGATTCACGTGTATTTTGTTTCTATGACCAGTGTGTTTGTTTATATTAGGGGGCTGTCATTTTCTTCGAAAGGGGTGGGTCATGAATATACTGGGGATCATAGAATTTTTAGACCAAAAATAGAGGGGGTCATAATTTTTACCCCAAAATAGAATAGAAGGCTGATGACACAAAATGTGGCCAAGCTGCGCGTGCATTCTTTCAATTTACGCTCAAAATGTACGTACAATCTTTAGTTAATTCAAAATAATACATAATTCAAATTTTTTGCCCGCTCCGCGCACCTTCTTTACGCTTTTTTAACCCTATGATCAAAATTTTAACACGCTCCACACACTTTCTTCACATTTAAGTTTTGCATGCCTCGCGCCTTACTAGTTCCGGTGATTAATAATTTGTCGTCAGTCTGTGTAGGCGGGAGGGGGTCATAAAACTTTTCGACTCGAGATAAGGGAGTCGTAAAAAATTAGCCCACGATAGGGGGTCATAAAAATTTACTTAGATTATACCGTTTGTAAGTCATGTATAAATGTGCAGTTGGGAGTGGGCCTAGGACTACGGTACGGGATTGGTAGTCAGTATAGTGTTACGGTACGGTAGTCACAATGTTACGCAACTTATGTGACGTTACTTACGTTGCGTAACTTACATTGCGTTGTTAATTTACGCAACGTGACACCCCTTTACGTTGCGTAACTTATGTTGCGTTGCGCAATTTACGTTGCGTTGCGTTGTTAAGTTACGCAACGTAACTTACGTTGAATAACTTACGTTGCGTAACCTATGTTACGCAACTTACGTCACACAACTTATGTGACGTAACTTACGTTGCGTTGCATTGTTAATTTACGCAACGTAACTTACGTTACGCAACGTAACGTAACTTACGTTACGCAACGTAACGTAACTTACGTTGCTTTGCGCAACTTACGTTGCATAACTTACGTTGCATTGCGTTGTTAAGTTACGCAACGTAACTTACGTTATGCAACATAACTTACGTTGCGTTGTTAATTTACACAACATAACTTACGTTACGCAACGTAACTTACGTTGCGTAACTTACATTGCATTGCATTGTTAAGTTACCCAACGCAACGTAACTTACAAACGTAACTCACGTTGCGTAACTTACGTCACAATGTTACGCAACTTACGTTCTAATAACGGTAGGTACACGGCTAGGCTGTAGACTACAGCAAGTCATGCAAGTGTAACACCATGCATACATAACGATACGATGTGTGTATAATAGGTCCAATCTTAGACTAATGTGTGTATGCGTAGACGTAGACTACGGCAAGTATAATGCCCTGATGGTACGATGCATAGATTACGGTATTAAGTGTAATGCCTAAATGGAGAAATGCGTGCAAGGCCCAGCCGTAGACTTGGAAAAGGTTAGGTAAATAGGATTACATTTACCGTACATAGTCATGGTACTACTACTACTACTGTTAGGGCTTGCATGACCAGTATTTTGTCCTACATTCATGCAAAACATATCATGACAGGCTAGGCCTATCATTCTTCTAGGCTTACTCACATTTGAATACTTTGTGGCTAAGCCTATGCCATGAAGCCCGAGCCTAGGCATGCTAGACCTAGTCATAATTGTGGGACTCCGTTTTTGGATCGAGTCTTTGTCAAATTGTAAAATTGAGTCTTGAGATCCAACCCATGATTTGGCATGAAGACATGAACTTACCAGTTTCAACATGAAGAATACCATCCATTCGATTTCAAGTGCAGTGCAGCGTCTGATGTAGGAGTCGTGCAGTTGCACAGCACAGTTCTCGGTGAGGCAAGTTACAATGTGTTGACAGCGGGACTGACAGTCGTGCAATGACAAGCATACTCAGATTCAGACTTGACATACACTGTGACATCGTAATTTGTAAACCAGCACCATCACGATCACACTGTTCATGGTTTGATTATGACATGAAGACCCGGGCGGGTTCAAGAACATGACAACATTAGCTCTTCGTGCAGCATATCTATCAATTATGCAAGTCTAAATCTGATGTACATGATGATGACATGTATGCCGTAGGCCCTACATGCCTATCATGGTATGCAATCATCATGATTCATGACCATCACGAAAATGAGTTTCTTTGTCCGTCTTGAGACCGTGCCCCGGACCGTGCATGACTTAGTAGCTTTCTGTAGTACCGGTACTTACCCGGGGTACTTACATGCTTAGCCGGTGCCTAGGCTACACTGATCAATGAATAACATACAAATTACGGTGTGTGTACAATCCGTATAGTTGAATTTATCAGGCTGCTTGTTGACAGTGTACATACAATTCATGAATTGCAAACTAGAAAATGCCGATCGCCGTTTACATGGCACAAAAATGCCTCCTATTTTGCTCTAAAATAACCCATGACTTCAGATAAACGGTCTGAAAGATAACCAGCAACGTCACCTTCAACTTCTCCAGCCAAAGTTTCAGCATTGACAATCAGGTTTGAAATTAAACATATTTTGTTGTTTTTTCTATGCACTTTAACACAGACAAGCTGATGGCATCTCTCTGCTCTGATTTCACAAAAAAAATTAATTTCATGAATAATTAATCACGTATCATCTCTTTTACAAGCCCTAACTGCCCGTACAACAAGTATTGCGCAGGCGTCAATGATAATACTGCTGATGAGTTTGAGCTAGTTTCTACGTCATTGATTGAGCTACTGCGCACGCCCGACGTGTTTTCGTCGTGAAAACAATACAATACAAAAGAATTAATCGCCCCACTTTTTTGCACGGTTCGTTCTCAGGCCCCGAATCGAGAAACGGCCATTTTATTCCGCCATGTTGATTGTTTCGAGATCGGGGCCGAGGGACTCAGGCTAGTTGCAGGACAGGGTTTGGAAGAGGCGAACGATGGGTTTTCAGATTATAGGTTCCGAAGTAAGCGTCACAGCTACAAAACAGAGTTGATAGTTGTGTCTTAATCATTGAGAGACATATATCGTATAGTAGTTTGAAAGGTCAGGACAAGTATTATAGGTAACGGGCGTTGGGTAATTAGAGATAGGCCTTTCACGAGAACCGCCCAACCCGAGAACCGCGAAATCTAGTAAAGTATAATTATAAACTTGGATTGCAACAGAAATTTGTATCAAGAACAAGAAGCACGGTTGTTTGATTGGATCATTTATAAGTTTTTCAAACAAAACATCATGTACAACCAAATGTTAGGCTTAAAAAGTTAAATGTGATATCGTGCAAGTAATATATACAGATGCTTTTGAGTCATTCTCAACTTTAATTTCCCCTCTTTTACAAATTTATTCACTTTTATAGCATTTTTATAGCTTTTTCGGATATAAAATGTAGGCCTATCTATTAACGACAAAATTGGTGCGCTATTTAGTTACTGGAAATTGCTCTTTCAAGCTTTTAATACAGATAATTCCTTTTATTGTTTGATGAAATATGTTAATAAAATTTCCTTGTTGCTTGTTTCACCTATTCCAGCTGTTTAAATGGCATATTAATCACCTACCCCTTGCAAATAAAGAAATATGGTTTAGGATAAATAGCGCCATCTATAATTTGCATTTAGTTAATAATGAAGCCAATTCTATATACATCAAACAACCGTGAGGTGGCAATATATCTGCTGTATTATAATATTGATTTGTATGATTCAATGTGTACACGCATTGTCCATGCATAGCCTACTGCACTTAGAAATAAACAATTTTAGTTAACTTAAACACACAGTGTGTTTTGTTGTGTATTCTGAAGTGATATTGGGTAAAATGTGTTTTTGGCCTGGGGTCGTTGCGAAGTTTGTGTCAGACATGATGACATCTATTCCAAGTAGGAATGGCCAAATATCTGGAGAAAAGTCCGTAAAATGATCAAATGTAATATCCCACTAATATAATTGCAATTTTTTATTGCAATTTTTTTTATGGTATAGCATGGTGGGTGAAGTTGTGAGCTATAGCTGCAGTCAGGCGTAATTGCGCATGAGATTTGTTTTCTTGTCATGTTTTCGCCTAGTTTTCCTTTGGTCCTTCAGAAGCCAAAATCCTGGCCAAATTATAAACGTAGGAACTAATGGGGGAATTCCATGCTATAGGTCCGATTGACCTACTACAGTACAACTAGCATAATACACACAAAGGCCGTCAAACATGTCAAAAAGCCACAGCTTATTCCTTAGTTTTCTTTCCTTCTATTAAATCTGTGAACAAAAAACACCACACCCCGGACAAACCGCCTCAGGACCAACCAGCACACCGATGATGCTATATGTGAGAGGAACACCGAAACAGCACCACCCGTTACTGGAAGTTGGGGAAGAAAAGCCAGAAGAAAAAGGGAATTGTTGTATCTGGGAGAGAGCATCCTTGATCACCTGGATATAATCAGAATAGGGGAAATGATGTATCTGGGCATCCCTGATCATCTGGATACGTTCAGTAAAAGCACCGACAAGGTTCGAACCCGCAACCTCTCGCACCATAGTCGAACGACTTATCGATGGAGCTAACTTGACTGCCTATATTAAATACGAGTGCCCAGATATATCCAATCCAAATAAGATTGGACGTATCTTGCCATCCCTGACCATCTTGATATAATCAAGAAATAAGATTTGACGTATCTGTGCATCCTTGATCTTCTAATATAAGAAAGAAATAAGATTTCACGTATCTAGGCATCCTTGATTATCTGCATATAGACAAGAAATAAGATTCTAGGCATGGATATATTCAAGAAAAAAGATTTGACGTATCTTTGCATCTTGATCCTCTCTATATAATCAAGAAATTAGATTTCACGTATCTGAGCATCCTCAATCTTCTGGATATAAGAAAGAAATAAGATTCACGTATCTGGGCATCCTTGATCTTTGGGATATATTCAAGAAAAATGATTTCACGTATCTGGCCATCCTTGATCTTCTGGACATAATCAAGAAATAAGATTTGACGAATCTGTGCATCCTTGATCTTCTGGATATAATCAAGAAATAAGATTTGATGAATCTGAACATCCTTGATCTTCTGGATATAATCAAGAAATAAGATTTGATCAATCTGGGCATCCTTGATCATCTGCATATAAGCTAGAAAGAAGATTTGATATCTGGGCATTAGTATTGAATCATTTGGATATAATCAAGAAATAAGATTTCACATATCTGGGCATCCTTGCTCTTTTGGATATATTCAAGAAAAAGATTTGACGAATCTGTGCATCCTTGATCTTCTGGATATAATCAAGAAATAAGATTTGATCAATCTGGGCATCCTTGATCATCTGCATATAAGCTAGAAAGAAGATTTGACGTATATTTCTTTGCATCCTTGATATTCTCTATATAATCAAGAGATAAGATTTGATGTAAGTTTATATGGACATCCTTAATCTTCTGGATATAATCAAGAAATACGATTTGACGCATCATTGATCTTCTCTATATGATCAAGAAATAAGATTTGATGTATATGGGCATCCTTAATCTTTTGGATATAATCAAGAAATATAATTTCACGTATCAGGGCATCCTAGATCAATAAATAAGATTTGACGTATCTTTGTTTCCTTGAGTTCTCTATAATCAAGAAATAAGATTTGATGTACATGTATACAGGGTGTCCCAGAAAAAATTACCGGGCGAATGAATTGGACGTACGTCGAGAAATAGACATCAGAATCCAAAAATCTAAACATCAGCGTGTAGCCCATCTAATGCTTCTGTCACACTACACCGAATAGGTCTTCCGTACAAGAAACGGATGGTATTTTAGTAAATCCGTTGTTGTTCGTCAATGATCGTGTTATGTTCTTTTTATGTCCTGCTATCATCCGCCAAATGCGTTTCGTGTTAGGTGATGTTCGTTAAGTCCATCGGCATGCACAAAACTTGAAACGGAGTGTACCGAATACACATGTTCGGTATTTATCCGATGTGTGTTCGTATGGTGCTGAATATTGCCGGAGTTTGTTCGCTCTCCTTTCGTTCATGTTCGTTCTTTGTTCGTTGCACTCGGCCCGTGTTCGTTGCAAATACGTTCCTGTGAGGCCTTCACCACCGGATAGCATATTTATGCATTCGGTGATGTACGTTGACCCAGACCGTGTTAGTGTCACACTACACCGGATCGGTCTTCCGTATAAGAAACGGATGGTATTTTAGCAAATCCGTTAGTGTTCGTCAATGTTCGTATTATGTTCTTCATATGTCCTGCTATTATCCGCCAAATGCGTTTCGTGTTAGGTGATGATTGTTTAGTCCGTCGACAATACGTTTCAAGTTTTGTGCATGCACAAAACTTGAAACAAAGTGTGCTGAATACACATGTTCGGAAGTTGTCCGATGTGTGTTCGTACAGTTCTGTATATATACCCTGGGTTTGTTCGTTATTCTTTCGTTTATATACCGCAGGTGTTTGCAAGGTTTCGCAGGCGCTTGTACCGGATGTAGGCCTATGGCGAACATGTGCATCAATCATGGGGGGGGGGTTTCTGAAGGGTGTGTGACGCAATATCATATTTCCCCCAGTACTTTAGTGACTGACAAGTAGAAAAAAGGGGAAAGGAGAGAAAAAGAAAAGAAAAGAAAGTGAGAAAAATTGAAGAGAGAAGAGAAGAGAAAAAGTTAAATTGCACGTAATTTAGTAGGCCTATGCATGTAAGTAGTATTGAGCATGTTGAGGGAGGGGCACTTTCTGAAGGGTAGAGGACGCAATATCAAATTCCTACCAGTTTTAGTGATTGACAAGAAAGAAAAAAAAAAAGAAGAAAACATGGAAAAGGTTAAATTGTATGTTATTGAGTAGGCCCAGGATAGTATATAGTAAGCCTAAGTATAGGCCTGTGATTATTATAGGCAGTGCTTTAAATGTCGTTCCTTGGCCCAAAAGCCTGTGAAAATTACTGCCGGCCCGTCGGTAGGGCCCGTGACATTTTGTACTCCCATTTTGTCACCAAAATCAGTATTTAAGACGGACTTAGGTCTATTACTGACTTTAACATATCAATCCATGCATGCTTTACCTGAAATTACGAGTCTGAAGTCTTATATCTTAAAGTGTCAGTGGATCAGTGTAACATTTTAAATTTTGCAAATTCAGTTCGGGCCTTCTTTGTTTTTTGTTTAAGGCAATAATAGTGTAAAAATGATGCACCAAAAACAAGTGTCCAAATTTTCCATTTTTAAAACTAAATTTTTACACAATAGGCCCAGGCCTAATAGGCCCTACAGTCCCCATGCAAATGGCTTCAATTGGATCTTCATTTTGAAAAATGGACAAGTCTTCCATTTTGCTTCTGCTATGGACATCCACGTGTTATTTTTAAAACAATTGTTTATATTATACAATAATTGTGAAAACTTTTCAATGGCTTTAATTAGGCTTTCGTTTCACCAATTTGCGGCTGTTTCAAACTAAAATAGTACCCAATAATAGTGCTAAAATTGATCTAAAAAATGACAAATGGCTTCAATTGGGCCTTCATTGTCCAAAGGTTTCTCACCTCTATTGCCCCCGGACTCTGGTTGCCCTGATATATCAGATTTGTAGCCCTTTTGTACTTATTAGCCAATATTTGACCATTTTCGTCAAAGTTTTCCCCCTTAAAAGTTGTCTTTCCCCACTTTGTTCACCCTCTGAAAAAGTGCTTGCTACGTCACTGCCTCTAAGGGGTCAAAAACCCTATCAAACACCCTCTCCTCCCCCACTTTTCTGATAGTGTGGACGTCCCTGTTGGTGCCACATGCCACGGATTCGCCGGTTATTTGTCGGACGTTGAACGATTGAATATAAAACGCCTGCAGGATTATTAGCGGCCACAACGCATAGAGAGACGAACGGGAATCGGATCCCAAAATCCGTACATTTGTCGGACGTTGACCCCCAAATCCGGTCATTTGTCGGACGTTGAACGATCGAATATAAGACGCCTGCAGGATTATTAGCGGCCACAACGCATAGAGAAACGAACGGGATTCGGACCCCCAAATCCGGTCATTTGTCGGACGTTGAACGATCGGATATAAGACGCCTGCAGGGTTATTAGCGGCCACAACGCATAGAGAGACGAACGGGAATCGGACCCAAAATCCCACCGAATCTTCTGCCGGACTGGTGATTTTCCACCGAATAAAATATTTTTGTATTCGGTGATGTACGTTAATCCAGTCCGTCGTAGTGTGACAGACCTATAATTCTGCATTTTTAAGCCAATTTTACTGGAATCGGTTGACTGATCGCGAAGAAATGATCGATTACATAACGCATGCATCAATTCACTTCATTCGAAGTTTGAAAGAAAGATCATTCAACACAATGCACACTAGTGGTTAACTGTCACTGAGCTTCATATTTTGTTCTGTGAAATCCTTTTTGTTATTTTTTAAACAACCTGTTTCTTGCAAAACATTTAATTAGGTTTTGTTCAAATTTGATAATGAAAATGAAATCTTGAGTATATAATGATGATGTTAGGTACTTGTAAATATATTTTTTCGTTTATGTTGATATAAATGTTGCATAAAGAATAATTGCATACAGAATTCTAGCTGGCTTAAAACATTTCTCACACACATTAATGTTTTTGTATTTTTCCAAGACATTGTAATGCAAAGTTTTTAAACTTTAAAAACTTCAACATTAATGTTGCATGGTATCAAAAATCACACGTAAATCTGTAAGCACTTGTTCATTGTTATTCTTGGCTCAAATGTTCTTTGGAAAGTTAAAATATAACAAATTTGCACAACATAAAGAATTGCAGTTGGAAAGCTTCCAATTGCACAAATCAAAGTTTTCTCGGACAAACTGTTATTTATCTCCAGTGAAAGCATGAATGTCATAGCAACGTCCGATTATAAAATAGATAGTGTGATGTGGACTGAAGTAAATGAGATACACAAACTTTAGGAAGCGGTGAGCGAGTATGAAAAAAGCGCCTGTTGATCGAACTTGGAATGAACTGAATTGATGCACGCATTATGTAATCGTTCATATCTTCGCAACCAATCAAACGAATCAAATAAAATTTTTGTATGTGATGCACAAGAAAATAAGCTAGGCGCTACATTTGAAATAATTTGATTCTCATGTCCATTTCTCGACTTACGTTCAATTTTATTCGCTCAGTAATTTTTTCTGGAACACCCTGTATAAGCATCCTTCATCTTTTGGATATAATCAGGAAAAAAAATTAGACGTATCTAGGCACCCTTGTTCATCTGGATATAATTAAGAAATAAGATTTCACGTATCTGGGCATCCTTGATCATTTGGATATAATCAAGAATGATGAGTTGGTGTATCTGGGCATCCTTGATCTTCTGGATATAATTAAGAAATAAGATTTCACGTATCTGGGCATCCTTGATCATTTGGATATAATCAAGAATTATGATTTGATGTATCTGGGCATCCTTGATCTTCTGAGTATAATCAAGAAAAAAGATTTGACGTATCTTTGCATCCTTGATCTTCTGGATATAATCAAGTAATAAGATTGGACGTATCTGGGCATCCCTGGTCATCTAGATATAATCAACAAATAAGATCTGACGTATCTTTGTATCTTTATGTATCCTTGATCTTCTGAATATAATCAAAAATACGATTTGATGAATATGAGCATCCTTGATCTTCAGGATATAATCAAGAAATAGGCCTAAGATTTGATGTATCGGGGCCTCCTTGATCAAGAAATAAGATTTGATGTATCTGGACATCTTCTGGATATAATCAAGAAATAAGATTGGACGTATCTGTGCATCCTTGATCTTCTGAATATAATCAAGGGCACCTGGGCATCCTTGATCTTTTGGACATAACCAGGCCATAAGATTAGACGAATCTAGGCACCCTTAATTATGATAAGGATAATGAACTGAGTGCAATGCATTCGTCAAGATAATCGCACACGCCGTGGAGTTATTGCATTTAGCTCGAGAGCCGATAGGCTCGAGAGCTAAATGCAATAACTCCATGGCAAGTGCAATTATCTTGACGAATGCATTTGCACGAGTACATTATCCGTCATACACTTTGAGTGTATTAAAACAATAGGCAATATTAATTGCTACATTTATATTAGTTTTAATATTAGGGAAAATATCTTACATTTTAAAAACACCGTCAGGCCATTGACCAGCTAGGTAGCATTTAACTGGTAAAGAAAATCAATCCCTGTATAAGTTAGCTATCAATGGTATCGATTGCGCCATACGTCATACTTTAGTAACTTATTCACGCATGGTTTGTAACCAATTGACTTTATGTTGTGATCATTTAATATCGTGGTTTCGAACACAGAGAGCACTGAACCAGTTCACCTGGAAACGACCGATTTAGATGTCCGACTAGTACTACGGTGAATTGAGATGAGAGAAAAAACATATCAATATCAACTGGACTTTATAGCTCTATAATTTGAACTTTAAAATCTACTTATATTAAAACACACGACATTGGGATTTTACAATTTGTTCAGTATTTATCAAGTATGATCATGATATTATGCGCTAGTATGTGTTTCCCGGGCCCGGCCGTGTTATTTTAGATATAGGCCTACATGTATTTCATTTGTAAAATGCTGAATATTTTGCAATGGTGTCATCTTGTATAATTATGATCCACCTGTTTTTGGCCCTTTTTAATTAATAGAAGCTCGATTATTCTCATTTGATGTTTGATTTATATGAGGTCATTAATCATAATTTATGACAATGATATTTGCAAAATAGAACACCGTTTGTAACAATACCATTTTAACACCACAGAATGTATATTCGTACTTTTTTGATAGTATTATATCGAACAGACAATTATATAGTTATGTGACCTCTGTGTCGAAAGCGCCACCTAACTCTACTATATAGTTATGTGAAAGTAGTATTTCTAGTATTTGAGCGTGCACGTATTATCTAGAATCTATTGTTTAGCGTGCGGGTTTTAGATAATGCATTGTTTAGCGTGCAGGTTTATATAATTTGGGCTATGAAGGGTAGTTCGCGAAAATAATGCACGGGAGAAGAATACATAACGATGAATAGAAACGGGCACTAGAAGTGTATATGGATATAATCAATAAATAAGATTAGACGTATCTGTGCTACATTATTTATCATCTGGAATTAGCAAGAAATAAGCTTTCACGTATAATCTTTATCCATGATGCAGTCATGTCTACAGTAGAATTCATCTCGACCTTTGCAGGACTTAACCCCATTAAAAGCTATTAAACCAAGATAACACTCATTGAAACAGCTCAACTGATTAAATCGGATCTTCTCTGGTTGTGCACAAGTGACTGTTTTCATGTGCGATATCGCAATAAAGCTGGTATTCATAGCTTCAGTTGGGTAACCGATTATAAAGGAAACGAAAGGAAACAATGTTATGTGTGGCTTTGTTCACGAAATCAGACAATGTCGTGCTTTTTGTAAACCAGCATTCTTGAAAATGAGCAACATAATGATTTTTGACTTAACACGGTTTAGAAATAATTTCTTCATATTTTTGGTGTTATCTGTCGTTTACATGTCCTTCCTAAAACACAAAAGTACGACCCTCTCCAAACACCTAAATTAGCTAAAATGTAGGACATGTTACAAAACTTTATTTTCTAGAACCTATTTAGAATAATTTAAATGTAGCTTTTACCGGTTTTTTTGTTGCATTCTTCAGAAGTGAGCGGTCCGATACCAATATTTTCGGTCAAATCTCCATTCAAATAACACGGGGAGTTGGCTAGCTATGCCTTGCCCTCACTCATATTTTACAAAAGTACGACCATTTCTGAACATCTAACCTAGCTGTAATTTTAGGTCATGTTAGAGAAATATATTTGCTAGAAGTTTTGGAGAATAAATAAAATATTGGCTGGTTATTTTTCACACAGTGATGTTAACTAGGCAAGTGTCCATTCTCCCAACATACATCATTTGTAGGGGTCACGCGTCAATGGTGAGAGCACTGTGTATTGTGTATAGGAAAACGGACAGCAACTGCAGTATGCTGCATAATTATATTCAAGAAACAAAATTTAATGTATCTGGGCATCCTTGATCATCTGGATATAATCTAGAAGTAAGATTTCACGTATATTTCTTTGCATCCTTGATACTCAATATAATCAAGAAATAAGATTTGTTGTACCTGGGCATCCTTAATCTTCTGGATATAATCAAGAAATAAGATTTGATGTACCTGGGCATCCTTAAAGGGGCATTTCGTGATCCACAGCTTCATCCCCCCCACTTTTCCAAAAAAAAAGTTGAGATTTTTACACCACTGGATACCTCTGGCTACATAATGTTTATGTACCGTACCAATATTTCTTGCAGATTTATTCGTTTAGCAAAAATATCGCCAAATTTGAATTTCGTGCACCAGAACGAAATTACAACACATTGTCTATGGAGCATTGTAATACACATAGCTACACATAATCATGCATAACTCGCAAACGCAAAATCGGAATCAACTGAAATTTTGGAAATAAGCTTTTTTCGTGGATATCTACTGAAAATTGTCATAAAAAGAGGATGCTAGGATCACGAAATCATCCTTTAATCTTCTGGATATAATCAAGAAAAAAGTAATGAATCTGTGCATCCTTGATCTTCTGGATACAATCAAGAAACAAGATTTGACGTATCTGGACATCCTTGATCTTCTGTATATAATCAAGAAATAGGATTGGACGTATCTAGCCGTCAATGATCATCTGGATATAATTAAAGGTCCACCACCACATCTGGAATAATGAACTACATAATAAGTTATGTGGCCCAGGACATGTCAGTCCAGACACCACCTAAGTCCAGACAAGTATACAAGTTTACAGGAGTGTGATCTGTAAGGACAAGGTCGCCTACGTACCTACTGGCCAGTTGACCATGCCAACGATTGTGGACCTTTAAGAAATAAGATTTGACGTATCTGTGCATTCTTGATCGTCTGGATATAATCAAAAAATAAGATTTGATGAATCTGAACATCCTTGATCTTCTGGATATAATCAAGAAATAAGATTTGAACAATCTGAGCATCCTTGATATTTTGGACATAACCAGGCCAAAAGATTAGACGTATCTAGAACCCCTTGTTCATCTGGATATAATCAAGAAATAAGATTTAATGAATCTGTGCATCCTTGATCATCTGGATATAATCAAGAAATAAGATTTAACATATCTGTGCATCCTTGATCTTCTGGATATAATCAAGAAATAAGATTTGATGAATCTGAGCATCCTTGATCTTTTGGGCATAACCAGGCCAAAAGATTAGACTTATAGGCACCCTTGTTCATCTGGATATAATCAATACTAAGTAAATACGATGTATCTGGACATCCTCGATCTTCTGGATATAATCAAGAAACAGAATTTCACGTATCCAGGCATTCTTGATCATCTGCATATCATCAAGATCCGGGCATCCTTGATTATCTGGATATAATCAAGAGATAAGATTTGACGTATCTTTGCATCCTTGATCTTCTCTATATAATCAAGAAATAAGATTTGATGAATCTGGGCATCCTTGATCTTCTGGATATAATTAAGAAATAAGATATAACGTATCTGAGCATCATTGATCATTTGGATATAATCAAGAAATATGATTTGATGTATCTGGGCATCCTTGATCTTCTAAGTATAATAAAGAAAAAAGATTTGACGTATCTGTGCATACTTGGCCTTCTGGATACAATCAAGAAATAAGATTTCGCGTATCTGTGCATCCTTGGTCATCTTAGACTTCTCCGTAGTCCACTTGCCAATTAGTGCACTAGAGTTTTAAGCTTAAAGCTTAAAACTCTGATTTAATTAATGAGTGCACAATTGATAGATTTTCACAACTGATCTTTTCAGTCACCGTACGCCCTCTGTTTGTTAGCTTTTTCGGATAATAAACTGGCAGATTCTAAAATTAGAATTGTTCAGTATTGAAGTGTCATTATAATTATGCCATTATGATATGTTGCATTCAATAATATAAGCCTACGTAGGGCCTATACTTTACTTTGACTGTCACAAATATAATTATATAGCCTAAACTTTTTCATAACCATTTTATACTAGTATTTTGATGTACTAAATATCAGTATAATTTCGAGTTCAACTGAATGCGTTCATCATGATTAATAACATTTTTATTTATCAAAAATCGACTATGGCATAGTCTATGGTCATCTGGATAATCAAGAAATAAGTAAGGTTAGACGTATCTGGCCATCCTTGATCATCTGGATATAATCAAGAAATAAGATTTGACGTATCTTTGTATCCTTGATCTTCTGAATATAATCAAGAAATAAGATTTGATGAATCTGAACATCCTTGATCTTCTGGATATAATCAAGAAATAAGATTTGATCAATCTGGGCATCCTTGAAATAAGGTTTAATGTATCTGGGCATATTCTTGATCATCTTGATATATAAATCAAGAAATATGATTTAACGTATCTGTGCATCCTTGATCTTCTGGATATAATCAATAACTAAGATTTAATGAACCTGTGCACGGCCTTGATCTTCTGGGTATAAGGGAGCGATCGTTATTTATGGCAGGGGGATGGGTAAATTTAGGGGGGAACACGAAATTTTTTGTGGTCTTGAGGGGGGAACCTGAAATTTTTAGTTGAACCAGGAGGGGGGATTGTTAAATTTTAAATGGAGAAAATTGGGAAAACAAGGGGAACGCGAAAATTTTGAGCGAAGGCGAGGGGGGAACGCGAAATTTTTCGTCGATATTTTTGCCAAAACACCCATTCCCCCCCCCCCTGCCGTAAATAACGATCGGTCCCTAATCAAGAAGAAATAAGATCGGACGTATCTACGCATCCTTGATGATAATCAATAAATACGATTTCAGTATACATGGTATAAAGTGCATCCCTGACCATCTGGAATATAATCCAGAAATGAGATTTGACGTATCTGGGGGGGGGGGGGCGATTTTGTAAAAAGTGGACTTTTCCTCCAAAATTTGGACTTTTTTGGCCAAAAAAAGCGTTAAAAACCCGATTTTGTCATATTTTGGGACTTTTGGTATACTTTTGCAACCCCCCCCTGGGTACGGGCCTGGATTTGATGAATCTACGCATCCTTGATCGTCTGGATATAATCAAGAAATAAGATTTGGTGGATCTGGTCATCCTTGATCTTCTGGGTATAATCAAGAAATAAGATTGTACGTATATGTACATCCCTGATCTTCTGGATATAATCAAGATATAAGATTTCACGTATCTGTGCATCCTTGTGTATCTGGGTATTAGCAATAAGATATGATTTGATGAATCTAGGTATCCTTGATCTTCTGGATATAATCAAGACATAAGATTTGATGAATCTGGGCATCCTTGATCTTCCTGATATAATCAAGAAATAAGATTTGATGTATGGGCATCATTAATCTTCTGGATACAATCAAGAAATAAGATTTGACGTATCTTTGCATCCTTAATCTGTTCTATATAATCAAGAAATAAGATTTGATGTATATGGACATTCTTGATCTTCTGGATATAATCAAGAAATAAGAGTTGACGTATCTGGGCATCTATGATCTTCTGTATATAATCATGAAAAAAGACTTGACGTATCTGGTCATCCTCGATCTTCTTGATATAATCAAGAAAAGCTAAGAAATAAGATTGGACGTATCTGGACATCCTTGATCATCTGGATAAATTCAAGATATAAGATTTAATGAATCTGTGCATCCTTGATCTTCTGGGTATAATCAAGAACAAGATTGGACGTATATGTGCATCCTTGATCTTCTGGATATAACCAAGAAATACGATTTGATCAATCTGGGCATCCTTGATCTGTTGGACATAATCAGGCCAAAAGATTTGATGTAACTGACTAACTGGGCATCCTTGATCTTCTGGATATAATCAAGAAATAAGATTTAATGTATCTAGGCATTCTTGATCATACATACAATAATAATAAAAAAGATTTAATGTATATATCTGGGCACCCTTGAGTATCTGGATATAATCTAGAAATAAGATTTGACGGTATATTTCTTTACAACGTACAAAGTTCGATTTGTTTCAATTATGCTTTTATTTAATAAATTTTCCCATTGACGCTTTCCCGTGAAAATTACAATCTAAATAAATGAAATAAATAAAATATTTAAAAAATAGACAAAATCCCACTGCAGCCACTAAGCTTTATAGCTTTATACGGTACGAACTGAATGGACAATAATAGATGTTCAATTGAAATAAAAAAAGACAAGAAAAGGATCTCTCTTGTTTGATGATGCCATTTTTGACAACTGCTATTTTCGGTAGGCCTGCTATTAGTACCGAAAATAGCAGTTATATGGTTGTTAGGGCTTAAAGCCCAAATTAATCAATTAATTGGTGTACTATAATTTGCCACTTGTTGTCGCCCAGTCGCCCACATCGATATTTTCCAAATTACAACAATTCATTTATATATCTCAACTTTCCTGCAATTCATGTTGAACTTGTGAGAGGGCATGGAGGGTATTTTTGATGTTTGATATATTTTATTTTCAATTTATAAGTTTGTAATGAATTAAAGTTTTAACTTCAACACTACACTATTTTTCGCTCACCTGGAACGTTTTCACTAGTCCGACTAGCGTCTTCAGCAGATGGTGATGCTGTGATGATATCTTGTCTACAATCGGGATATCTCTCACTGATGACGTCATAATATGATTGACAGAAGTTTGTAGTTTTGCGAATATCATAATATTGTAAGAGTATTAAAACATTTTGATGTTTATAATTGCGAACCGCCGGCGGCGGTAGAGAAAATTAATAAAATGTGTATTTGACCGGTATGCGCGAACGAACCTA
The DNA here is from genome assembly GCF_039555335.1 of Amphiura filiformis. NCBI lineage: Eukaryota > Metazoa > Echinodermata > Ophiuroidea > Amphilepidida > Amphiuridae > Amphiura > Amphiura filiformis. Next base: position 44,335,364 of record NC_092642.1, read on the forward strand.
GACTTCTCCGTAGTCCACTTGCCAATTGTGCACTACTCTGGCTATTACATTTAAGCTTAAAACTCTGATTTAATTAATGAGTGCACAATTGATAGATTTTCACAACTGATCTTTTCAGTCACCGTACGCCCTCTGTTTGTTAGCTTCCCAAGTTTTTCAGATAATAAACTGGCAGATTCTAAAATTAGAATTGTTCAGTATTGAAGTGTCATTATAATTATGCCATTATGATATGTTGCATTCAATAATATAAGCCTACGTAGGGCCTATACTTTACTGTTACTGTCACAAATATAATTATATAGCCTAAACTTTTTCATAACCATTTTATACTAGTATTTTGATGTAGGCCTACTAAATATCAGTATAATTTCGAGTTCAACTGAATGCGTTCATCATGATTAATAACATTTTTATTTATCAAAAATCGACTATGGCATAGTCTAGAACGAACCTCGCCTTACTTTTCATGAATATTATAGCCTATAGAATAGTAAGAATACAGTGGAGGATTTCAAGTGTATGAAGCCTTCACGCTAGTAATCAACCCCCGGTAGGGACGTGCCGCTGAGATTTTGGAAGTAGACCCATAAATATACCAATTTTTCAAGAAATTTGGACCCATTGATATACCAAAAGTCAACATTTTCGGCCGAATTTACCCAAAATTGTCTTAGTTTTTACAAATTTTCCCAAAATTTTGGGAACATTTTGGCTAGATTAAGGAAAAATATGGCTGTTTTCCGAAAAAATTGTGAAAATTTTGAAAAAGGACCCATTCATATACCAAAATAGGCTTTGAAAAAGGGGTCATTGATATACCAGAAGGCTGAAAATGCTACCCATGTTTGCGGCACGTCCCGGTATGGTCATTTGTACTGAGTACCCCCCCCCCCCCGGGTAATCAACCTTCTTCTTCATTTCATTTACTATCCGTTATTTAAATGTCTTTTTTTTTTTTAGGCAAAACGCGACCGCGTTTTTTAATACAGGGTAGCCTAATATTTATTTTTGACTTCCCGCGGATTTTGTTCCAAAGTCAAATTTGAACTTCGCCTTTCTTATTGTGCTGTGTCTGGAAGTTAAATGGCCAATAATAATAGAAGGTCGTTTTAACAATAGGATAAAGCATTCCCTATTTTATATCCCTGGTATAATACCAATGTAGGCCTATAGTTGACAATTTTCCGTGTTGCCACTGACCTCCGTGTTACGCACAGTGCTCGCGGTAAAGCATGGTTTAAGATTCATGGCGAATATTAATTGTCGTCGTTTGAAACACCCCTGGTTCAAATGTAAACTGAAAGTAGGTAAAAGCACAACACATTTGGTTGTATAACTTAATGCACATTTCGACGATTTGAAAAAGTTTAAAACCTGCTCTGAAAATGATTGAACAGATTCGTCAGGATCTGAAGATGTTTTCAGAGAAAGTTAAACATTTCAACATTGTCAAATCAGCATTTTATAGCAATTGATCAATTCATAATGACTGGATTTTTGTTACATTTAGAACCCCTACTTATCATTTTCAATTTTTCTAAATTAATTAACTTAAGAAGTTGAAGAACACAAAATTGTAGGTACCTTTTCAGTAATAAAATCGCACATTTAACGTCCGCTCTGTTTTGTATTTACTTTTTGCATTTTTATTCAACAGGAAGTTCATCTAAACATGCTAAAACTCAAGTTACGAAAAGTCCCCCTGTAGGCCTATATAATTCATTTCTTAGGTGTTCTTCGTAAACAAATCAAATATCTCCATATTTTTAAGATTCTTCATCTAATTTCTCCACATTGTCAATTGGACCAGTAAGGTTGGATGTTGAAAAGTGTTTTTCTGAAAATACAATTTTTGGAAAGTGTGATTTTTGTTGTTGTTGTTGAAATTTAGATATTAATTATATAGCGACATGATTCTCTTTCAGTTTTTCGACTTTTTGATATCGTCAACTTGTGCAACTTGTTTTCCCTTTAGATAAGATGTTATGATGACAGTTATCGATATCAAAATAATTACTATTTCATTTAGACCACAGCACAGGAGCAATAAAGATATGAAATATGTCTATCTTTTTTATATCAATTAAAAATAAAAATAAAATAAAATGCACATTAAACTAATTACGTTCTACAGGCAGTGGCGTAGATCGTAGATTTCTTTCTGATGGGGTTGGAAAAAAATTCTTGAAGTAGGCCCATCAAGCACCTTTTTAAGCGACTGAAAAGGTTAATGGTATAGTACAAATGCGCGATTGAAGCTAAACTGCGAAATATGGTGCAAAAGTTGGCTTAGCTACACAATACCCACCACACCATGGGCACAGCCCCGAGCTGCTTCGAAGGGAATAGCCCCCTCAATTTGATATTTTCTTGTATTTTGACAAATAATCCCCCTATAGTCACATCATAATTTCTTTTACATTTTGGTTCTTGGACAAATGTCTTCAACGAAGCGCCACCTATCTAGTAGTTGGACAAATAATCCCCCTACAGTCACGACATGGCTTTTTGGATTCTGGTATTTGGACAAATAATTTCAGACAGAGAGGGCGTGTTGGTTGAAAACAGCCAGACGGTGTTGGTCGGCGTAGACGCAGTTGAAAACTCAATGTCTTCAACGAAGCGCCACCTATTTAGTAGTTGGACAAATAACCCCCACAGTCACGTCTTAATAATGTCTTGGATTCTGGTAATTCTGGACAAATAACCGAACACACTTGTACACAGAGAGAGCGATTTAGCCAGAAGGTATTATTCGGCGTAGACGCAGTTGAAAACTCATTATTTGAGTACGTCCAAGGTTCCGCAGCAAGGGCCATTAACTAAGGGGTGGTGCAATAATTATGTGTACCCCCGGGGAATTATAGGGGGGGCAAAGATTTTTGGCAGGCCAAAAGGGGGGCAAGCATTTTTGGCAGGTCGAAAGGGGGGGTCAAGCGATTTTTGGCAGGTCGAAAGGGGGGGGGCAAGCAATTTTTGGCACAGATATTTTGGGTACCGTTTCTATATTACGCCCTAAAAAGGCATAGGAAAACGTTAGGAACACATTCAAATATGCAAAATTTCCTGCTCGCTGCGCTCGCATTATATGATAAGACAATTTAAGGTTTTAAATTCGGGTTCTCCAAAATCTTGCATGTGTAAGGGGGGGGGGCAAAGATTTTTTTGCACGACCAAAGGGGGGCAAAGGCTTCTGGGCACGTCGAAAGGGGGGGAAAAGATTTTTGGCATGGCCAAAGGGGGGCAAGCGTTTTTGGCAGACCATTTTGAGAATTCACCCCCAGGGGTACACATAATTATTGCACCACCCCTAAGTGCGTCCATGTCCAAATAGGATATGCACGCAATTCTTGGTTTTATGTTGGCGCAGTCGGCGTAGACGTAGTTCTGAATTCGATAGGGGGCTTTGAAAATAGCATGCTTCTTAACAGGACATGGACACACTTGCGTGTAGGTTTTGACCTGCCGCAGTCGGCGTGGACATAGTTGAGAATTCGCAGTGTTCCTTAATCATGTTAATTAATGGACACACTTGCGTGTAGGTATTGACCTCATAGTTGAGAATTCGCAGTGCAGTGTTCGTTATTAAACACATCAATGCACGACTAAACACAGTGTACATGGTGTATGAGGGAATGCCTCGTTCTAACAAGAAAGCCCGACTGCGCGTTGGGACGAGAGACCTTATTGGTTGTAAGTATATTTAGAATCAATCGTATCAAATTTTTAGTTTAGTTGTAAAAACCATAAAAAGAGTCTCAATCAGTCTCATTAATTTTTATCTATTTTGCTGTTTGTTGGTATAAGAAAATGTGTAATAGTGCAATGCATCGCAACAAGACCAAACTCATATAATTTGGATTATATTATTTTTTAGAAATCAGTTTATTCAAAAGCCCCCGGGGGGGGGGGCACTTCCATAGTGGATACGCATCATGTGCCTCGGGAATGACCCCTTTTTCAAACCGGCTTGTACCCAATGACCCCCTTTTTTGTGTTATGGTCCTACCTATTACCCAATGACCCCCTTTAAAAAAATCCATGTACTCAATGACCCCCTTTTTCTATTTCCTGCTTTACCCAATGACCCCCCTTTTAATTCCCAAATTTAGGTGGTATTTGTGTTTTCCTCCAGAAATAATGAGATTTTTCACATTTCCAAGGTGGCCAAGTTGTTTTTACGCAGTTTGGCACTTATTTATATGTACTTAATGATACTCTTTTGGCAATCCTGTACTCAATGACTCCCATTTTACTTTTTGTTACCCCAATGACCATCCTTTTTTCAAAGTTTCATACCGAATGACCCCATTTTTTTCAGGTTGTGTACTGAATGACCCCATATTTTTGTAATTGTACATTTGACCTGAATGCCCCCTACTTTTAACATGGCCGAGGCACATCCCTGCCATTTCAGATAGGGAGTGCCCCCCGGGCAAAAAAGCCATAAATTCGCGGGAGAATTTTCAAAATTTAAAGTGATAAAATGGACTTTAAAGCCATACCCGATGACCCCCTTTTTTTTTATTTGCGGCTACCCAATGAACCCCTTTCTTTGGTTGCGGCTACCCAATGACCGGGGCCCCTTTTTTCTAGAATAGCATCATCAAAATGCAACTAAAAAATGCCGAAACTGTCCAATTTTGCTCCATTTTTTCAAAATTATGCCGAAATTTTCAAAATTTTGCTACATTTTTTCAAAATGTTCTACCCGATGACCCTTTTTTTTAAAAATATTATACTCGATGACCCCCTTTTTTCAAAATATTGTACCCAATGACTCCCTTTTTTATTTTGTTTGTACCCAATGACCCCCTTAGTTTTAAAAATAACGCTTTGTACCCGATAGGCCCCTACTTCGCGACTCCGGTATAGGCACATACCCGTCACTTCCAAAGTTGAGTGCCCCCCAGGTCCAAGTTGGATATGGTATACAAATATGAGTCAAAGACAGAGATATACACAATTATTGTTTAATTCTTGATGGTTTATTGATAGTAATAACAAAATATACTTACAAAACTGGATGAAACTATAAGATGATTGTAGTTATACAGTTATAACAAGATTAGAATGTACACGAATTTGTTTGCCTTATTAAGAAATACAGAAAGGTGTACAATGGAGTTGATAATGGTAATCATGGAAATGTGTATCATTCATGTTAACTGTGTTTTGTTTTGAAAAAATGCAAGCTTTATAAGCATGTAATTGAAGTTCCGTATGTTTTGAAGGTGCGATAGGCCTAATTATAGTTTTTGATAATTTTGGCTATGGAGCACGGGGCCAAAATGGGGAGGCTGTATTGCACGTCCCACGGCTGGTACGTTCAATCTCAGCCCATTGTCATTCCGTCCGAAGCACTAAACATTTGACTTCAACAGCTAGCACTGCAAAAACAAGTGTTTATATTTAAACACCATATTGTGTTTATCAGAGCAACACTTAATAAACACATAATTCATGTTAATGGTCTAACACTAATGTTAATGGTTCTAACACTAATGTTCATAAATTAACACTTGGTGTTATATTACAAACATTAGTGTTTGTAATATAACACCAAGTGTTAATTTATGAACATTAGTGTTAGACCATTAACATGAATTATGTGTTTATTAAGTGTTGCTCTGATAAACACAATATGGTGTTTAAATATAAACACTTGTTTTTGCAGTAAGGAAGGCCTGTTTCCATTGCTACATTCTTGATGTTCTTATATTAAAAGAAAGTAGGATTGCCGGATTCCGAATGATATTGTTGATTGTAACACATATTATTAAGTTCTATGTTAAAGCTTTGTTTTACATTACCTCAATTGGGTGAACAATGTGTTCGTATGTTTACTGCGCTCTGTACAAAATAGAAGAATAACATTTACATAAAACCCTCCACCACTAAATACTTACAAATTAATACATGAAGAAAATAATAGCTAAACTGGACTACTGCCTAACATTTTGTGTCTTGAGCTGTTGTCAGAAATGTTAAATGTCGGGTTATATAATGGGTTCATTAATGGTATAAAACGTTTTCATAACATTTCATAACTTTTGATGGTAATTACTGCACAACAAGCAAAAATGTTTTACAGAAAATAGATAAATGTCGAGTTATATAATTGGTATACATGCATGTAAAAACGTTTTTATAACATTCCTAAAAGCATTTTTGAAAACTTGGTACAAAAATCATTCTAAACAGAATGTTATTTTGGAGTTGCAAAAATATTTTGAAAAAAATGTTTGTCCAAGTATTTACAATCACGTTTTTAAAATGTTTTCACGACCTTTATATAACGCGACCACCACTAAATACTTACAAATTAATACATGAAGAAAATAATAGCTAAACTGGACTACTGCCTAACAAACCCACATACAGGCTCTCTAGCAAAATATCAGTAGTCCGAGGTTGCTCGGATCCCCGGTATAGCATTCATATCTACATACTAAAAAAGTATGATGTTTTGCATAACTTTTATTTTGCATAAAGAAACACCGCGCGATGTGTGTTATAAGGGTGCATACCATCAAATTACTGTCCCTCATCATTTATTAGACATTAGGATAATCATCCCTGAAAACAGAAACATACAGTCATGCAGCGTACACTTAAGTGTGAAACATGTGTTTGAACCTGACTTATACTAGTCTCAGGTTTGACCAAGAACACTAATTTATGCAGGATACACGCCATGCAGCCTACGCCTATATACGGTAGGTCTGACAAAACACGGAGAAGCTGAAGGTCACTCTGTTATTTATCTTCTACCTGACCAGCATGCAAATCCCTCAGAATTTAGACAACAGGCAGGTCAAGGCCGTGTAGGCCCTATGTGTTGTTCGGTATCGGCCGCTTTAGGGGCAGAATGGATACATACGGTCACTGTTCTAATATTCTCTACTTTCAAAGAATAATTGATATTAGCCTATATGTAGCATAATACTTTAGGATTGTGGAGACAGATACAGATATTGCAAATTCATTTGTTACATACACAGTCCGCTATATTTTGCCTTTTAAAATATAAGTTACCAATCATTGTGACATGCGCCCTTATTCACAAACACGAACTGCACGGGGTTTCCCAGCAAAACTTGTATTTTTTCATAGTGGCCGTAAAGTATGATATTTTGCATATGCAAAACTACATAGGGCCTACTTTTGGAAAGTATGTAGTTTTGCATATGCAAAACTACATAATTTTGGAAAGTATGTAATTTTGCATATGCAAAACTACATACTTTTGGAAAGTATGTATTTTGCATATGCAAAATATCATATTTTGCAGAGGTATGTGGTTTTGCACGCAGCACCGGGCTCGGATCATGGAAATAGTATAGCTATGCTCGGATAGTGCAGTAGTGGAGGGCTACAAAAATGAGTTAAAAAGAACCATCGATTGCGTAATGTGCATGAATGCTACTTGCCTGATATAAGGACCGTTCACAAACACTTGTTAGGGGGGACCTGATGCAAAAAAAAAAAAAAATTATCTCGAAAATTTTTCGGGGCCCCCTTTTCAGGTCTCAAAAATTTCAGGTCAACCCCATAGAAAAGCATATAAACTCAATTTTCCCAGGAATGTTTGTGGTCAATTTTTTCAGGGCCCACCTTAAAGGGTCAACATTTTTAAGGGCCCCCATTTTGCATCAGGCCCCCTAACAAGTGTTAGTGAACGGTCCCGTAACTCCATATCCACCAATTCAAATACACTTGCAATTGACTTTCTTATTGAGCTTTTAAAAGTGTTTTCATCAATGAACTTGTTAGACTCTATGATTGGCTTTTCACCATGTCTATACTGATCGTGCACTTGTTGTGTAATATTATGTAATACTTCCTTTGTTATTATGTGGTTTTGAGTGCATGATCCGTTTTCTTGTGATATAATTTTTTTAATGAAATTGCTGTCACATTCAATCACCAGTTTCACCTGAGGAGCCTTATTAACTTTAAGGGCGAAACAGACTGTAGTAAATCAACCCCGGAAATCAACATTGAGTAAATTTACACATTTTCTTCTTTACTTTGTAAAAATAATTTTGTGTGTGTTTCGTTTTAGAGCAAATAAACATGTTTTAACTTTAAAAACACAAAAATAATTGACTCTAACCTCAATATTTCCACGTAAGGACACACGTCCTCATCACAAGAACTCCAAATACGTTTCGTTTCTATAATTTTTTTACCTTGCTGATTTGAATTGGCGAATCATTCCTTGGACCCGACCCAGAGTATAGTATCAACATGATTTTTAAATCACTTTTCTTGAAGCGCCCAATCTGTTGCGTGTAAATCTGGCAACACTCTGTCAACTCTTGTGAACTCATCCATGTAATAATAACAAGACCACATTTTGATAGAAAGTGTCAACGAACACTGTCGAACAGCCAGCCTGCGGTTACTCATGGTGAAATGACGTGAACTTGTTGTAGGCCTATTCAATGTGCTTGTATCATCGCAAATACGGAAATAAGTCAAATACAATCGAAGGGTGATTTGCTCTAGTTCGAGATCGGCAAGATCCGTTCAGCGCAAAATGGCAGGACAATTGACCTTAAGTTTCTCTAAGTTATTTTGTAGTTTTGTGTGTGCAATAGTAATACAGTCAGTGCGAATAACACATGGAGCCGGTATAGGGTCTGTGTCAGGTGGTAGCCAGGCAAAACCTATAGGAGGCGGACAGGTTGATTCGCTCGACGGGGTGGCAGGAGTCCAGTGTAGTGGAGGATTTGACGTCTACTTTGTTTTGGACAGGTGAGATCAGAAATTAATATTTTGTTCTGGGTCTGATTATTCGGTCTATTAAGGTGAGATAGGCTACATGTAAACTAGGAGAATATGTGGCGTGATCAAGCAAAATCAGTCTGAAATCGGGCAGATTCAATTTAAAAGTTTTTTGCATGATTGTATAGGTAAATGCAAAGCTACATTTTGCAGAAAATCCCATTGAAACTGAAGAAATGATTGTCTTTGTTTGGCTATATCTGAAAATCAATATAGCCTATCCGACTTCCGACTGATTTTGCTTAATCACATCACATAGGCCTAAGTGATTGGTAAATTCACTTATAAATTCAATGATTTGAGTGTATAGGCCTATTTCGCAAGGTGAGCATATAAATTTGCGTTCAAACTGGGCTATTATAAAAGCCGAAAATGCTATTTTATAGCTCATAGGCCTACCGTTTGGCCTACCGGCATGACAATAAATAAAGTTCAGCTATAAAAACTTGAAGCATACTTTAATACTACTTCAGCATGTTCTTAATCTTATTGACATTTTTTAATCATGCAGATAATCTATAGGCCTATAGACGTGTTCAGCTGTCGGTCTGTCACTCGGCATTACAGCTGCAAGTTGCAGCTATAGGCCTATTTATAGGCCTACAATAAGTATAGTATCCTCACATTCGCCTTAACATTAAAATAGCTTAACCATTGTTACCACAAGCATTTATACATGGATGTATTGGAAATTCCTGACACTGTTTGCCAAATTGAAATAATTACAATTCATTGTATTGTGACTCTGACTCACAATGTAGGCTTAAGTGTTTTGGTTGTGGGCCACGATTGTCGATATTACAAGTTAATTTTTTACCAGTTCCAATTTTTTTTTTTTTTAATATTTATTTATTTATTTATTTATTTATTTATTTATTTATTTATTTATTTATTTATTTATTTATTTATTTATTTATTTATTTATTTATTTATTTATTTATTTATTTATTTATTTATTTATTTATATATATATATATATTTTTTTTTTTTTTCTAGTGCACCAGGAGCTGAATGCCTATAGCATAATTCAATAATTCCTCTGAAAAACAGTGGGAATATGTTCGCACCAGCAGGATAAAGACGGTCATATTGGGGTCAAGTCAGTCTAATTCGATATGGGACACTTTTAAAATTGAACCAAGCATGAGCACTGAAAAGAATAATTCGTCTTATTTGACAAATTAAAAGTTATACTTTGATCAGCTCGTAATCGGCGGGCCTTATAACATCGTGGATTAATATCAAAATTTTTATTTTTAGAAAGCATCACGACTTGTTAATAACTTAATTCAAGTCCTATACTTTGTCTACTGTGTTTAACACACAAAATAACGACCAGACAGGTCAACTAATAGCACTTTTAACGTGGGTCTATACTTTTCGGCGTAGTCGTAAAAGCCTAACATTTCCCGCCTATTACGAGCTGATCAAACTATAGTTATTTTATGAAATATTTTATCATTCAAGATTAAAAAAACACTGTTGAAAATGTGCTTGGGATGTTGAGGAAACAATTTATAGCATTTTAAATTAATTTTCATCATTACAAATATTTTCAAGACTTATAATTCACTTTTTAATGACAAATTAATGAATAATTTATAAATGACGGTATGAATGACAAATTTGTAGTATGAGAAATATTTTTGTGCATGACAAATAAAATGACCAAGTAGCCATTTATCAATTTGTCATTTATTAACCATTTTTAGTGCATGACACATTGATGATGGATTGCGAGTTAAAAATTAGAAAACATTTGACAAGGGGCAGTCTTCAGTGAACGGCTCTTTTCAGAGCCATCAGTAGACAAGAGGCGGCCTACATGTCTCATTCTTAGGTAGCCTACTTTGTCCTGAAGAAGTCAGAGCTACTCCTGGCGAAAGCTCCAACAGTTCTATTGCAGGTAGGCGTAATCCTTCGGAATACCGTTATTAAAGTTATTTTTGGAAGCATCTGAACGAGCCTGATTGAGCAAAAATTGTGTCTTATCTGGCAGGACTAAATGTCAACTTTGGGTTTCGTTTTATTTTGCCATGGAAACGATAAACTAACCTTCCAAGTTAATGTAATTTGTCAATTTGAATCCAAGTGGAAGACTCGTGTTACTATATTTGTACTATTACATAGGAGGTTAGTTATTCTTTCTATATTTTTGCCTAAATAGTAGGGAATCATACGATGGGTAGACTTCTCGGTACATGTAGGCTAGTCCACTTGTCCATTGTGAATACTTTGGCTGTACATCCATAAAAACCCCGATTTATATGTATTTGTGTACAATTGATAGGTTTTCACATCTGATCTTTTCAGTCACCGTACATGTACTCCCTCTTTTTGGTAGCTTCCCAAGTGATTGTTTACTCGGGGTTTCGCGATCAATAAACTGGCAGATACCAAAATCAGAATTGGTCAGTAAGTGAGCCCACATTATCTGATTTTCATGCCAAGATAGGCCTATGTACGTTGCATTCAATAACATATATATTTACTTTCACATTTGTAGGCCTTCTCACTACTGTCACATATTATATAAACTTTTGTTCATGACTATTAATTAAATAGGTCTACTTTGCGTTCATCATGATCAATAACATATTTTCATTCATCAAAAATCGGCTATGGTATAGTTAATACGGTGAGCAAAAATGTCAAATTAAGGGTTCACAAGATCCATATATAGGCATAAGACCTTTTAGAATAACTCGGAAAAGGTTCTTACCAAAAATACAAAAAAAAATCATAACAGTAATTGGTAGGCCTATAGTTCAAGTTTTGAACTGGTTGCACTTTATGCAAGAAAAGGTGCAGTTTTAAAAGTTGCACTTTGGTCCATTCAACAATAGTCCTTCAAACACACGTGTTGAAGGCCTATGATTCAAGTTCAACTCTCAAACAGTGCATAAAATAGTCATGACCTATTCTAGATTATTGTACATTCGGCATGTTTTATGAGAGTTGAATATCAAATTTCAACTTTCAAAACTGAATCTTTTCTTATTGACCAAACGCAGCTATGTGACATTTTAAATTGGACCGTGTGTAAAGCGAAATAGTCTACCATTTGTAAACGGTTTTACATTTTAATTTCGTAAAGTTTTTCAATTTAGAGCTCCGACTCTATAGTAACACTTGCATGCATGAAACAAGTTTTTATCTAAAACCAATTTGGTATCTAATGGTTCTGTAACGAGAGAAAAAAAAACAGTGACGTGTTCATCGTGTTCACTTGCTCAGGGTGCATTTATATTGAACTATTTGTCGCAAAGATGCTCGTATTTAAGGTTTTTGTGAAAGATTACTCACGAGAGTGCACCCATCGCCACATGAAGACGCGAGGATGGTATGGTACGCCAACTAGCAGTCAAAAATGTCAAGATTTCCCCTAGACCTACATGTATCACGGGATGTATCAGTGTACCTCAACGGTGTGTACCCAGATCAAGGAAAACCCACAGAGAAATTTTCGTGTTAATTACGCAGAAAGGTTTTCTCGACATTGTTGCCGGCTGTGGCGTGCCATAACAGTGTAGGCCTACTGTCTCTCGCTCTTTGTATGGATCGGGCTACATATGTACTACGACGTTATATACATTTTCGTGAATCGGACAACTGTCCGTGAGAATGTATACTAGGGATTTTCTTGCACGCTTATATGGGAATTGCAAGAATCTCAAAGAAACTGGTCCGAAAATAATGACCTGGGAACCTCGGACCTGGGAAATATAGGGCACATCCCGCTCCGAGGCATGAAGGTTTTCATGCCGTGAAACAGACATGGTCTTTAACATTTTACAAGGAGGCACGAATCTTTAACAGGAAAAAAACAAATTATTGATTGTCTTGAAAATATTTTCATGTTGGATTTCAAAAATCACAATGATTAATTATTCTAGCTGGAATAGGCCTACTTTGCTATATAACAAAGCAACAAAATATGGTTTTGTAACTTCCAGAACCAGACAGGCCGGATGCTATACCAATACCAAATGTACTTGGGATATCCATCCGGTTGCAGGAAACGTTCAAATGTATGGGCTGACGTGATCTCTAAATATAGCAGCTATTGTCATCATCACAAGGCCCTTGCTAGGAGAGTTCTTCTAAAAAAATCATCTCCCACAAAAGAAGCAGGTCCTATGAAATTGTCCAGTCCTGAATTAATTGTATAGGGGCCTATATAAATCTAAGGGCAGATGTGGGCAACCTGCGGCCTTTGATGTCCATGCCCGCGAAGCCTTTCCTTACCATGATCACTATTATATTAGAAACCATTAAGGGATCTGGAATGAGCGTTTTGAGCGTTTCGACAGTATTTTGTGGGACATGAGAGCACATTTTATGCATCACACACATCGAATTGCATACGAAGAATGTCTTTCTGATATCAGATAATTTTCATTTTTCACGATATAATACAAATTTTATGACAAATTATTAAAATTTGATATTCACATTTTGATATAACAGTCCTCGAAGTAAATTTTATAAATCTAATGACATATTCTTAAAGTGCATGTAGCTGGGAGGAAAAGCATCAGATTTATCAAGTTTACTTCGAGTACTGTTAAATATCAAAAATATCAATTTTTAATCATTTGCCATAAAATGTGTATTACATTGCGAATTTCAAAAACTCAACATTATTTGATATCAAGGACATTCTTCGTATTCAGAATGCAATTCGATGTCTTCTGATGTGCTCCAATGTTCTACAATAAATACTGTCCAAAGGTTCATACCCCACCCCTTAAAAAACGCAAAGTAGGCGAGGTTAAACGCATAACCATGAACAAATTAACCATATAAAAATACCATGTTGATGGTCCAGATCCAATAATGTGCCATTAATAATGCGTTGATAATTTCTTGTGTACACATCTAACATTGCTAGCAAAAAACACTTTCAAGTTTCCGGTGAAATCAATAAGGCACGTATCGCGTTTACTTGTATAAATACCTTGTAAAGTTCGTTCCGTAGGCCTACTACCGTGGTTACGAGCGTAAATCTTTTGTTCAGTCACGCAGTCCTCTGAATAAGATTGGATGACATCATAAAAACGAAATATTATTTAACAAACGATCAAAATGCGTCAGTAAACGCGGATAGCTCCCGTATTGGCTTGTAGTACATAGCCACAGACGCACGTAACGTGCACGGTTCGCCAAACGCGATTATTGACCTGTGGGACGGACGACGCAAACGATAGATCCGATAGGCGGCTCTTTTTTTCCGTCGCGACCCATTTCTGTTTTCGTTGCGATATTCCGTCGGTCAAAAGTTACAATTTAGGCCTATCAAGTATTAAATCGTTCATATTTTTTTCCAACATTTCTGTGACCCCTATCGGTGTACTATACGTTGACATGCAAAGCATGATAAGGGGAAGTGCATAAACCAAGTATAAAACGTGGGAGGGACATCCGAAATATAAAGAGCCTCAATTAAAAGGGCATGTGTACCTTTATACCTTCGCCTGAAGGGCAGGGGACTCTGGGAGCTGCATGAAAGGTTAGTACCCCATGATCATGATTGGGCGCAATATGATATTAAACTTTCCCTTCCTGAGTTTGTTCTGCCCACACACTATAATAGTTAGGTGAAAAAGTTCACTTTGGTGACCACTCTCTGGCTAGTAAGGTTTGACGATTGATTCGACTTCTATGGACCATTTAGAAAATAAAATGGTGGTGGCGGCCATTTTGTCCCTAGCGAAAAATGCCGGGATTTTCGCGAGGGACATGGTGGCTATTTTTTTCTAAATGGTCCATAGAAGTCGAATCAATCGTCAAACCTTACTAGCCAGAGAGTGATCACCAAAGTGAACCGTTTCACCTAACTATAATACTGAACAGGCCTAGATATATTATCAATCCCTGCCGACATTATTCCCCGTGTTATCGTCCAAATTTCAACCAAACGCATACCATACAGGCAAGATTCTGACAAAGATAGATTTTTTTTCACCGAATTATATAAAATTATAATATTAATCGAAATATAAACCGCACATATTCTCTGGGAAATCCCCGAAATTGCTGACATTGTAGTGGTTTAAATTGCGTTTATATCATCAGTCGGCTGCGGAGCAGGTGACGACAAGTTTCTTCCTACTTTTGCGATCCTGGGCCAGAGATATTACCCGTAGATAGTAGGCCCCTACGCGTTAAATCTATTATTATGTAATCATGGTAATGTATTTTGTATTTTCCTCGTTTCGTCGTTTATTTTCTATTATATTTCTTACTTTTACTAAAGGTCGGCGAGTGTAACTAATGATCAATTTCAGCACCAAACTGTAGATTTTGTTGAGGAACTACTGAACTCATTTACAAGGTAAGTCAAGAAATGTAATTACGGTAGGGCCTGAGGCAATGATCAATAGCATAAAAATAGCCTAATATAGGCCCTCGGGTCATATCCGACCGGGGTTATGTGATGTGATCTAATCCAATCAAAACAAAGTTGGGGAAATAATGAAAATTGAGTTATCATCACCTTCATATTGCTAAAGTTGAAGACCGAATTAAAAAGACTAGTTTGCGTATGACGTCGGACCAAAAATGCTGTTATGCACAGGTCAGCTACCAATCACGTCGCGCCTTTGCCCTGACGTCAGAACTATATAATCGTTTTAATTTGGTCTTCAATTATAACTTGCTCAATACTTTAATGGCGTTGATATCACCAAGGATATCACCAAGTCCCTCATACTTTGTTGCAGAGTTACGAACTTTTTAGGCCAATGTTTGTTCTGACTGGATCCGATCACAGACCCTTTCTAGGGTCTGTGATCCGATCGTGTCAGAAAGTGGCCTATAATGAACAAGGTGAATGCACTGTTGTGGCAATGCAATGAACACGAACGTTTTGCAGATGTTGTGATTTCAATGGAACTTTTAAAAGTTAAAACCTTCACTTGAAGCTCGTTAAAATGGTTGAGATACCTTTATGACTGTATAATTGCCTTATTTTTTAACGTGCTGTCCCTTTCTTTGGTGTCAAGCTTAAACCGTTCCTCGTGAACCTCCCAACTCTTCCCAAACCATCATGGATAGTTCTACATTTTACTACTATCCCAGGCGCGTGTGAATATCGGATTCAACATTGATAAAGAGGATGGGGGTCATTAAGATCACCCTATTGCCTAACATTGTAACCGAAATGGTAAATTGAGCTTTATTCCTTCTATTTAAAACCAATCCGCTTGTTTAAAAGAAGAACATTTTACCCAAGCGGTTACATTTCAGCATATCACATCCAAGCTCGAATTTGGTGCCCCGTTTCTTTTTTAAAGGAATTTTTATTCACGATATCATCACTCATCGTCTGCTTATCGTTTACCTTTTCAAGTTCTGATGAGATTCGGTCATTTCACCCTTGAACTTTCTACATCACCAATTATGGCCATTGATGCCGGCCATAGATAGTGCCGATCTGTCCTACTAGTGTACCGTTTTGAAAGATTTGTTTTCTTTTTCATTAACCTGCTATTTTTAGACCATATTCTATATATATGTTCTAAGATTTTGATATAGAATAGTTCCTGTTTGCTATTTATAACCCACCGCTACCTGTTCTTTTCCTACACATTTTCTGTAATTGGGAAGGAATCATACGTGAGTCAGAATTGCGCTAAATGATGAATAATGACTCGTACAATTTTTAATATCAAACATACTGTAAAGTACGTCATCCATATTCAGTGAAATCAGACGTATAAAGGTTTAAATGAATATCCAGGACTAATTAGATGATTTGAAACGTGAAAAAAAATCATGCACTATCAAATTTAGCTAGACTGTCGCATAAATCCTTCTACTTGGAAATAATATAGCATGATTTTAAAAGTATGTTAAGATATAGACTCTGGTTTTGATAATATAGTCAAGATAACAGAGGACCGAATTTAGGTCAAGGTAACACCAACTATCCTGTCACGAAAGGACAAATGATTTTCAGCTCGACAAGACGACAACATTGATTGATTTTATTTCGAAGTACCACTTCCTTCACTTCATTTTAAAATTTTAAGTCTATTTCAGCCCCATCAGTTCTTAAAGGTCATATATATTGCTCGGACATCATTATATCATTGGCAAGTTAATATTATGAGGACAATGAAAATGACTCCTTTTTTGAGAAAATAAGACGTTTAAAATTGACATTCCGCAAAAAGCAACTTAAGCGGTAAAGTTCCTTCGAACGAGACAGATAGAGGTGACCTAGAAAAACGTTGACGTCATAAAATGAGATGTTCCTGCTTTGAGAGAAGGGGTTGTAAACGCTCTCAACACACAGAACGTATACTGTTGTTGTTCTCAGAAAAAAGTCCAATCAAGTGTTACAAATTTATTGGTTTTAAACATATGGACAAACCAGTCGCTTCTTTTTTATATATTAGTAAATTGTGATATTACAATTCATATATGTATATATATCAACAACATGAGAAATATTTGGACTAAAAAATAAAATAAAAATATTTTGAGCTTAGAATTTAAGCGTGATCGATTTGAGACTAGTATATTCAGGTATACTAACTAGTCTCAGCGATCAATATTGTATTTATTATGCAAATAAACAATTTCAATGAGACCTTTGTTGACATTTGAAGGTCGCGCATTTATACATGAATCATAGATCATCTAGATAGTGTCCGCTTCATTTACTTACGTCATCAGCCCGCTTCGAAGGGGGAAGGACTCTTACGAGCCCGAACTTTATCAACACAATTTCTCTTTTTCAGGAGAAATACGCATAAAAAATTGCAACGAGTGTCAACTTGTAAAAATTATTCTCTTCAAATGGAATTAAACTTGTTTTTGCAATAGATATGCCCTTTAAGATCAGCTGACATTGCTAATAATATGCGATTTCGGTTATAAAAATTGATTCTTATTTATTTTCCACAAAAATGTTAGTTTTCAATGATTCTGTTAATTTCGACCCAAGAAATAACGTAAAACACGGGAATTTGCTAATTTCATTCCAGCGCCGATAATTATCGTCAATGCGTGTATTAGCTAGCCGATCGTTATTGAGCTTCACGCAGCTTGGACGTATAAATAAGACGTAAGGCGAATAGCGATATACACACAGTTTATACGTCACTTAATCTGATTCAATGATACGCATGCATGAGACGTCAACGTTTTTCTAGGTCACCTCTATCTGTCTCGTTCGAAGGAACTTTACCGCTTAAGTTGCTTTTTGCGGAATGTCAATTTTAAACGTCTTATTTTCTCAAAAAAGGAGTCATTTTCATTGTCCTCGATCGTTAAACTGCGAGTAAAACCGGAGATCTCCGAATTTATTATAAAAACTTAAACTTAGGCCTACTGTAGGGGCCTAATTATAGCACTTCACGTGGAATACACGTGGAATACACCATTGGGCATAAACATGCAAAAAGTATAAATTCGAGAAAAATTGAGGGCGTGGAGCAAATCAAACATTATGGCAGATCATTATGGCATTAATCACGACCCCAGAGAGTTTGCGATTTCCAAACGTGCGTATCAAACGTCCGTGCAATCTATTCAAAATCACTCTCTTGTGACTAGACGGGATTTGTTGTGAATAGATTGCACGGGCGTTCGATACTACGTTTGGAAATCGCAATCTCTCTGTCTATTTATGTTCACGTGGAAAATTAGATAGTAATTTTATGAATGGCTATGGCCATAGTGGTCAACGACTTTCTTTAACTTTAATCGCAATGATCTCATGTTATTGCGCTACATTAATTCTGTGGCTTTTTTTAAAAAACCACATGTGGTGATGATGTTGCATATATATTAAAAATATAAAACTACAGCACCGTTGACACTACAATGAGAATGAATAATACACATAATAGTTTCCTGTGATACCCTATAGGATGTCCTAGGAACCAACCACAACGGGAACCAATTCACATCCTTGCTGGTCCTATATCAGAGCCCATGATGTTGCCGTTGATAACGGAAATTTATTTGACATTTTATTGAACCCATATACAAAGATAAAAGTGGAACATGCGTTACTTATGTGTCTTCACTGATTTCTTCAGATGTTTGGTCTTTAAGAGCTGCCTCTGAGCAACGTTTCCACCACATTTCCACCAATTACCCTTCGCCCGTATCACCATCAAAAGTGGTGCAAATCATCATGGAATTTTGCAAACCACGCTACGACGCGTCGTACGATACGTCGTATCGTACATTGTTGGCAAGATGCAGACCCGAAACGAGTTAAAATGTTGGTATGGTGGTCACTTTTCCTGATAGTGCTGGATTACTTTACATTAAAACAATACATGACACGTGTTCATAAGTTGCGTGTCTTCTCCAAGAATCATCAACTAACCACAACTCGGAAATGGTTTTGATATATCCAACTCTTGTTCTAAGTATAATTTTCCGTATATTGCTCATAACATCCGATGGCTGCATTATTGTTGTCTGCTAAATAGTGGATATACATGCGACCCGGGACATGCGACCAAAAGCAATTTAGAACCGAGCGAATTAATAATTATTATGTATGGGCCTAGGACAAATAGTGAATATGACCATCATAAATGGCATTATTAAAACGCATCTTAGGAATGCGTTTGAACACGGATTTCCTCATGTGGCAGAATGGAAAGAAAGAGGAGAAAAGGCTATTCATTCAATAAGCATGTGAACACCATACATCAGTCCCGACATTAGTGTCTGTCTTATAAATAAAGGTATTGAAATTCTACCAAAACATGTGAAACATTTCTTCCCTTCGTAACAATTGGCATGAGTAGTTTTTTTCGTACGTGGACATGTGATGTCACGGACATGTGGAAGAACAATGACTTTTATATTGAACATGTTTTACCGTGAATAAATAAATAAAGATATTATTATTATGTATAATTTCTATTTAATGTAACGTAATCAAACGAAGCGATTGTTACGGTACTCGGAGCTCCTGACAGACATCGATGCATCGGCGCGTGCTTCAACTCTGAGGTTCTGCATGGCAGATACTTTTTTTAGTAGAGCATTATACTGAATTAATAGATTGTCGCACGTGGACACCTGATGTCAATAAGACGGTTTATTATTACGATGAAAATGTTATTCGAACGCGTATGCGATGTTCATAACACAGTACTTATCCCGGTATAATATATACGTGCATGGCATGCGGGACGGTCATACACACACATCAATTAAAGGATCGTACCGTAGAACCGACTGACTAACACGCATTGGCGCTGGTATTAAATTCCAATTTTCTTTCCATAACCTCGGTTGTTCGGCTCAAAATTAAAAGGGGACATATCTGACGGTTAAAGCTAACTTTTTTGGAAAAGAAATGCTAATCTATGTTTATGGCTTTAAGGGATCGGTCATCCACTTTTGCACAGTATTCAGTTTTGTGGGACCTAAGAACAGGATCAGACACACCAAATTGCATTCTGAATACGTGGAATATCTTTCTGATATCAAATATTTTTGATTTTTGAAATTCGCAATATGTTACAAATTTGTGAAAAATTATTAAAAATTGCCATTTTTGCCATTTAACAGTCCTCGAAGTATAACTAAATAGACTTTATAATCTAATGCTACGTACTTAAGGTGTATGTAGCTGATTTGCCATTTAATCATTATCAGCAAGATAGAGGTGGCACACAGCTGAGCGAATGACTTTAGTTGCTATGAAAGCCATATTATCGCGAATTTCCAAAAATCTAAATTATTTGATATCAGAAGGACATTCCTCGTATTCAAAATGCAATTTGATGTGCCTGGTGTGCTCAGCTTCCAGAAAACTGAATACTGTGCAAAAGTGGGGTATACTATAGAACCCTTAAACACAAGACATTCGCGAGTTGTTTTATCAGTGTATGGGTCTAAAAAATAATATATTATGTTAATATAGACACCATTATTTTAACATATCATACGATCGATTTTCTTTCCTTATTAGCTCCAAACTGCGATCCTCATTTATCACATTTTCAAGCGACCATCTCACACAACTTATTATGCCGCTAACGGGTAGCAGGTAAGTATAGATTTTGGCTCAATTAAAAAAGTAGACCCAATTGGGGATGGATTTTTTAAAATCAAAATATAGCTCTGATAATTGCATGAAGTTAAAAACTTAATTTTGAATTTGCCCAGAGACCGTGTTGGGCTATTCCAGTTGAAATCCACACTACCTCTGTGGAAGATTTTGGAAATATCTTCTACAGGGAGAGTATAGAGTATGCTTTTCAAATGTAATTGGTCAGAGGTAATCATTTTGAAACCCTATACTCCCTCTGTATTGTGGCTTTACCTTTATATCTTTCACAACTGGATTGAATATTACAAATGGAATTTATCCAATCGTGTATTATTCTGTTCAAAATTGATACTCCCTCGTGCATTTTATAGCTAAATCTTCCACACAGGATGTGTGGATTTTAAATGAAATAACCCATTTGCCCGACAAATGACTCATTTTGATACTAAAACCAACTAACATATATTTTCAATTGTAGAGGTGACATACGGGATGGTATAAGCAAGTTACGAGATCTGGGGACATCAGGCGGGACATACTTACATTCTGGATTGAAGCTGGCCAACAAACAAATTAAAACTACAGGTAAGATATGGCATCAAATCCCAACCGCTGGTCGACCGCTGATGCCCTGGCAGAACCGGCGGTTTAACCGCGTTCTGATGAGCCAATAGCCAGTTCTGTACTATAGCGTCGTCGGTCGACCGGCGGTTGGGGTTTGGAGTCATTACTAACATTGCATCTACGCCGGTGTAATCATTAATCATACAGTAAAATACACGGATATACCGTACGTCTAGGGAATTATTCATTGCAATGTCCATTTTGTTTTCAATGTGGACATCATACCACCGAATTTCACAAACGTGAATGTTATGTCATATTTGATTTAACTTTAAATTAAAGTTGAAAATAAATACATGCTCACTACCAGTTTGTTGCATTCCCTCCACACGGGTGCTTATGTAATTTAGTTATCAACACTATTGATACAGTAGTCCTAATGGGACTTCTCAAAAGCTTTTGACATGGTTGATCACAATCTCATGATTGAGAACTATTTATTTTCCGAGTCCGAGGGACTGTTGTACCAACAGTACCATGGTTGGTGCATGGTTGTGTGATTTCATCACTGAACGTGTGTGATAGCCGTTAGGTTTAAACAGTCACACTCTGATTACAGAATTCTCAGAAGGAGTTTGCCACAGGGTACAAAGGTGGGTCCTAAAATATCCCAAGACATCATTACTGACGTAACCAAAAAATGTGGGTCAAATGATGTTGATGAACTTACACTTGGATTGAATCACTGTCAATTTGTAAGTTTTGCAATGACAATATTGAGTGTAAACCCTTTCAAGGCCAGACATGGTTTTAAAAGAAACTTTTGAAAATAAAATGAGATTCCGTGATTGTTCTTAATAAGGCAATAAAGCTTGGTATTTGGATCGAAAGTGATGTAAGTTAGCCTATAATTCACTTACACATGACTAACTACAGTGTGCAAGAACATTTTTCTTTCTTAAAACTGATAAAAACGGACGAAGTACGAAAAGAAGGTAAGTGTGGATGTACTTCAGTACTTATGATATTTTACCGAATAAATCTGGGAGTGCACCATTTCACATGATTTTATATTATTAACAGTTGCAGAAATTAAAGCTGCAGGTTGGAACGAATATTTAGTCTGAAATGACTGAATATATAGGCCTATTCTATATTTTCAAAACTTCATAATATTAAAAAAAATCAAGACCAAAGCAAACAAAGAAATATCCACCCAAACAAGCAAACAATCAAACAAAGACTGAAAACTCAATTTTATTCAATCTTTATACTGATCCATCCCTAAGGGGCGTACCATTTGATTTCCAGGGGGGTTGAGAAATACTTTACCCAATATAGTGATGTTTTAGTGAGACAAAAAGAAATTGCCTCACTGATGAGTAAAAGGTAAAAAAAATCCCTACCCATCTCTGTATAAAGGTAGGCCTATACATTAAAATTGAATTAAAAAAATCACCGCTATCCCTAAAAACTGCACTCTCCATGCTCCGTCGTTGCATTTCACTTGAGATAAAATTGCCATATCATTGCAACTCGTTGTCACTGCAAAGTATAGGCGTATTATCATGTATAGAAATCAGGGAGTTAATTGGACGTTATGCATGATTAAGGCAGGGCGGAGTGGAACACTCAAATATTGAGGCAAATATATAAAGCTTTCACAAAAGCGGAATGGCATGGGTTCTAATTAAGGCTTGATGTATAGCCTAAGTGAATGTCATTTCCGCCTACGTGCATGATTTTTCTTGGGAGGGGTAAAACTCCCAAAACTTTCGTTTTCATATATGATCACAATCAAGAACCGCAACAACAATATAAATGTGATTATTAGCTTTCTTGTCTTATTAATTGATTGTAGGCCTATACGCTAGGGCCTTCAGTTTCTTTAATGGCTAAAACTGAACAAATATGGCTTCTGCGCATGGGCTTAGCCAGGGGGAGTGGGTGGAGGCAAACTGCCGCAGAAAATTTCAGGGATAAAATAGGGACGGCAAACATGGCAAAGAGTAAAGTGTCCTTAAAAAGACTAAATTTAGGACAAAAAAATGCCAATTGACATCCCATTCGCCTTAAAAGAATTGAAAGTCGGCTGCCCAAGATATTGTGAGAAAGATAATATGCTCTTTAAGTACTTCCTTAGTGTGTCAATGGCCCCTCAGAAGAAAGGAAATATTTCTCGTTCTAGCCTATCGGAACGTGCTTCCTTACTTTACTCAAAAGTAAATAATATGAAGTTATTTAACCATGTATGCGTTGCGTGCTGGCCATAGACTTCAACATAAAAAGTTCCAAGTTTTTAGATATTTTCTCAAATTATTAAGACCTATCTCAAGAACCACTAAACCAATTTGGGGCTTGTTTGTACTCATTTTAATGCGTTTTTCATGTCGAATCCAAATATGGTCATGAATATTTACAATTCTGAATTTTTTGAATTTTTAAAGAAATATATAACTTGTCGTCTGCATGTCGACATCCATGTGAAGAGGGTTGTATAACGTAGTCTCCAAGACGGTAATATGCTCCAATTGAGCATATTAACGAGCTCACTGAAAAGGAATGGGCCTGATCTGATAACACGTGTAATCAATTAATATTCGCAAATCACGTGTATCGAATCATCTTATAATTGTTATCATAGGGCCAATGTCAAAAGCAATTTCTTTGAACGATGATTGTTTGCAATATGTGGTTATAAAAATGAGAATTTGTCAGAGCTATAGGCTACAATCACTCATGGTCATATTTGGATAGCTGGATTTCAGTAGAACTAAATAATTTAATTCGATACACTCTAAAAACGGTTGGTAAGTACCCAAACTATATGAGCAACCAACCTGTTAAGTTTGATACAAAACATTCCATTGAAAATAACACATATAAATGTGCACTGCAAAAACAAATGTTTATAGGCCCATTCTCCGATAAAGCGTCCAAGTTTGGTCTCGCAAATTGCAAAATTCCAACCACGAAGAATTCATGAAAATCATTCAGAATCGTAAACTTTAATAGTTTCAGAGCACAAAACAATGCATGGGTGATTTTTCAACAATACTTAATTTTTGAGCAATATTACTTGTACGCATTGGTGGTAACGTATCAGTGGTAACGTATCTGTGAAGCCTTTTCACACTTTTTGTCTTAATCGTGCAAGTGTAAAACTTACCGACTTAATACTCATACTTGATCAGTCATCACCCAAAGTACTAAAGTCTGGTATGGTATTTGGCTTCATTTATCACAGCGTTTTTCCGAGGGAGTAGAATTTAGGTAACGTATCTGTGACGACATGAACGTAACGTCAGGATTTTTTGCCGTTAATAGACCTGATTTTTTAACTTTGAAACCATTGTGTTATGTACCACATATATAATATAACTATGGAGCCTGCTTGATCCATCACATATGAGAACATTCATATAGCTAGTTATTTTGACAGATTGCTATCCATTCGAAATATGGTAACGTATCTGTGAACAATATTGGCGACATAGTCTCAAAGACCTGTTGGAAAAATTTAATAACCTGCGTTGTGATGTTTTATACTTTATAATTAGGGCATGATACCAGCTAATGAAAAGTACCTATAATCCATTATTATGCGCGCATGTATAGCGAACAGGGACACATTATACGGAACGCACCTTGGCTGGCGACATGGAGGAAAACAATGGATATGCATAATCAGCTTTATTGTTTTATACTTTCTAGGCATGTTAGAACCTCTTGCCCCACACATTTTAGAAAGCAACTCCTAAGTATTAGTTATATTAAAAAAAGTCATTTCTTTCAGACGAAACAAGTCTGAATACGACTTGAAACTATGGGCGACACAAATTTGGCTTTTTGAACGCTTTATCGGAGAATGTGCCTATATCTAACCACTGACGATATAGGCCCTATAGTGTGCATTTACAGCAACACTATAGGCCTATGTTTATGTTAATAACATGCTGAATCATTGTTAATAAAACACTATAGGCCTATATAAATGTGTTTATTAAGTCTTGCTCTAAAGCCTATATCGTACTTTTTGCAGTGTATCCAACATTTGAGTTGGACATCGTTCAACCAACGTTGGGTAGTCCGTAAGAAAATAGACCACATTGTGGAAGAGATACAAATATATTATGGTATTTATGGTCAATAAACGACACGATCTGTATTAATTTGAGACTATGAATTGCATTAAATAAGTGAACCATACGCCACGGTGACACCATACATGCGTAACTAAATGTTTGTTTTTGTATTACTCCAGGGGGAGATACTGCAAGTGTGATAATTACGTTAACTGATGGTGTATTAGACGATACGCAAGACGCTATACAACAGGTAATTTAAAATAGTGAAAAAGGGTACAAAATTATGTAATTTTGCCAAAAAGTGGAGGTATAGTAGCTTGTGTTTTACTTGTTCGCCGTAGAAGTGATGATGTAACATCAGGATTAACTACTGTAGCAATTATATAAGGTTGACAATTTTTAAATATATCGCCCTGCACTACAAGCAGGTTGCACTCATCACCCGAGTATGTCTGCAATCATAGATTGAACAGAAAATGTCTCTTTTCAAAGATACTAATCTTACAGGTACGGGTGAACAGCAGATATGAATTATCTACAAAATTGCAATCCTGATCTTTACTCTATGGTTCAATGCAGAGGTACCCATGGACGTAGGCTACTGATGCAGTGCGATATATTAAATAAATTGTTTAAACCTATTGCTATGGTAGTTAATCCTGTTATATCATCACTTCTACGACGAATAACTATACGCTTGTCACGTACGTCACATAATCATAAACATTAAACATGCTGCCAGTGTTTCAGCATGTCTTCTGGGCTGATATAATTTATAAACATATCTTATAAACATATCGAACTCATGCGTGAGAGCGAGACTGAATGTGTCTATTTAGTGGAGTTAACATGTATATTCGTACATATGATAGTAATTTTTATTCTTCATAACTTACTTGTTATTTTCTGTTTCACATGGATTCGCTAGAGTGTTTTCAAACTCAGGCTTTGAAGTCGAATAGTGCAGTGACAGGCAGATACTGTCGCCATGTCTGCATTGGAGTTGGATCATTCAATGATTTGGAGAGCTCTAGAGATATAATGCATACGAATATACATTAACCTGGGCCAATGCGGATCGGTGTTTTGGAAAACTAGGATTAAAAACATATGTATAGTGTACATGGATGTGATTTGTCTCGATTTTTCCAGATTTTCTGTGGCCTAAATTTACTCAATTTTACTGATTTTGAGCGTGTTTTAGGGTTATTTTTCCCCAATTTCACGCTGTTTTTCTGGATTTTTTACTATTTTTTGAATATTTCACAAATTTGAATCTCACCCGTGAGTATAAAATACCGCCTAGACATGAGAGTACACCAGACACACCAAACTGCATTCTGAAGAATGTCCTTCTGACATCAAATAATGTTTGAATTTTTGCAATTCGCAATGTAGGCCTACAGTAACACATTTTATGGTCAACTTTCTGAAGTAAACTTTATAAACCTAATGATAGGCTACGTAGGCCTACTAAGTAGCCATAGATTTATAATGTCACCTTTACTTCGAGAACTGTATGTTAAATGTCAAAAATGTCGATTTTTAATAGTTTGCCATAAAAGTATTATATCGCGATTTTCAAAATATCAAAAATATTTGATATCAGAAAGACATTTCTCGTATTCTGAATGCAATTTGGTTGTCTGATGTACTCTTAGGTCCCACAAAAATACCGTTCAAATGTGGGTTAGGCCTATAGAACCCTTAAAGAAATTTTAAAAAGCCGATAAGAGCTGACCATGTTCCTATATTCTGTCATGTATTGAATATTTATGTCTTACAGGCAAATAGAGCGCGTAAATTGGGTGCAAAAGTACTAGCCGTGCGAGTGGGAGACAGCAGCATCAGAGACTTACGAAGTGTAGCAGACTCACCGTCAGAAAATCACATATTCAGGGGAGACACGTTCCATGATCTGGATAGTATCATAGACAATGTAAGTAATTCTATCAACTTCATAGATACGCATGTACGCGGTAAGTTGCACAATTTGTCATTTTTTGAAGGAAAGAAAAAAAATGTTGATTGAAGGTTGGCTCTGCATGCATTTTGAAGACCAACATACAAACACATTATAGACTATACACGCATTTATATCTTATAGTATAGTAGGTTCAGTGAATGAAAACAGACTGCCTAAATTACAGAGGTGTGATAGGCCTACTGCTGTGATAAGACTGATATGACTTTCACAAATCATGCAAATTCCCTTTGAGACACTGACCAATTAACAGCCCTCTAGGCATATAAGGCAAAAATGACCAGTGAGAGGGGGATTAGTGACATTTGATTTACACTGTGAATCTGGCCAGGAGGGGCTATTATCAATTAGTGAGCGATTAGTGGTTTCTGTTTTCATAGACTGAACCTACTATAACTATAAAACTAAATTTTGTTTAGTTCATAAATTTTGTTTTGTTCATATCTACTGAATTCCGCGTGCATGAATTCATTAGATATTTCATAACGTGACCACCACCTTACCATGATAACGTGACCATTACATTAACATGACATACCATAAACCCTCCGCTACAAGCATATAGAGTGCTTTTGATGAAAGCTAAATTAATCCAGATGCCGCCCATCGACAAAATTATAATATTATAGAGTTTGAGCAAATTAATTACCGATACAAACATATACAAACAAGTACTATTGTAAGACCAATATATTGTATTGGCATATTTACAGCGCTCTCGTTTTAGTTTAACTTTCATCCAAAACACACTATAAGCTTGTAGACGAGGTTTTACGGTATCTGATCTTAAAGACCGTAACGGGTGGTTGGTCGGCTATAAGTTATAGTGAATTCACTTTATTACATGTTAGTGATGGTCTTTTAGCGAACAGTATGTGATTAAATTTGATCATCATTCTAACCAATTAAGCCTATATTATGATTCTGTTCGCAGATTGTGAACACATCGTGTATAGAAATACTCTCTGCTAATCCAACACAGGTCTGCGCCGGAGGTAAGACTTATTACCGTTTATTTACTATAAATATTCAAATGTATACGGAGAAAACACTAAAGCAAGAAGATAAATAAATTCAGGATAATATTTGTGTTCGACTCCAGCTACATTGTGATCAATGATAACTTACAGAGCCAAGTTGTGACCTATATATTATTGCTTTGTTTTTACACAGTGCCATTCAACGTAACTATCAACGGAAATGGTTTCACCAAAACTCACGATGTGTCAAAGGTCATATGCAACTTCCGTTTAAATGACACGGACAATCAAGGTCAGTATTATATGACTGTATTTATGTAGTTTAGAGTGTAGATATATATTGCATGTTTCCACATTGTGTGTCTTGGAAATACAGAAAGCACGCAGAGCTGGGACGCAGAGTGGCTCTCATTGTGAAAGAGTAGTGATCGTTAATGCAAAGTTATAATGAAATGAAAGGAGAGTTAAGTTTCTGAATTTCACACATCTACGTGCAGTGAATTCAACTAATTAGACATGTGCTGAATTTAGTCGATTAAGCAAAAAGAAATAGCAACAACAATGGTTATTTAGCCCTTTTAACAAAACAAAGCAATACAAAGAACAGAAATGATACGTTATATAAAGCGTCTTGAAAAACATGAAACAAACACTGCACTGCAACAACGTTTTAAAAATGTTGTCAAAATGTTATTGCAAAATATTGTTGGCAAACATTTTTGCAAAATATTTTGATTAACACTTACAAGTAATATCATAATTTTAAAATGTTTTGCATCAGTTTTCCAAAAAAGTTTTCTAAATGCTATGAAGGAGGCACACAGGATCACTGAAGTGTTACATGACCAAAATTGTGTATACCCTTTATATAACCCAACGTTTTGTGTAACGTATTGTGTCTGCTGGGAAGTCAGTAACTGTTTGCGTGCTAAAAATCACAAGGATCTATCTTTTAATTTAAATAAATCCATTATTCAAGAGATACGTAAAATTCGATACTATTTTTACATGATTTACAGAAGTGAAGCCAATCTCAGTTTCATCGACACAGTTATTATGTCCTGCGCCAAAAATTGACACAAGTGGCACGTAAGTGATTCATCATATTTAACTTATCATCTATGCCCATTACTGTCCCTTTCTCTCTAATACGCCCCACTCTTTGGAATTGAAAATAAATACACACGGGTATAAAGTTATATTCAAGTAGATTACTATACACGCATAATGCTAACATTTGCACGAATGAAACAGGGCACCTATTAATATTTGCACTTACCCACTTCTGGCACTGATCAGTCGAGATAGCCTTTTATATATGAACAATATTTATCAATTTTCTTAGACTTCGCCTAATTATGAGTATCGCACAGATCGGTATCACGGACGTGTTACGTAACTACAAGAACATAGTGGCTTCCTATACAATGCAATGAGTTATTATATTTAAGAGTCGAATGTAGGCCAAAGATCTGATTCAGTGTTTTAGATGCTGCTGATAGTGAAGGTCCGCGAATGATGTTTCACGTGGTGATAAAAACGTGTTTATTATACTCTTGTTCATTTATAATATACCAGGTATGTGGTCCTGCAAGTGTCTGTCAATGGTATTTCCTTCATATCAAGTAATGTCACTGTTGTAGCTAGAAATTGTGAAAGGGTAAGTATGGTTACGGTATGTTGACGATACATTTGTATTTTGAAATGAGTAATTGCGAGCCAAAACGATTCGCGTTGACGAAAACATTACGTAGTAACAGAACTTATGTTATGTTTATGAATATATATTTAATTGTAGGCCTATATCCAATTTTATTATTGTATATTTTTTATTTTATTTATTTATTCGAACATACGCTTTTAAATCAGCGGCACACGCCTACCCGGCGGTGCGTTCATACATAAAGCAACAAAATTACATAGTTTTACACGTGAAATGAAGTGAAATTTACAAACATAAACATGTTAAAGGAGAGTAATTTGAAAAACTATACATCACCCAATACATCCCTATAAAAAATATCACACCAAGTAAACATGGCAATATAAACGACTGTAATGCATATGTCATTGTATATTTTGTTATCATTCCTTTCTACTTGTCATGTCCAAACCTCTCAATAAATACTCGTTCATCTCGATTTTGTGTATACAACCTAGATTTTCGTCGCACAAGGAAATAGAAACTTGTGTATTTATATTAATTAAAGTAATAAATAGCAAACATAACTTTCAATATAATCGTGTTTCATTTATATTGAAACTACAACAACGTAATTTAAGCTTGATGTACCGGATCGATGTATCAAATAATTTAGGGTTACTTCCCACTCAAATTGAGTTCAAATCTTGACACAGATTTTATCAAAACATATTTCAATCGACGTGGACATATTTTGATTAACCAAATAATATATTGTTTGGTATGAATTACCAGGTAGGCCTACACTCCCGTTTCTCCTTTTCTATTTAAAAATAAACAATTCCGTTTCGTATATTTACTTATATTCTATTCATATTTATAGAGATAGTTTTGAACGAATTTGTTTAACTTTTTGAAAAACTGGGTAAGTTAACTTTTGGTATGCTTATAATATAAGGCAATGACTCATACTAAATTAGACCGTTGACGAGAAAATTGAGACACTTTTTCATTTTATTGTCTTTTCTTGAACAGGCGAGTGTTGCAGGTGCGATTCTCGGTGTCTTCTTTGCTCTTATTATCCTTGGTCTCTTATTACTATGGTGGTTCTGGCAACTGCTGTGTTGTGTGGTGAGTTTTTCTTTAGCATGCTATAATTATATTCTCCAAATTGCTCCATACGTCGACTTTCCGGAATTTGCAATGATTTGTATACCTACAAATTCACCTTTTTGGTAAATCTATAAAGCATTTTATTGCATCATGTCGATGTGGACATCTTTAGCGAACGTCGACGATATTACGTAGTTCTTACGCACATGATACAACGACTCTTTAAAGCCTTTGCATCACGCCGATATATGAACATCTTTAGCGAACATCAATGATGTTAATTACGCACGGAACTGCGCAATAATAATTCGAGTATGTGCACATCGGGATTTACCGGGAAAAAATGATTTGTTTTTGTTGTTATTGTCGAAACTTATCTTTTGGCCACTTTTCATGATTTTTTGGGGAAAAGTGGTGTGTCACAGCCTTTTCCCAATCAAAACGGTGGTATTGCCTCAAGTCTATGCATATGGCATACTATCCTTTACTGTTGTATCACACCATATTGGATTAAGAGGCACTGGTATTACCGGTGAATTTCTGTTATACCTAGAACCAAGAACCCTTCAACAGTCATCAGATAAATGTATTCTTCAAGTAGGGAGTGAGGATCCTTTAACATCTCCTTATCAGCCCTATTTCCCCCTGAACTCTGAAGCCTCCTGTCCATTTATCTTGTACTATAACATGTACGTTGTTTCTTTATGTATATAAAGGTAGTAAAGAGACCGCCACCTCCAAGACCAGCTCCACCACCACCATCTCCAACTAAGAAATGGCCCGCGGTAGATGCTTCTTTCTACGGTGGTGGAGGACCAGGTGGAATTAAGAGAATGAACGTAAGTTACTATACTGGTGCTCTTTGGATTTTTTCTGCCTCCGCAGGAGGTAGTATGCTTTGAAATTGACACCTAAAATGCCGCACATTGCGCGGCATGTAGGCCGATTGTACAAATTTATATTCCGACAAGTACTCTCATTTCCGCCCAATATCGAGAGCCCAATATATATCCCCCACCTCTCTGCGCCATACATAAATTCGCCTATCGCCATTTCCGAATGTTCAAAAAGGTAATCACGCTTCCTCAGCATGTGCAATAAATTAGCATTAAAATTAATCTTATTCTATAGGGATTCTAGAAACACCTAGCACGTGGCGACAATGGTGTGGATATATCAAGTTCATGAATTATGCATTAGAATTTTTTCTAACTCATATGTTGTATAATTGAAGACCGAATTAAAAAGACTAGCTTGCGTATGCCGTCCTGTAAACCAGACCAAAATGCCATACTGCGCAGGTCAGCAACCAATCACGGCGCGCCTTTGTCATGACGTCAGACGCAAACTAGTCTTTTTAATTCGGTCTTTAATTATTAGGTTGTAGCCTCAGCGCTCATTAGCAGCTTTATCGTTGAAGACAATTAGTTGGAAAACCGTTATGCTGTGACAATGGGAATACACATCAAACAAGGTTTAATTTCATGATTACATGAAATCTGATTATCAATGGAAAAACTTTGGCTGGAGAAGTTGAAGCTGACGTTCATGGCGACACTTTGGATGTGATAATTTGACATCATGGATTGTTTTGTGCAAAATTTGAGGTATTTTTGTGCCATTTAATACGCGGTGAGTCAGCAGGCCGACTGGCATGCAGGCTAGGCTCGACTAGGCCGCAATCATCGTGCATGCGTGTCTACATCATAATAATAGGTTGAAATGATGGGATTGAAAAGACCGGCTAGCTATTTGATTTCTCTGCATATGATACGAGATGTATGTGCTGTGCCGTGTTCAACGTACAAACGGCATGTCATGATCATGATGATGTTTCATTTGAACTGCAATGTATGGTATGATACGCCTAGCCGCGCCTATGGCCGGCTTCATTGCTGTTCAAATACATGTACTAAAGTATTGCAATTTTATTGCGTTGATATAATTCGGAATAATTCGTTTTAAAGTATTTGCTTCCCCAATTCCCATGCGTGGTTGGTCATGTTGGTGGTATGTAGGCCTATGTCAGTTTTTTACATTCTACTGAGTACTGTTGCAATATTTTTGCATGCATAGGCCCTACCCATGTTCGTTTCAAGACTATGACTGAGAAATTTGCTTTTTGTTTGTTAAGATAAAAATAAAAATAAAATGCAAGAATCATCTTTCCCCACACAATACCTCTTACAAACAAGGTGTTGATATTGGCCCTTTCGATGCAAAACAAAGCACAAATGAAGGAAAGAAAACAAAACAATAATGTTTTTGATTTTTTATTCAATTACACATACAAAAAAGTAATGGCCTATGAAAAGACCCCCTAAATATAATAATATTAATATTATTTTAGTCCTGAATACAAAATATAATAAACAAACATAAAATAATCTGATACGAAATTTTGTTACTCTGAAACGTTACAATCGTAATTTTCAGTCAAAAAATCCACAAGAAATGACTCTTGATACAACTTTGGCCTAGGCCTATATTTAAAAAACAGAAACGGCTGCCTGCATTTGGAACTCTTCATATCTGAAAGTTTGAAGGTCTTATTTCATACATCAGAATTATTTCCAAGATTGCAAGATGGCTTTAGGTGACCGTGGCCCTATTGGCTAATGCACAAATTTAGATTTTCTTTCTGTTTAAATAATACTATAGTATGTTAAAGCTTATGCCCTGTAGATTACATTCGGTTCTTGAGATATGGCCTGTCAAAATGGCGCGAAACCAAAACAAAAAATTGGCAACAACTTTCTTTTTATTTTCTATATTTTGACAAGTCCAGTTGCCAGATGATTTTCTAATTACATGCACGAATTATGCAAAGTAAAGATTTCAGATAACCACATACAATTAAAAGAGCTATGGCACTGAGGCATGGTACATGGGTAGAACACACACTATACTACAAAATTACGATTGTGTTTTGGCAAATTTCAATTTGCATAATTAATTAGGGCCACTTATTAGAAAAGTTGATTAGGGCCCTAATTAATTATGCAAATAGAAATTTGCCAAAGGCATCCATGGGTTTTATATCTTATTTTGTAGCCGATGTGAACATTTCACTTTGTATAATTCTTGCATATATAATTAGAAAATAAGGCCTACCTGACAACATTGCATAACAAAAATAAAAGAAAGTTGTTGCCAACTTCTTGGTTACGTGCCATTTTGACAGGCCATATTTTGGTAACCGAATATCCGATTAAAATAAAATTTTCAGTCTTGTAATCAGGAGAGAATGGGCTCACATATTTCAATCTAATAGCGTTACCTTAAAGCTAGCATTATAAGTGTCTCCTTAACTAATATCAAAAGGTGCCCACTGGTATCTTGGAGGCATTGTCTTTTTTAAAGACATTTCTTGTTTAACTTGAATTTTCTAAAAGTATTTTTGATGACCAAAAGATAGTGTGTTTATTTTATTCAAAAGACTGATTTCAATACAATTTTAGCCTGTTTAGGGGTAAGGTATATCGGAGGGGGGGGGGTCATAAATTTTTGTTGCCGAAATAGGGGGGTCGCAATTTTATTGACGCCGACTTTTTGTAAATTTGGGACCCCCCCCCCTCCGAAGAAAATTATAGCCCCCGTAAGTAATAAAATGCAGCTATTGAATTTGGGTCCGTTTTACCGTGATGGATATCTGTTTTGTTCCTATTAGGTACAATGGGGCGATAAGGGTTGCACTGAAGCAGGTTCACATCTCGAAAAAGACAAGAACGCCAAACTAATCAAAGTTGTTGAAGAAGGTGGTGGTGCAGGGTCTGCATCAGCAAAACCAGGATGTCTAGAATTATTTAAGGTAGGTTAAATTATGTGACCATTTAATATGCCAAATATTTGAGACATGTACCTACTGGATTACACACCATCCAACATAGATGCTGGACATATTCTCTCTCATTTAAAAGGGCATTTCGTGATCCATAGCACCATAGCATCACCCCCCCACTTTTCTATTTTAAAAATGAGATTTTTATATCACTGGAAACCTCTGGCTACGTAAATTATGTTTATGTACAACAAATTTCATGTAGATTAATTCGTTTAGCAAAGATATCGTGAAATTTTAATTTCGTTCTGGTATACCAGAACAAAATTACAACACATTGGTTGTCTATGGAGCAGTGTAATACACATAATCATGCCTAACTCGCAAGCCTTTTTCGTGGATATCTACTGAAAAATGTCACAAAAAGAGGATGCTAGGATCACGAAATACTCCTTTAAAATTTGAAACCTGTCATAAATATATAATTATTTATACCACATACTATACTGACGGTACAATAGCCAAAGTGAGGGTCGATTTCGAAAATCAAGGTGACCATAATGACCGCAATACAAGGATGTTTTCATTTAATTTAAGATATCTGTGACGGCAGATGATTCAGAAATAATCCAGTTTGAAACAAAACCGACGAAATTCAAAAGTTGCATATCACACAACTTTCGTCAACATGGGTCAACGTCTACCGTTTTCAAGCTTCATTATCCGATGATTGAACATGTTCTGGTTATTGTCACGTGCACAAACTGATCATGGGTGCAACTTTTGAATCTGTACATGTTCAGGGGCCAATGACATATAGGAGGTTTCCTGCATGATTTATGAACTGGTAACTTATTTGTTGTGCTGACTGTATACTAGTTCGGCGTTTATAATACACGATATGCATAATGTAATTCTACATTTTGGTTTCATTCCTTGTAGCAAAAAATTGGACTGTGTTTCGCCCCAATCAAGAGTCTGTACGACAGGATATCCATAATGAGACCCGCACCAGGAGAAAAGGTAAACCTCTAGTTTGTAAGGCCAAGTATTAAAAAATCTTTCTTGTCTTGGTTTTCAAAAAACAAAAGGAGGAAGAAGTGCCTTTTTATTTTCAAGATAGCCGCCATTAAAAAAATCCGGTGTTTCAACTGTTTAAAGACATAATAAAATTAAAGTGACATGCTGGGCAACAGAACTAAACATAATGTTGACAGTGTTTTAACAGTTTTGATTATAAGTTGTAACATCATGTTAATGTTACCAGCAAATAGTACATTGAACTGTTGGCACGGTGGCTTCGATCAATTTACGCAGGAAGGGCGTCGGTATTAAACATTTATACGTTCGGGAGCAGTTTACGCGTTTAGAATATAAACTAAACGTGTAAACGTAAATTTTAAAAAACAGCATTGGGGGGGGGGGCGAAAAGAACAAACTTAAGTTCAAAACCAAGTTAACATTTGTTGGTAACAAATGCTGGACCCTTTTAAAACAATCTGAAATTATAAAAGAAAAGTGGACACAAAATTTTAATAGTAGACACCGTATTTTCACCCAACTGTGTGTACTTTAATAGTTTTAAAATTTTAATGAATGGTAACGTTCATATCTTAAGGTAAATTCAATGTATATTGAGCGTCTCATTTCACTAACACTTTAAAACTATTAAAGTAAGGACAGTCTGGTGATAATTTGGTGTCCACTTTTCAAATTTCGTGCTCTTGACAATTTTTCATTTGCTCGCCCTATTCCTTTTAAAGGAATTTTTATCTTTAATAATTTCAAATTGTTTTAAAAGGGTCCAGCCTTTGTTACCAACGATTGTTGACTTGTTTCGGAACTCCATTAGTTTTTTTTGTACTCTTAATAAATTGTTGCCTTATCAAATCTACTTGAGGTTGATTACTTTTTTTTTCATGTTTTTTGATATTTTTTTTATTGTTGTTGTTGGTATCTTAGACCATCATATCGGCCAACTTAATTCATTAGTTTTCCCACAACATTATCGCTATTGTAATCAGTCCGGTCCGACTGCCTGATCAGGAAGTACTGCCGAATCAGGCAGTATGTTGCCGAGTCAGGCAGTATGGTATCCCACAATGCAATGCTCTATTTCAAATAGAGCATCTTTGTACGTACCGCGCTTGCTTGGTTTAGAGTAAAGAAGTAGGTAAAATATATAAAATTATCAATGAATGTGCAATTAGTAGTAATTATTTTTATCAATTTTAGTTAAAATAAAGTTAATTTGCATATTTAAATTATTTTTCTCCTGGTGGATTTTTTTTCGCCCGGTGAAAAATTGTCAACTTACATGTAGCTCATGTGTGTCAAAGTAAAATTTCCCCCGATCTTTTATAAAATCACCATGAACAATTTAGTCCTTAGTCTGTCGAATTCGGAAGGGTTACCAAAACCTGTGTTGCCTAACTCGGCAACATGCTGCCTGATTCGGCAGTCGGACCGGACTGGTAATCATTATTAATATGGCTTTTTATATACCTTAGAATTCCATCTACAAGTATAATGCAATGTTTGTGTGGAGGGGTCAGCCTTTTTGTCTCTTCCGACAAAAATCATATAGGTGCATTAGATGCTTATAGATGGAATTCTACGGTATTTCGCACCAGTTAATAAAGACAATCTACAGTTGAAGTTTTACCCAGCTCTTAAGTTTAAAACATTACTTTGCATTCTCCTTTTCGTATTAAAATGTGCTTATCTTGACGTACAGGATATCACTAGTTCTTAAGGTAACATTAAGAACGTCTGTGTGATCAGATAACATTAGTTTTTATGTGGTTGTTACGTTTTACAGTAATGTGTTATAGTAATCGGTATCCCGTGTTGGTAGTGTTGTTGTTGTTGTTGTTGTTGTTGTTGTTAATGTGTTATAGTAATCGGTATCCCGTGTTGGTAGTGTTGTTGTTGTTGTTGTTGTTGTTGTTGTTGTTGTTGTTGTTGTTGTTGTTGTTGTTGTTGTATATTATATAACCCTTGCGATGTTGTTGTAGTAGAAGTTTAAAAAATATAGAACAAACATTACACAATGATATGAATGAAGGCTTATGTTGAAGTTCACCTGCACAACGCAAGTTGAATGTGAAAATGTAGGTGTGCATCGTTGCGCGTATAGTGAACCAAACCACAGCCCCGCATTTGGACATAATTTGCTATATTCTTCTAGGCTATGTAATGTAATGAGTGGGGTCCACTCATCTTTTAGATGTCAGTGCTTTATTTGCCACTTTTGTTGGGCCCTGGCAGCCCATGCTTGCTGGTCTAATTTTGCTGTATATTTTTGTTGAAATGCCTAATGAATAAATAAATAAATAAATAAATAAATAAATAAATAAATAAATAAATAAATGTTTTACCAATGTTTGTACTCAACCTGAAGATTAACTTTACTTATAATGAAATGTGAAAACAATTAAAATACAAGCTAAGTACAATACATAATACTAATATATCTTTTTGTTTGTTTTTCTTTGTTTTCAGGGATTCTGTTGTCGTGTACGGAACGCACCAGTTCGTATATAAAAGTACTATCTTTTTTTTTTTATTGACTTGATGAAATAGGAGGACACTCATATGAAAATAATTTTATCTTATACTTAAAGGTGCCTAACCAGATTGATAGCCTCATCCCCCACTTCGCATTAACCAACCAAATGCAGATATTAGTATCAGGTGAAAGCTCATTATTTTCTCCAAACTCAGGTGAAATTTGTGGCCGCAAATATGTTTCGTTTAGGCAGTATGCCCCGCCCCCCCCCCCCAAAAAAAACCCCGTGGTGGTTAGAACCCCGGAATCAGGTATATCTGCCACTAGGATACACATTCTTGCTACTGGAATTCAAATCGTTGAAGCCGTTTAACTCAAAACTTAGAATAAGAATGATTGTGTGATGGAGGTAGAAAACAAACTTTGTTGCAATCGGACCACAATCTGGGCACGCACCTTTAAAAATTAAGTATGAGCCGGTATATCACTCTTAGAAAAAATGTGCTACGAGGATTCTCAGCTGTCCTCCAGGGGGCACCTTTAAAGGTTTTTCAAAGAATCATTAAATGTTCTCCAAAGGGGTGTTAGAACCTCTGTTGCTTCTATTTAGAACCATTTTGGGTTGAACATAATAAGAATCTTTAGAGAACCTTTTTTCCGTAGGTTTCTCCCTGCAGGACAAAGTTTCTGAGTTGCTCTTTTTCTGAGAGTGATAAGGAGGGATGATGAGATATAGAGCTTGATGACGACACTGGTAAACTTGGTGTCAGTTAAAGGTGTGCGAGTAATAATAACTTATTAAAAGATTGAATGACACCACGACCGAATTAAAAAGACTAGTTTGCATATGACGTCCTGTCAACCAGACCAAAAATGCCGTACTGTGCATGGCAGCAACCAATCATACCGCGCCTTTGCACTAACGTCAGACGCAAAGTAGTCTTTTTAATTTGGTCTTCAATAGTACTGTTATAAAATAATGTTGGTGCTAAATTTATATGTTGCTTATAAATTGCAATTTTAATAGCATAACATTTTTCTTCGTTATAGGCCTACCTTTATATTCCATGTATGTTCCCCTTTTCCTCCACAAATGTGCAATTACGTGCTTTGTAATGCCCTATCCATTTAGACGACTGTATTTTTGTTGTAATGAATTGCTGTATAAAGATACGATGGCTTCTGTTTTTTGATGGGAAGTTTTACTTTTTTTTTTCTGAAATCGTTTCTATAACTAAGCTGCAGAACACATAGGCCTACAAGGTATTGATTTTCCGTCTTTTTGCAATATATCCAACATTGGGGTGACCTTTTTATTTTATTTTTTACCAGTTTGACAAATGTTTAGAATTCAAACAAAACATGCATGTTCATGCTCGGCCAAATAGGCCAGCCTCATGATATCATTAAACGGTTAACAATGAATGAAATGAGAATTTTGGAGGAAAGTAGAATTAAAAATAAATACGGGGTGGCACCTTTGAGAGCAGTATCCAGATTAAAATGGGTTTATACGCAAAGGCTGTTGGGATTTTCCTATAAGGTGAATTAAAAGTTGCCCTTTTCCACAATGTTGAGATTGTGAAACGATTATTATTTGAAAATGATCTGCAATAGCTTCAGACGTGACCCGGACTCTTTACCCTACCTTTGAAATGTTCAGTGCCCATACACTGAAAAATAAATTGTGATTTAATTTTACGAAAAATTCCGGCAGCAAAGTTACCGGAAATGTTCCTAAAAATCTTTCGGAACACTAGATTGTGCTCTTCCAGTTGCAATCCATACTGATACCTCCTATGTAACATACCTGAAGACCGTATTCTTCAACACACGGAGTGTAAATATCAAATGGGGTTAACTGACATGACTTTGTGACCGACTCCATTTGAATCTACACCCCTGTAGATTAAGTTCATGTCTTCCATAGGGGGTGTATGGATTTCAACTGGAATAACCAATTGATTAACTATACTGTACAGAACCGTTCCAGCAACGTAAGTTACGTTCGGAGATGTCGGTAAAGGGGTCCCAAGCGTGATAGAATTACACAACCATATTCTTCTGACCAGTTAATTACTGGATGGCCCATAGCAGAGTTACTACAGGACTAGGCCTACTCCAAACTGGAGTAGCCATGCGGTAACTTCAGATAGTCATGGAATTTCTTAATATTTTGTCATTATTGTGCTGATAACAAATATGAAATACAAAAGGGTAAGAAGTCGGGTTTTAAGTGAAATGATCAATTTTGAAAATGGTGTTTACCCCCAATTCTACAACAGGCTTCTATATGGAAAATATTAACAAACTCTTTCATAGAATTTCGTTGTTTTCACATTATGTCGAGGTCTTTGTATATTTTTAAATATTAAAATAAACAACATGGTTAGCGACTACTTTTTTTTATATTAATCCGAAACTATGCAATATTCGACATATTTTAGCAGCTTCACCCCAATTTGTGCCATAATGCAAACGTACATGCAATGAAATTTACACGCGAACTCAACTCACAGGATCCTTTAGATACCGAATCACGCTTGGGCCCCATGTTCCTAAAAATAATAAGTAAAGCCTTTGCAATAAATGTACGACAAGACAGAAACGGTTTTTAGTTATTTATTTTATTTTTATCTTTTTTTGATCAATTTTTTTTAAGGATATTTAAATTTTTGATAAGTATTATTGCAAAATGTGTATGTATTGAACACTATTTGTAAATATGTATATAAATAAATGTATAATTATTATATAAGTACCAAAGTTGTGCCGTGTTCCATCAGCACGGATATGTATAATACGTAATATTTCTCCATACAATATTGTTAAATGTATGACAGAAACATGTTTGGTCATATTTTAGATTGCTCAACAATGATGACAAGCTGGGCAAATCTCATAATTGGGCGTATGCGAGGGAGTCGGAGACAAATAAATAATTGCAACTAAACTATACCCTATTTCACTCCCTCCAGTCAGCGGCACAAACTTTTAGCAGAGTTCAGCGCTTGCTGCGTTAGCTTGGCGGGTATTTCTTGCCACTTTGTACACGCACCAAGTAAAGGTCCGTTCATACTACGCCGCAATTGCGTTGCCATGCGGTGCGTTGCCGATATATCGATTACTTTTTGTGCCGCAACTTGTCGCATTTCCAAGTTATTGCGATATCGCAATGCAGTATTTTTCAGTACAATGCGATGCGGCTTCGCATCGCATCGCAACGCAATTGCGGCGTAGTATGAACGGACCTTAAGGTTCGTTCATACTACCACCGCATTTGCTTTGCGATGCCGATATATCGATTACTTTTTGCCGCAACTCAACGCAACTCGTCGCATTTCCAAGTTAAAATGTATTTAACTTCATTGCGATATCGCAATGCAGTAATTTGCAGTACCGTGCAGTGCGGCAACGCACCGCATCGCAAAGCAACGCATCGCAAATGCGGCGGTAGTATGAACGGACCTTTAAAGGTCCGTTCATACTACCACCGCATTTGCGATGCGTTGCGATGCGGTGCGTTGTCGCACTGCATTGCGATATCGCAATAAAGTTAAATACATTTTAACCTGGAAATGCGACGAGTTGCGTTGAGTTGCGGCAAAAGTAATCGATATATCGGCATCGAAAAGCAACGCATCGCAAATGCGGTGGTAGTATGAACGAACCTTGCCTTGCTTCGTAATCCTGTTTGGGCTGGACAAAAAATTTTTGTTCCACTTTGCCCCGGTCTCCCCTAACATAATATAAATCCACAAAATCAGATAAAATCAATAATTATCCTGCTATCAACGTATCTCGACCCCGGGGGCACTTCCATGACAGATATGCATCATGTGCCTCGGGATAGACCCCCTTTTCAAACCGGCTTGTACCCAATGACCCCCTTTTTTGTGTTATGGTCCTACCCAATGACCCCCTTCAAAAAATTCATGTACCCAATGACCTCCTTTTTCTATTTCCTGCTATACCCAATGACCCCCTTTTAATTCCCAAATTTAGGTGGTATTTGTGTTCTCCTCCAGAAATAATGAGATTTTTCACATTTCTAAGGTGGCCAAGTTGTTTGTACGCAGTTTGGCACTTATTTATGTGTACTTAATGATACTCTTTTGGCAATCCTGTACTCAATGACTCCCATTTTACTTTTTGTTACCCCAATGACCATCCTTTTTTTTATTTTTCATACCGAATGACCCCATTTTTATTCAGGTTGTGTACTGAATGACCCCATATTTTTGTAATTGTACATTTGACCTGAATGCCCCCTACTTTTAACATGGCCGAGGCACATCCCTGCCATTTCAGATAGGGAGTGCCCCCCGGGATCTCGACACGACATATAAGTGACGTAAGGCTACCATAGCAATAGATGAATACAATGAATGTTTGAATAGATCGCCCTGCACTACAACGTTCACACGGTACCTATATGCATTGAACCATAATTAGATGTCAAAGAAATGCTAAAATCACTCGCACCTGTAAGATTAGTATCTTTGAAAAGAGCGGTGATTGCAGACCTACACAGGTGATGATTGCAACCTGCTTGTAGTGCATGGCGATATATTCAAAAATTATATTCATCTATTGCTATGGCAGTTAATCCGATTATTACGTCACTTCTACAAATATCCTGGTAACTCCGGGGGTAACTCGCCGTATTTAAGTCAAAAATAACAAATACGCGAAGACAACTCATGTACGCGTCACGTTTGATGCGATAGGCCGTGGTGATGGGGTCACATTCTGCCTCTTTGTTGAATGTCATCTTCCGTGCAGCTATCTCCAGTCTATGTAACATTTTTATTTATAAAAACTTTAAAAAATCAGGTCTATATACATTTTTAACAATTCAGCCAGGCAATTCAGTAGTATCGATCATAAACCATGTGAGAGAAGACAGCATGCCAAAGAATTACGGCCAGCATCCATATCGCTGTCCAGATAATTCCACTCACCAATCCGGCCAGTGACCATTTCTTAGACTCTCTGATAGCTGTTTCAGCACCAGCGATATCCCCTGCCATGAACCGTCTTCGAACCTGTAGGAATGGATACAAAAAATCATTTTAAATCCAAGATATTGTGAATGTATTGACCCCCCTAAAATAGGTCCACTTTTCAGGAGGGATGTTAAAATATTAGCTTATACCCAAGGTCGAAATTATAAAGAAAAGTTTAACAAATGGACCACTTCCCCAGCAAACTCAAAACGGTTTGCAGAAAACGATTAAATGTAGGGTTAAAGGTATTAAACGTTTTAACATTTAAAAAACTTTTTTTTTAAACTTAAATGTTATTTAAGTGTTACCAAAGTATTTTGCAAAAACGTTTGCCCAAAAATGTTTTACAATAACATTTTGAAAACATTTTTAAAATGTTGTTG
This sequence comes from Amphiura filiformis, assembly GCF_039555335.1. Classification (NCBI taxonomy): domain Eukaryota; kingdom Metazoa; phylum Echinodermata; class Ophiuroidea; order Amphilepidida; family Amphiuridae; genus Amphiura; species Amphiura filiformis. The sequence continues at coordinate 44,379,252 of NC_092642.1, forward strand.
TAGTGCTTTTTCGTATGAACGGTTTTAACAACAATTTTCATGACCTTTATAACCCGACATTTAAATGTTATTAAAACATTTTGAATAAAACCAAAACGCATTTATAACGTTTAAAAACAGTTTTGTGTTTCCAGGGCTTCTTTATGGTAAACTTAGAATAACCTTAAAAATATATAGACAAAACTTACATCGAATGACCGAATAAGTGCTACAATACCGCACGGGAAACAGCAAAACATGGTGACAATAATGGCATAGATCATGTGGTCATTACTAGGCTCCTGTGATGCGTTTATTAACATTACTTGGTTTGGTGGAGGAACCTGCGCCTGAAAAGTACAGAAATAATTACCAATATATTAATTATAAACATAATCATTATCACCCTTGTCATTATCATCATCATTATCATCAAAATTATTAACATCCTCCTCATCATCATCATCATCAAAATTATTAACATTTCCTCTTCATCGTCATCACCATCATTTATATCATATCGCAACCATCATTACAGGCAATACGCAACTGAGCAGCGCCTTTTGTAACTGTTTTAAAGCGTGTAAACCTTGCAATATAATAAGCCTTTTTGAAATATGGCGGGCACAAAGAAGGGGCGTACTTTGAAGTGAGTAATCTTTTGTATGCTTTTCAGCTGACAAAAGATTACTCACTTCAAATACGCCCTCTCATTTTGTGCCCGCCATATTTCAAAAAGGTTCACTTAGCGAAAAATGTCGGTGATTTAAGGGACTCGATCTTTTGTGCGTAATTATAGAGGGCCAGGGGATTCACTCTATCATTTAAACAATTATTTGAAGAAGTTAAAGAGCCCTAAGAATAAAAAACTGTAGTGTAATTCACGCCAGACACAATTTCTTTATATGACAAAATTAATTTTGTAATCGATCAAAAACAAACGTTTTATATCAATTTTAAATTTAGCCTGAATCAGTAAATATGGTACCTCTCGCCCTTTTTTAGGTCAAGGCTGTTTTTAACATTATGCAGCGAACCATTGTTGAAGCTATTTCACATACATGTACAAAACATTCTGGAGAAAGAATGAGGCCATATACTGTTGAAATATCTTTTGTTGATTTCGAATGATAATGTCATGAAGTCGTAAATTTTAGGGTCAAATTCCTAAAACCAAAACAAAACATTGCGACGCAGATATTTCCCGACTTACGCAATTTCATCATCACATCAGTGTCTTTATTATTTGTTTGAAACCTTTCCCAAACATTCGTGCTCTTTATGCATAAAACGGCTAATCTATCTTTACAAAACGCGTCTTTTTTTAGTAAACAAAAGGCTAAAGATGGCATTATGAGATTTATCATTTATCATTAGGCCTATACACTCCGCCACTCAACCGCCACCGTGGCCGAGCGGTGAAGCGCTAGACGCGTAATCAAAGGAAGTTCCGAATCGCTGGTTCGAATCCCAACGAAGCCTGTGGAAACTTTTTTTTTCTTCAAAATTCATGATCGCATATTGCGAAATGAGTCACTTGTCGGTAAATCATGTATCGTATCCTTAACGTGTGCTACACCTAAGTACCAGCACACTTCACAGTTATTCCGCTGTCATTATTAGGATATATCAGAATCATTTCCGCTTCCACAAGTCCGCAACTGATGCGCAGCTATAGGTACTCTCAGCTGACTTAGATTGTGATTACTCCCAGCAGCTCTCCATTTACACCTGGGTGGAGTGAAGCAGTTGGGAATTAAGCCGTCTTGCCCAAGGACGCAACACACTGGCCGCGGTGGGCTCGAACCCATAACCTTTCGTCATGAAGCTCGCGCCCTAACCATTGGACCACAGTGCTTCCCATTTTCTTTTTATATGTAGCTTCCCATTTACTTTTCATATGTAGCTGGGAGTAGAACCCGACAATCATTTGAAAATTTTGACATTTCTTATTGAAGATAGGGGGCCTACACATTTTCCCAAAAAGACCTCAATTTATTAGGTGTTTTTAGGGGGAAAAATCTAGATCTTCAACACAAGGATGAACATTTTCAAATGATCGTCGGCTTTTCCTCCCAGCTACATATGAAAAGTAAACATTATTAGATTTATAAATTTTACTTCGAGGACTGTTAAGTGTTCAAAAATTCACCGGGTGGGGAAATATTGGTATTATATTCTTTACGTTTTTCTTTTTCATGTGACACCACTGGGGGGGGGGCATATGTACTTTCTTGACATTTGGAGATATATCCATTTCAGGTTGTTGTCCACAAGGTTGCTGAGTCAGTAATGAAGTAAGTAAGTTAGACTTTAGGCTGAGACTATTTCATGGTTCAGCAAATAATCCTGTTGAGTGTTTTCATTACAATAAATTCGGAACTCACCGCATTATAATACACAGCCGGTGGCTCCGGTGCGCTTGTATTGACATATCCCGGAACATCATGAAACGAATTCCGAGTCAGATCATCTGGGTAGTCTGTAATAATACGTAAAATAATAAATTATGATAATATTTGCAAAAAAATAAGTGATAAGTAATTGTATAGTTATATGGCTATTTCTGTCCATTTCAAGAGGTTATATAGGCCTACATAAAAGCTTGGTCATGTGTTAATAAATGCCCATTCTTGAGAAATCCTGCAGGCATAATTTTGCCGGCCATACGCTTTGTCATGCACGTAGCGTGGGTCTTCCGGGGGGGGGGGTCTGATGGGGGACACAAGCCGTTTTTTGGCAAGACCCCCTTTTTGGATTTTGCAGCTCCGAAAGGCCCCCTATATTTGACCAAAATAGAGCCCCGAAAGACCCTTGATTTTGATAATATCAGCTCCAAAAGACCCAAATATTTCTCATTCCTCATAGGCCTATTTCTGTTTCAAAAAGCCAAGAAAGGACCCTTGATTTTGACTGTTCGCAGCTCCAAAAGACCCCATTTTACTTGTTCGCAGCCCGATTCGCAGCTCTAAAAGCCCCCTTGTGGAGTCGTCGTTTGAATCAAACTTTTAGCTCATTTTGGTGTTTTTTAACTTTTAATGTGGACTTTGATTTCGCGCCATACGTTCGCCATCTTGGATTTTTAAGCTTTACTATACCAGTACTACAGTGGACATATTTTAACTATGGATTTACGCATTTCAAGCATCGCAGCTACATTTTTACTCGTGTACAGACTTTTGGTGATTACTGATAACTATGGTGATGTGCAATATCGCGACTTTGGAGGAATTTTTGGTGACTCGGATATGAATCTTGCGCCGAACCCAAATGTTTATTCTCAACTTGTGCTGTGCAGAAATTCTGTGAGTTTGTTCCATGCTTCCTTGTCTCATTACAAGAAACGACAGATTTACGTTCAAAAATTTAACTCTAGCATCCAAATTACTTTGCTCATTCTCCTTGCGGGAGATGTTGAAAATAACCCGGGGCCTGCAGACTTAGCCTATGAAACTGAATGGCCGTGTGGTGTTTGTAAGAAACCTGTTGAGGACGAGCATATGATATCAGACTGTATTCAATGTGATAATTGTCAAATATGGTTTCACATACCGTGCGCTGGTATGAGTGATGCAATGTACCAAATCCATGCCTATCATGACTCTTACACCTGGATATGTAATTCCTGTGGTCTTCCAAATTTTGCCCAATCATTCTTTGATGAATTTGAACTGTCAAACCGTTTTGAAAGTCTTGTTGACTTTGCAAGCTCGTCAGGTACCACTGTCAACAGTACCATTGGAAGTGATTTTGGCTCTCCGAAACACACTTCTAGCCCAGCGAAGTTGGCACCAAAGAAACCTAATCGCCTTCCAAAAGGTGTCTCAAAGACTAATAAAACTGTTAAAAAACCAGATTTTAAGACAAAACCTCTTAAAATTATCAATGTAAATTGCCAAGGTGTCAAGCAAAAACTGCCCCAGTTTTTGTCTATGCTCGACGAAGAGGATCCTGACATTGTAGTGGGAACGGAGTCGTGGCTAACTGATGATGTTACCAATGGTGAAATTTTCCCCCCAATCTTCCAGATTTTTCGGAAGGATAGATCAAACAATTTGGGGAGAGGAGGCGTTTTTATCGCTGTTAAAAATTCCCTGGTAGCTACCGAAAAAACTGATCACTCCTTGTCAAGTGAACTCGCATGGATAAGCATCCAAATTAAGGGTGCAAAACCACTGTATATTGGTGGTCTTTACAGAACCCCAGATAACTCTGTGATTTCACTCAATGATCTTCAATGCTCGCTGGAAAAACTTCCAAAAAACGCTCATGTTCTGCTTTTGGGAGATTTCAATCTGCCGGATGTAAATTGGCCAAATTCCCACTTCATACCAGGTGGTCGCTACCCAACTGCAAGTAAACTCATGCTGCAAATAGCCTCTGAAAATCATCTTTTTCAAGTTGTTGACAAACCGACCAGAATAAAAATATTTTGGATTTGTGTTTTTGTACAAACATATCGCTGGTTCATGATGCTCAGGTTAAAACCGGTATTAGCGATCATGACTTTGTGGTTGTGAATGTTAACATGGTGCCCCACAGAAACAAAACCCAGCGTCGTAGGATTTTCATGTACCATAAAGGGGATTTTGGAAAGATTAGCGAACTTATCAGTGAACTTAACAAATCCCTCACTCCAACCAAATTGGCGTCGTGTTCAGTTGAAGAACTATGGACATCGTTTATGGATACTGTTGGTGACGCTATTGATAAGCACATACCGTCTAAACTGAGTTCAACCCGTCAGCATTTACCGTGGCTTGATAGATCATTGAAGCGTGCAATCAGACGTAAACAACGTTTGTATAACAGGGCAAACAAAACTGGAATCCAACAACATTGGGAGGATTTTAAGGTCCTACGAAGATCTCTCGATAGGGACATCAGAAAATCGTACTGGCAATATGTCAGTAATGTTGTCGGAAATAGTTTGGAGGAAAATGACACTAAACCCTTCTGGCGCTTCATCAAGGCAAAAAACAGCATGCCTTTGGAGTCGCGGGATTAGCCACTGGTAACGGTGATCAAATAGCATCCACAGCAGAAGAGAAAGCAAATCTTCTGAATCGCCAATTCCAATCAGTTTTCACTGAGGAAAATCTGCAAAACATTCCAAAGATGGGAAAGTCAAATATCCCATCAATGCCCTGCATCAATGTCACTATCCCTGGTGTCAAGAAGCTTCTTGATGAGATCAAAGTCAACAAAGCTGCAGGCCCGGATGGCCTTCCTGCAAGGGTCTTTAAGGAATGTTCCTCTGCAATCGCCCCCGTCTTACAAAAACTCTTTCAGAAATCACTGGAAACTGGAGATCTCCCAAAAAACTGGCTTGAAGCCAATGTGACGCCGTTGTTTAAGAAGGGTGACCGTTCATCTCCATCGAATTATAGACCTGTTTCTCTGACTGCAATCGCTTGTAAGCTACTTGAACATATTGTGTTCCACCACGTTATGGCCCATTTAGAAAAGCATCAAGTTTTGACTGACCATCAGCACGGCTTTAGAAAGGGTCGTTCTTGTGAAACTCAATTAGCACTTACTGTTGAAGACTTGGCTAAGTCCCTTGATTTGCAGGGGCAAACAGATATGGTTATCTTGGACTTTAGTAAAGCTTTTGACGTAGTGCCACATCAGCGATTGCTAAATAAGATCCATCACTATGGAATTAGAGGTCAACTTCACGAATGGCTATCATCCTTCTTGACATCTAGATTTCAACGTGTTGTTCTTGATGGAAGTGCATCTGAACGCATTAAAGTAACTTCAAGGCGTACCGCAAGGAACGGTCCTAGGGCCGCTGCTCTTTTTGTTATACATTAACGAGTTGCCTGACAAGATAACATCTACTGTCCGTTTGATGGCCGATGACTGTGTCATGTACCGTAGGATGCATTCAGAGTCTGATTGTCAGCAGCTGCAAATGATGTAAACACGCTCTGCCAATGGGAAGAACGTTGGCAAATGAAGTTTAATAGCAAAAATGTTTCGTCATGAGTATCACCGACAAAAGAAATCCCATCAGACACTCTTATAGTATGCATAACTGCGAACTTGAGACAGTTGACCATCACACCTACTTGGGTATTGAAATCACTTCAAAGTTAAGCTGGAACCTCCACATCGGTAACATTGCCTCCAAAGCAAATAGAACTTTGGGTATGCTGCGTAGACATCTCCATAGCTGTAAACCAAACATCAAGGAAATAGCCTATAAATCCCTCGTGCGGCCTAAACTTGAGTTTTGCTGCTCAATTTGGGATCCTTATTATCAAGATCAGAAGGACAGGATAGAAGCGGTTCAGCGGAGGGCAGCGAGGTTTACAATGAGAAATTACAAGCGAGAGTCCAGTGTATCTTCAATGATCCAAAAGCTGAAGTGGCAATCCTTGGAGGAGAGACGGGCAGTTTTTTAGACTCACGTTCATGTACAAATCCTTCATCAGCTGACTGCTGTCAACTTAGACCATTTAAAGCAGAGCCCCTCATCTAGACGAACACGGAGAAACAAGTCTCCTTTCACCCTTACTAAATCCACCACAAAGAAGGACAAATACAAATATTCCCTTATACCAAGAACAACTCCAGAATGGAATCTTCTACCTGATTGTACCAAAGAAGCGCCCTCACTTAACATATTCAAAGGTCATCTGAAAGACATGAGCATAGCTACGCTTATTAGGGACTCACATTATGACTAGCTGCTGCTGTGAACTTCGTCCCTTTGCGTGATAGCCTAGAGGCGTTTGCAGAGTAACTAACCAGAACCAGAACCAGAACCCCTTTTACTGGTACGCTGTCAGCTCCCAAAGACCGGCACCACCTCAAAATTCCGGGGGAACACCCACCAATTTTTTTTTGATGTGCCCCCCCCTCGGGCTAAGTTGAAATGATGTGCATATAGCCTACTGGTAGGGCCTAAATTAGTCCGAATATCAGTCCCAAAACAAAATTCATTTACTGACATGATCGTGTTCTATAAATGGCATGATTATCATATAGTCAGTGATGGTAGGCATATCGTGGAAAGTGGAAACAATGTTTCTTTCTCTTTGAAAAATTTAAACGCTTTCATTATTTGGTCTGTTTCTAAACATTACGCGACTTACAGCACACAATTGTCGCAAGTAAATCAGGCAATAATTAAACAAATAAATAGATGAATGTCAATAAAACATACATAAACAGGCCCTACCTGTTTTTTTCGTCTCCATGTTATGTTGATCGTCAAAAGCCATGTCTGTGATTTCCTGATAAGGCAAGTGCCTGTAAGTTTTAGATTTTGTGTGTGATTTTCCTTTCAAAAATGTTAGTAGAACCGGATTCTCATCTTCTCTGGTAGAACACTACACACTTGTGGTGATCCGAGCTTATCCGCAGCTATATAGCCTAGGCCTATATAAATATAAAAGTCGTGGCTACGTGTTCCATCAAAAGTACAACTAAAAAGTTTTTAGATCAAGCTTTGTCTCAACGCTTGCTGTCATCCCCTGTTCCTTGTCTCTGTCTGTCCTTCTGGTACCTTGAATATTGTTGGCGCAACACTTTATGATGGTAAAAACCAAAATGTATCTTCAAAATGTCCATTGGAAGTCGCCCTTCTTGCCTGACAACCTACGTCATCAATACTTCAGTCCCGTGGTTTATGTATCATTATGTACATGTCACTCAGGTAGGCCTTCGATTTCTTACCTTTTGACAATAATAGCCTATAGTCAATCAATATTTCGATTTTTGTCACATGATGCACGTGATATTGGATCGATTGGTACATAATGACGTCAAGATACACTATTAATAGATGATCAGCCACAGAAAATCTTGGTTTTTTTTATTAACTATCCATGTGTGGACTAGACTAAGTGACGTCACCTCTTTCTACACTCTAAAATAAACGCCTAAAATTGTGCTCAGGTTTTTAACAAAGGTGTTCTATAATTTTTAAAGTTATATACCCGGGTTATATACTGAAATTATACCCGTGCTATCCATGTTTCCTTGTTTAACCATGGAAGAAAGAGATGAGATTTCTTCCATGGTTTAACTATGTTTAACAGTGTTCTGTCTGACACACTAAAACTTGAACTGTTGAGGAGAACAGTTTTTAACGCATTCATGCATGCCATGATGCAGTCATGTCTACAGTAGAATTCATCTCGACCTTTGCAGGACTTAAACCCCATTAAAAGCTATTAAACCAAGATAACACTCATTGAAGCAGCTCAACTGATTAAATCAGATCTTCTCTGGTTGTGCACAAGTGTCTGTTTTACATGTGCGACATCGCAATAAAGCTGGTATTATAGCTTCATGTGGTATGTGTACCTTTGTTCACGAAATGAGACAATGACCTGCTTTTTGTTAACCAGCATTCTTCAAAATGAGCAACATAATGATTGTTGACTTAACACGGTTTGGAAATAATTTCTTCATATTTTTGGTGTTATCTGTCGTTTACATATCCTTCCTAAAACACAAAAGTGCGACCCTCTCCAAACATCTAAATTAGCTAAAAATTTAGGACATGTTACAAAACTATATTTTCTAGAACCTATTTAGAATAGTTTAAATGTAGCTTGTGCCGGTTTTTTTGTGGTATCCTCCAGAATGGAGCGGTCCGTTACCAATATAGCCAATATTTTCGGTCAAATCTCCATTCAATTAACACGGGGAGTTGGCTAGCTATGAGCTACCTATGCTTTGCCCTCACTCATATTCTACGAAAGTGCGACCCTTCTGAACATCTAACCTAGCTGTAATTTTAGGTCATGTTAGAGAAATATATTTGCTAGAAGTTTGGAGAATAGTTAAAATATTGGCCGGTTATTTTTCACACAGTGATGTTAACTAGGCAATGCCCATATACCTATAAAACACTGTTTGTAGAGGTCACGCGTCAATGGTGAGAGCACTGTGTATTGTGTATAGGAAAACGGACAGTAACTGCAGTATGCCATAGTTAAAACTTTTATATTTCAATGTGTTAAATTTTGAATACCAGTGTTAAAGAAATGCCGAAGAAATGAACACATGACAGGCACATTTTGCACACCATTTTGTAACCGTTTGCGAACACTATCATGACTATGAACACATGGACATGGACAGCATGGGTAAATATTTTAGTATACATCTTTTTTTTTCAATTATACATCAAGTATATACATCAATTTACATAGCCTCATCACGCTGAGCCTTGTACATAAATCCTGTTCGGCAATTTTAACTTAATAATTTTATTATAGCATCATTAGCAGCTCAGTATTAGGCATAATGCCATTTTTTAGCGCGAGCAGAATGTGTGTTAGGAACTTGGCATGTTTTGATTTTTCATGTTTTTTTCGCTATCTACTGAAGATAGCATTGTGCATTTCATTCCGATTCATTGTCTCTTTCTGCTCCATAAGACATGTTTCAAATTTCTTTCTCAATATGTTTATTTCATCACGTAGCGCCTAGCGGCGAATTTGTTCTTTCTCCTACATGTCAAGTTCGTTTTGCCCCGTGGTCTACTTCGCGCGGTCTCCCCTACATACAAGTATGTTGGATCATTTACATTTCCTTAAACTTGTAAGCCTATACAGTTCAATTCATTAACGTAGGCTAAAAGAAAATATCAAGAAGACTGCGTGCCCAAACAAAGAACTGACTGTGGCATTGGCGGGATTTCCGTATCCATTTTGTTTGATGACATTCTCCCAATGCTCAGTAAGAATAAGATAATTAGTTTTCTGTCAGTGGTGTTAATAAGAAGACCAATAACATGATAAAGGAATTGAAGACTACGGGACCTATAGTACAATTGAGTCACTGAAGTATCCAAGAACAACCGCACATTGCTATTTGGCAGCCATCTTGAATTATGCTTTTACATGATGTAGTAGATCAACTTAATTTCCTTTCACTTGTCTGAAATAATGGGCTAAAGATTTAGAACATTACCGATTAATAATTTCAGTAAGAAGCGCAATATGTGGCGGTCATCTTGAATTATGCTAGGGTGTGAAACGTTGCCAACTTAAACGTGGTACTTGTTTGTACCAAATGTGTTGCATTATTATCAATACAACATAAATTATAGAAGGCATCATTTTTTTTTCAAGCAAAACTAAATATATTTGGCGGCCATTTTGCTTTTCGTTCATTATCTCAAATTGCTCGATGTTGACTGAAAGCCAGCCCAGTAACACTATTTTATGGTAGTCTTACAAAATGAATCCATCAAAAACAAGATTTAAAACGCCAAAACAACGTCAACATGGTCGTCGGTCAGACTATCAGCCTGATTAGGCAAACTAATAATTCACACTGTTTCTTTTTCACTTCAAAAAAGCGGAGATAAATAGGCCTGCCAATTTCAATATGACATCAAATTTGTTATGAAATTGTTGGACTACCCAATGAATGGAAGTGACCTTATTAGCAAATTGAACGTTAAAGTCAGGTGATTATATTATTATATTAGGCCCGTTTACATTGAACTGTGTGAGGGCTGTGTAATAATTACGAGCCCTCGACGGAGGATAAAATTGGGGGGGGGTGGAAAAACTCTTTGTTATTGTCAAGCTGAGAGGGGGGCAAGCGATTTTTGGCACACATTCATGGGGTGCCTTTGACATGTTTGAAATAAAACGCTCTGAAAATGCAGAATGTAGAAAAAAAAGAATACGGAAACACTTTTAATGTGAAAATTTAAAAAAAAAAGCGGGGGCAAAGATATTTTGGGAGACAGAGCTGGGGCAACTTGCGATAGTGGCAGGCCGATGGAGTGCAAGCATTTTGGGACGCCGTTTGGACATTCTACCCCGGCTCATAATTAGCTGATTATGCCCTATTAGATTATTGCACAGCCCTTATCAACAATGAGATGTAGAACGTTTATAATAAGTTTATTCAACCATATAAAGGCCTAGGCTACAAAAAAAGGCAATACAAGAGTGGCTGATTTGATCTTAATTCAAGTCAAGCTAAAGCCGGAACCGAGCAGCATTCGTCATTTTAACCACCCAACACTTCTCGTTACCACCGTGATGTTTTATTTACTTGCTTGATTATACCGCTACACAACCAGTATGTCTTCCAACTCTTTCCAAGTCCTTTCCGTATTCGCCTTCCTAATCTACGGCACTTTCGCGCAACCCGCGGATGCTTCTGTCGACGCTCAAGTTTTGATCATAGGAGCAGGCTCAGATTATATTGATGCTGCTTTCACTCTCATAGAAAACAACATTACTGACTTTATCATACTAGAAAGTGCCGATCATTTACGTGGTTTTCAGAAGAAAATCAACTTCGCGGGATTGGAATTTGTTCCTGGAAACTTATGGGTGCACCTGCTAAGCCCGCACTTGAAAGATTGAATCTTTCTTATCATGAATCAAATTATTCGTCATATACAGTTTACTCAGATGAAGGTGAAGATATCACACGTGTTGCCATCAAAAGAGAAAACGCGCTCTTTGAAGCCTTTGATTTCGCTACCGATGCTATCATAGAAGACATCGAGGAAAGAGCACGTCCTGATTTGTCACAAAAGGCAACGTTAGCTCGTGGTGGATGGATAGCTAATTCGGCAGTTGATAAAGTTATGGAATGGTATAACTTTGACTTCGCTAGCGCTGAGGGGAGATCGGCTCGAGATACGTCAACAATTCAAGCCTTTCGCCAAGATGAACTAGGCCTAATCATCGAGGAATATTTCATTCTCGGAAATAGAAGCGAGATCTTAGCTCGTCGAGATTCTATGTTAGCGGAAGAACAAGTTCGCTTGAACCAGGTAAGTTCTCTAACTTCTAACTAAAGCAAACGACTTTTATACAAGTCTAAGTGGACTGAAGAAATGTGATCTGAAATCATCATGGTACTATTTGGTTTTTTAGTTGTTGTTTCAACTGTACATGTTGAATGGTCGCAGGCCGAAAAGAACGGCCAAATTATAACCATTGGGCCTAATTTCCTTGAAAATGTGAATATCCCTGATCAATATGTGGCGGTCATCTTGAATTATGCTAGGGTGTGAAACGTTGCCAACTTAAACGTGGTACTTGTTTGTACCAAATGTGTTGCATTATTATCAATACAACATAAATTATAGAAGGCATCATTTTTTTTTCAAGCAAAACTAAATATATTTGGCGGCCATTTTGCTTTTCGTTCATTATCTCAAATTGCTCGATGTTGACTGAAAGCCAGCCCAGTAACACTATTTTATGGTAGTCTTACAAAATGAATCCATCAAAAACAAGATTTAAAACGCCAAAACAACGTCAACATGGTCGTCGGTCAGACTATCAGCCTGATTAGGCAAACTAATAATTCACACTGTTTCTTTTTCACTTCAAAAAAGCGGAGATAAATAGGCCTGCCAATTTCAATATGACATCAAATTTGTTATGAAATTGTTGGACTACCCAATGAATGGAAGTGACCTTATTAGCAAATTGAACGTTAAAGTCAGGTGATTATATTATTATATTAGGCCCGTTTACATTGAACTTTATTAGGGGCTGTGTAATAATTACGAGCCCTCGACGGAGGATAAAATTGGGGGGTGGAAAACTCTTTGTTATTGTCAAGCTGAGAGGGGGGCAAGCGATTTTTGGCACACATTCATGGGGTGCCTTTGACATGTTTGAAATAAAACGCTCTGAAAATGCAGAATGTAGAAAAAAAAGAATACGGAAACACTTTTAATGTGAAAATTAAAAAAAAAAAGCGGGGGCAAAGATATTTTGGGAGACAGAGCTGGGGCAACTTGCGATAGTGGCAGGCCGATGGAGTGCAAGCATTTTGGGACGCCGTTTGGACATTCTACCCCGGCTCATAATTAGCTGATTATGCCCTATTAGATTATTGCACAGCCCCTTATCAACAATGAGATGTAGAACGTTTATAATAAGTTTATTCAACCATATAAAGGCCTAGGCTACAAAAAAGGCAATACAAGAGTGGCTGATTTGATCTTAATTCAAGTCAAGCTAAAGCCGGAACCGAGCAGCATTCGTCATTTTAACCACCCAACACTTCTCGTTACCACCGTGATGTTTTATTTACTTGCTTGATTATACCGCTACACAACCAGTATGTCTTCCAACTCTTTCCAAGTCCTTTCCGTATTCGCCTTCCTAATCTACGGCACTTTCGCGCAACCCGCGGATGCTTCTGTCGACGCTCAAGTTTTGATCATAGGAGCAGGCTCAGATTATATTGATGCTGCTTTCACTCTCATAGAAAACAACATTACTGACTTTATCATACTAGAAAGTGCCGATCATTTACGTGGTTTTCAGAAGAAAATCAACTTCGCGGGATTGGAATTTGTTCCTGGAAACTTATGGGTGCACCTGCTAAGCCCGCACTTGAAAGATTGAATCTTTCTTATCATGAATCAAATTATTCGTCATATACAGTTTACTCAGATGAAGGTGAAGATATCACACGTGTTGCCATCAAAAGAGAAAACGCGCTCTTTGAAGCCTTTGATTTCGCTACCGATGCTATCATAGAAGACATCGAGGAAAGAGCACGTCCTGATTTGTCACAAAAGGCAACGTTAGCTCGTGGTGGATGGATAGCTAATTCGGCAGTTGATAAAGTTATGGAATGGTATAACTTTGACTTCGCTAGCGCTGAGGGGAGATCGGCTCGAGATACGTCAACAATTCAAGCCTTTCGCCAAGATGAACTAGGCCTAATCATCGAGGAATATTTCATTCTCGGAAATAGAAGCGAGATCTTAGCTCGTCGAGATTCTATGTTAGCGGAAGAACAAGTTCGCTTGAACCAGGTAAGTTCTCTAACTTCTAACTAAAGCAAACGACTTTTATACAAGTCTAAGTGGACTGAAGAAATGTGATCTGAAATCATCATGGTACTATTTGGTTTTTTAGTTGTTGTTTCAACTGTACATGTTGAATGGTCGCAGGCCGAAAAGAACGGCCAAATTATAACCATTGGGCCTAATTTCCTTGAAAATGTGAATATCCCTGATCAAATGGAAACTTATTAGCCGATGAGATGTAGTGACGTAACAGGATTAATTGTACCATAACATATTTTTGAATGTATATTGCCCTGCACTATATAAGCAGGATGCACTCATCACCTGTGTATGTTGTTACGAGTTGTAATGACTCACGGTCAAAAACCACCTTTCATCCAAATTCACTTCAGAATGCACAGCAACATACACTGATTGATTAAGTTAACAATATCTGAATCTTTAATCGAAAGTAAAGTATGATTTAACAATAATTTTGTGAATGAACATAAATACATATACAATCTGTCAGAATCAATCAAATACACTGTTAAGAAATTGTACTTAACCAGCAGCCTTAAGTTCATGTTATCCTGATGAGTCACTTGTCCTGCGAAGATCACTGTTCAGTGAAGTCCACTGAAGACAAACAAAATCCTCGCACAGAGATGACAATTCCAAAAATTGTGCTCTTTTCACCTTTCATACAATTTCTAATGGACAACAGGACTGCATTGCATACATGCAGTCCCTTGTTACCAATTACATTGACATATGTGTTGTGTCATAAACCAGACTTCAGCAAGTCGACAGAAGAAAAGATTCCTTCCTTGGAAGAGCCTACGCACTTTGACGTATTCTAGATCTTCCCTGTTATTACTGGAGAGTATTGACTCTGGTTCGCTATCTCCTTTCTTTGAAGGCATGTGAACTGTAAGCACATTAACTAACCCATAACAACACTGTAATAATCTGTGTCAAAAATCCCATTTTCTTACATACTATACTGAGCACCAACATGCCCCATGAGTGTCTAATGAAACGCATGCTTCTTTAAAATTCATGATAAGGTCAGCTTGAAATTTATAGTTTTATGGCCCTATAGCACATAAATCTACAAATATGGTGGACGTTATGCTGTATTTTGATGTGGCAGTCTTGGCCATACTAATTGCAGTAATTGGATATTGATGGGTACCAATGACTTTGATACACGTACCCTGCAACCTGCATTAAGGGTAGACGAGGCATTGTTGGTCGAAGCAACCTAAAAATCGATTTTCATTATCTAGATCAATATATTATTGAAAATTAACACCTTGATCTTTTGCAAAAGTTCATTCTACAAATCGTATACTCTGCAAACTTGCTTAATTTATTGTTGTTAATTAGTTATGTACGTTTTACAAAAGTGTTGTTGTTTCAGCCCTCTTCACAACGTAACTCAAGAACCGCAGCACCTATAAAAGTATATATGTGATATTTTGATTCTTCTACACGCTCGCTATGAATTGAGCAATGCAATTTTTGCCAAAGCTCACTACCATTCGTAAGATGCTGTGAACTTCCAAATCACAACGGTTTAAAATAATTAATAACCTTAATAGCCGGTCCTTCATTTATTCGCACCTTTACAATTATGATGTAATCTGGATATTCCCAAGCCTAAGTATAAACATCAACTTTTTAGATTACAACATTTCATGGGGGATTTCCAATATAGTGTCATATCCATTTTACATTGTAGGGAATTCCCAATCCATAATAGTCTTGACTTTGTTTACTGTGATTACATGACAAAGAGTACAAAGCGGATACCCAAAATTCTTAACACATCAACTCTTGCAAGGGGGTTTCCCATCTTTCATATCTCCCATGAAATAGCTTTAAGTTGTAAACAAAGATAAATAATTAGACTAAATTACTCCGGGCACATCACAATGTGAGCAATGATAGATTGACTAGATACCTCTCTAAGGCACTAATCCTACTAATCTTACTGGTGCGGGTGATGTGAAAATTGCGATCCAGGTTTTTTATCACTGTACGGCGCGGCGTAACGTCTAGTGCAGGGCAATACACTCAAAATAGTGTAAACACATTGCTATGGTAATCAATTCTGTTACATAACTATTTCTACGGCAAATCGACTTATATTGACCATTTTACATTTATCTGTACATGCCCATTTAGCGTGTTCGGGTCGTGAACCAAACTGAAGGATTCGTCAGGGCAGTCACAGAGGATGGTATCGAATACACAGGCAACTGTGCAATTGTAACCAGTACCGTTGGGGTTATTCAAAATGGCGGCATATCCTTTGACCCTCCTCTACCACCGTGGAAGTCCGAAGAGTTTTGTCGATTTCAAATGGGTACCATTGATCCAATCTTCCTCAAATTTGAAACAAAGTTTTGGGATGACACGGAGTTCATTTTGCATGCCAGTGACAGACACGGATACTATCCAGCATTCTTGAATTTAGAGGCTGAAGGTCTTCACCCACCTGGAACTAACATCTTGATTGGTTTTCTGACGGGAGATGAGGCAAATCGAGCAGAGTTATTGACAGACGATGAAGTAAAAGCTGAGGTGAGTGTTCCAATATAATTAAAAAATCATGTAAGATTTGTTTGCAAACACCATGAAACCGGTTACGACTATAAGTTAACGAACGTTATAATACAAAAGGGATGAAATCAAAACTCGACCCCGGTTGGGGTAAGCTGATCTTTCCCTAGCTTCACCCAGGTATCGTCGACGTAACGAAACCAGTGCGTTGGTGGTGTGCCGTGGTGTGCCCGTAAACGTATCTAGAGCTGTGCGTTCAAACTGTTCCATGAACAAATAAACCACGATCGGTGACACATGTGAACCCATCGCACAACCATGGAGCTGTAGATAAAATTTGCCATCGTAGATGAAATAAGTAGTGTTCAAACACAGCTACAACAAACCGCACACTTGCGATGCACTAAGTTCTGTTCTATCAATGACCTTTTACCGCCAGATCATCAGACGGCCTTAAGATGCACCTTGGATAAGGTGCGATACCGTAGCCTCTCAAATAAAAGGGAGTCCAGTTGATTAGCATATATTCCAACTGGATGAATGACAACTTTCACAAACATAATACTTACAGATACTTAACGTACTGAGAAATTTATACGGAGAAGACAATGTACCAGACCCTGTGGAATTCTATGTGTCCCGTATGGCTACGAACCCTGATCGCTTTGGTACATTCCCTACTTGGCCAATAGGGATCATTCCAGAGGATGCCCAGATGCGCATGAGAGCCAATGTTGGCAGGGTCTATTTCGCTCCTGGAGGTAAGTTCATTATGTTCTAGAAATATTCCAGTGATTCTCTTTCTTTTTAAGCCTTCCAATAGATTATTATTTTAAATCTAATTCTAAATAAATGGACGACGAATGTGACCCTTCAAAAGAATGCATGAAATACGTGTTGCCGTTTAGGACAAATTTGTTCAGTACAAAGTAGGCCTATATAATGAAATAAATCTTGCCTCAACAGGCGCCGGTGATACTGAATACATTGGTATTTCTCGAGGAGCTAGCAATGATGGTATAGCGGCGGCAGAGGCAGTCATTGGATGTATTATGGATAGAGATAATTGTGAAGAGTATTCTCCTGTCGAACCAAAAGCTCCTCCTCTTTGTAGTGACGTCAAACCCTATAATCCAAATAAACGTCGTAAGAACTTTTAACGGGAGGTCATTATCAACCGAAAAAATCATTATTTTGTAAATTTGGCTCAAGTAGTAATTTAGTTGGTAAAAATGTCGATAATCTTTAAGGCTTCTTGAAAGGTATTCAACAACAAAAAAACCATACATATTGTTTGTAATATGAAAGCGCTGTTTTATTTAGCAACATGATCTTTATTTTGAAGTTGTTTCTTCAAACGTATATTTAACTTCCAACTTAATATATATACAAAAGTGTGCATAAAACCATAGACTGTAAAAAATCTTTTACAGTCTGTGATAAAACAGGTTTTTGTTATATACTTTATTCACTGTGACATGTTGCAGAACTTGCATATGACTTCGTTTAGAATATGATGGCATTTCATCTGGCCATTCTGTATTTAAATTACAGTTTGTATAGCTAGCTAATATGAAGAGCTTGGTTCCAAACCATGTTAAGTTCACAAACACATATTTCTGATTTACCTGTGCAATATTGCAATGGGTTGTGATGCTATAGGTTTAGTAATTTCAGTTGGATGTACCATTACAAAACAAACAGTGGATGCACAGTAAAATACTGTGTGAGGCCTTTGGTTCCCAAATGAGAACAATAGTCTGGCAAGTCTGCATATTGTTAAGCAGCATTGTTGTGGTAAATAATGGCTTGTTGATGGTACAACTCATTGTTGCTAATGTCAAACTTTTCAAAGAAATTGTGATTGTATCACACAAGTAAATGAGAAACATGTGGTTGTGGACTTAACATGGTTTGGAAACAAGCTCTTCATATGTCAAGTCAAACACACAGAGAATGCAAACTTGCACTATAGTTGCCACTCACTTGCCAGGTTGCATAGATTATTTGTATACATAAAAATGCTTTACGAATGGAAAACACCATATTTTTTTGTCCTCATTTTTTCCTTGTTGAAAAGTGAACAAAGACTACTTGAATGTTGAGCTTTTGCCATCTAACTGCGTTTATTAAAATCAAAACAAAAAACAAGCAACTAATGGATGGCTACAACCATTCGAAACGCCAGGAATTTTTCCGTTTTTCGGGGGTGGGGTGAAATTGGGGAATTAGAAAAATTGACATATTTTGCCCCCAAATAGTGAGATTTCTGTGATTTGTTGACATGGTCCAGTGGGATAGCCATGACTTTTCAGAGGAGACGGGTGATGGAGCAACTTTCAAGGGGAAAAACTTTGACAAAAATTACCAAAAATGGGCTGGCTAAAAAGTACAAACAGGCCTAGAAAATCTAAATTCAGGGCGGCCGTCTACATCCTACAGGGTGGAAGGGGGGGGGAGACTTCTCACAGGATGCAGCTCCCTTGCTATACCACTGCCATGCCACCCCAGCCCCACTTCTGGCTAACATGAGATGTTAGAAGATACCAGTTAGGATGCAAAGCACTGCAAGTCTGCATTTGAAAAATGAAGTACCGTATTCATTCCAATAAGCGCCCAGGCGCTTAACAAAAGTCATTTTGGGTGGGCGCTTATTTTTACCTTGTTTACCTAATTTTTTCGTAGGAGCATTTATTAGAGATGAATTTACGTATGTTATAAAAGGGTCCCAAGACCGTTTGAGACGTTCCAATAGCTTTTCTGAATAAATTCTGATGCAGAAAATGTATTGCAATTGTAGTCCTGAAGCTATCGACATCTGTCTGTCACTTCAACATTAATGGTACCCTTTAGCAAATTGAAAGTCCCCTGGGTGGGCACTTATTGGGGCATGGGCACTTATTGGAATGAATACGGTATATGATTTATGATATTGCAAGCACAACGAATTTGTCAGATTCCAATTAGGTGACTGGCTTTTGTAAACATTACAAAATAATTCCATATATATAATGACTAAAATACCCTACAGCTTTAACACATGAAAACAAGCACAACCAAACAACTAATCAAACGTATTGTGATCATACAGGATACATACATACATTCAAAATTTATATAGCGCCTTTTACATAAGATCAAGGCACATAGATTTGTGACAAATAAACTATGACTTAACATACATGTACAATAACATTGATAAAGTCACTCTGTGCCTGCATGTTATTCATAAAAGGCATTTTCCTTCACAAAATTTGCCCGGCAGTTGCAAATTTTTGTTTGAAAGAACTTGTTAAACTGTAAAACCAAGTTTTTCCTTCACACCAACTTGTCTAGACAGTCTATTTAAAAAATATCCAAATTATTTAACAGCCTACATACATTTTATTTTCAAAATAATAAACCAAGGTGTGTCAAGGTATTGGACGGAATGATTATACATACAAAAATAACATAATATATAAATGTGCATAGAGAATTTGCATAGTTTCATCAAAGGAATGTTTGTGATAATACACTATTGTAGCCATGAGCTCTTGGAATGTATGTTTGGCTACTTGCTATTATGTGTTGAATTAACTAAGACACAACATTTTTCCTTGCTCATTTGAAAATGTGATCATGTTCTTAAGGGCTTGGTCACCCACCTTTGTGCAGTATTTTTTTGCAACCTCATTATAGGCACCAAACTGCATTCTTAATACGAGGAATATCCTTCTGATATCAAATAATTTTGACTTCTGAAAATTGCAATATAATACAAATTTTATGGCAAATTATTAAAAATTGATATTTTTGACATTTTACAGTCCTTGAAGTAAACTAGGTAGACTTTATAAATCTAATGCTATATACTTAAAGTGTATGTATCAGGTCTTTTGGGAAACTTCATGTATATCTTTATGAAAGGTCAAAATTTTCACATGATGGTCGGCTTTTCTTCCCAGCTACATACACTTTAAGTACATATCGTTAGATTTTATAAAGTTTACTTGATATGCTGCCCTAGAGCTAAAGCGCTGTTCCCTTGTTCACTAATTCAAAAATAATTCACAAGGTAACATGGATTTACCAAAAAACAAATACAAATTCGGATCTCTGCCGGACTCATAATGATATCTTAGAATAATTCCTGATTAAAGCTCAGAGAGGGGGAGGGGGAAATGTGTTCATAGCATACCAGAATAGTCACTATGAGAAGCTATTATAGCTCAATAGTCTTGCTGAGCATACAAGACCGGGCCAACCATGTATACATGTTTAAATAGACTCAATTGTACAAGCATTACAAAATGAATCAGATCTTGCACTCCTGGGGTTTGATTCACAAAGACTTATGATCAATTTCACAAGTTAGACATCGCACACTTAATGCACATATCAAATGCAACCACGGCCCCTGGGGACCCGGGGATGGTCCGGGACTTGACATCATGTGACCCGGGATTTGATTCAAAATGTGTCCCGGGGGGGGAGCCGGGTGTTGGCCGGGACTGGTATAAGAATTGACATCGGCCAAACCCCGGGAAATTGGGCTGGGACTTTACCCGGGAGAGGGCCGGGATTATGTCGTAACTTACCCGGGGTTTTTGGTGTGAACATGGCCGTGGTTTGCTAGTAAGGATGCCCGCATTTATGGGCAGGGGAATCCTATCACTTGGCCGTACTTGAGCCGTGGATGTACATGTATATTAATAATCCACTAAGTCGCCACCTTAATGTTACTGTTCATATAAATTCATTCCAAAAACAAAATCTTGGATGCTGTTTCCAAATTTTGCAGTAGGCTATGTATCTGCTATTTAGCGGTGCACTAAAGTTAGCATGTTTAACCAGACAACACTGGCTTCTTGGTATGCACGCGCCGAGAGTTAAGTTTAAAATTATTAGGCCTACTCAAAAACAAAACTGACCGTGATAATAAAAGGATCCATGATACTTTTGTGACATCTGCGATCGGCTGCTACATAGCCATAATACTAAATAGAAGACTATAGGTAGTGTACATGTTCTTTATAAATTCTCCAGCTGTATTTTTATTTTTTAAAGAAATAACTATAGGTGTATGATATAAAAATTGAATTTAATGTCTTGTGTTAATATACAGATATTCAAAACGTTATTATATTTTCATATGTTGCAGCGTTTAAAAATATTATTAATCACAAATCGTTGAAAGAATGTTTTAAATACCTCGTGAAACAAAATATTAATAGCTTGTGCGCCAAAAGTTTGATAGGTGGTCATTTGATTTTAAACAAGATACAAGGTAGGCCTATTTGGATGGGGTATAGGCCTTTACAGAATAGCCTCAAACAATAAAGTAATATATGAAGGAATGGAAAGAATTACGCTGCTCTGCACTAGTGACAAGAATCTAGGTAGCCTAATTTCGTTTATCTTTTTTAGATGATCCGCAACAAGGTGAGTAACTGACATAATTTGCAATGGAACACACATGTAGGCCTATATTTGAAGCGTTTGAATCCACCCACTCAGCATGTCCAGAGCTCAGCTCTGAAGGCATGCATGCCGAAGTTTGAGCCCGCATGTCAAGATTGCCACGATATTAAACCATATTAAGATCCAGGCCTACATCCGATGCTCAGGGCCGGGAACTTGGGCCGAGGAATACCCGGGGTTTGTATCGGTTTGCATCGAATATTCGCCCGGGAGGGCCGGGGAGTGGCTGAGAATTTTGCCCGGGTGGATCCGGGACTGGCCAGGTGTTTACCCGGAATTGGAACTTTTAAACCCAAAATCCACGGCCCACGACCCGGCCATCCCCGGGTCCCCAGGGGCCGGGGTTGCATTTGATATGTGCATAAAGGGAAGTTTGTGATCCACAGCCAGTCAGCCTCATTCCCCAACTTACTCCAAAAACGTTGTGAGATTTTTATACCATCAGAAATCTAGGACTTCATAAAGGTGTCGTCCCATTTGCATTTTCCGTCTATGGCAGATGGAAATGACAACAGTGGCATACTGAGCACTACAATATATGCACATTCACAAATTCAATGCCCAACTGAAATTTTGTTTGGAAATATGACTTTTTTGAGGCTATCTAATGAACCGTACCCTAAATTAAGAGAAGATGCTAAAATCATGAAATGGCCTTTCAAAATCCTATTAAATGAACCATAGGCTCAATCACAAATCTTGTGAAGCAATAGGCCCCAACCAACATATTCTTGTGCCAATTATCGGGAAGCAAGGGGTATCGGCAAAAGTAGCTGCATGTTGAGGAATGTTATTCTAACTTCTACTTATAATATAAAAATAATATTGTACATCTTCAATATTTCATCACAAAAATGTTGCATATAAATACATTTCAAATTGAATACATAATTTACATTTTGCATAATAAATAATTATATCATAATCTGCATAGAGTTTAGGTAGAATTTTACAAATCTTACAAAATGTACCTAGGCGCATATATTATACAAGATTATTTATACAATCATAAAATTAATACCGTAGTATACACTTGGCAAAAATAATCATTTGCATATTCCATCAAAGTTTGGGTGGTAAAACTTCTTTGCATATTCCATTAAAGTCTTGGTGGTAAACATTATTTATATTCCATTAAACATGTTTAAGTTTGGGTAGTACAAATTGTATTCAAGTTTGGATGGTAAAAATCATTTTTGCATGTTCTGTTAAGAATTGGGTGGTCAAAATCATTTGCACATTCAAATTAAGGTTTGGGTGGTACAACATATTTGCATGTTACATTGAAGTTTGGTGGTAAAACCAAACTGCATATACCATTAAAGTTTGGGTGGTAAACATCATTTGCATATTCCAGTAAAGTTTGGGTGGTATAAATATCATTTGCATATTCCAGTAAAGTTTGGGTGGTAAATATCATTTGCATATTCTATTAAACTTTGTATGGTAAAAACCAATTGCATATTCCATATTAAGTTTTGGTGGTAAAAAACATTTGCATATTTCACTAAACTTTTGACAGTTCACAGTAATTGCATAGTTCAGTAAAGTTTGGGTGGTAAACTCATTTGCATAATCTATTGAAGTTCGGCTGGTAAAAATATTTTGCATATTCCATTAAAGTTTGGGTGGTAAACTCATTTGCATAATCTATTGAAGTTCGGCTGGTAAAAGTCATTTGCATATTCCATTAAAGTTTGGGTGGTAAACTCATTTGCATAATCTATTGAAGTTCGGCTGGTAAAAATCATTTGCATATTCCATTAAAGTTTGTGTGGTTTTTTTCATTTGCATAATCTATTAAAGTTTGACTGGTAAACAGTATTTGCATATTCTAGTAGTTTGGGGGTTTTTTTTTTTTTTTTTTTGCATTATTGGGGTGTAAAAATCATTTGCATATTACATCAAAGTTTGGTAGTACTAATTAAAGTTCAAGGTACAAATTAATTGCATATTCCATTAAATTAGTTAAGGTAAGGTACAAATATTTGCATATTCTGTTAAAGTTTGGATGGTAAAAACCCTTCACATATTCATTTAATGTTTGCATATTATATATAGTTTACATGTAAGACTTCAATGGCAAATGTCCAAGGGGGGCAGAATTCCAAATCTTGCCACTGACTCACCAATAAACTGACTTTACCATTACCTGAAGCTAGGCAACTCCATTTGAAATCTACACCCCCTGTGAATAAGGACACATCTTCCACAAGGGATGTATGCAGGGTCTTAGCTAGCTACCCGTCTGGCCGTCATTTTAGACGGGGAGATTGCTCCTGGGACGGGCAAAATTAATGCCTTTGACAGATGCTATATTATAAATTGTATGTTTTGAGAAGCTAATTGACCTTTTTAGCAGACCCAATTTGTATAACAAGGCCATATAAGCACATATTTGAACTTTTTGAACCCCCAATGGGCTATAGATGTCTGGTAAATGTTTTAAAGGTCAAATTAGGACAGGCAATTTTATTCAAATGACGGGCAACCCTCAATTTCTAGCTAAGACCCTGGATGTATGGATATCAACAAGAACATCCCATGCTGTGACCATATTCCCCAACGACACCATGGTTGACTTGCATCACCTGAATTGCATATCCCGGCTTGTAGTTATCTACCAAGTAAGAAAGACACTAAGAAAGGCATCATGGGAAACTGTTGAGCATTAGATCAGTTTTGTCTCCTATCCTGAGTAGCCTTTCATGTTCCTAAACAAAATATTGTAATGAGAAAGACAAAGAATACAGATTAATTGGGATAATTGGGTAAAGACTCTGCATCACTATATTATTCATACTTGTAAGCACCAAACTAAATTCATAACCTCATTAATATACGCGATGTATTTAATCCAATCACAGATAATAATTTTTAAATACGCGGACGCAAATGCAGGTAAATGAAATAGTATAATGACCGCGTCTCGTGACGTAGCTAAAAATACACTTTACAATGACCTTGTCGGGTGACATGTTATGCATTTGAATAATTTACATAGACGCTGGCTGCCGTATTTGGATATCGCGTGATTGCGAGCTAGTGTGATTGGTTGCTAGCAGTATTCCCTTCATAGGCATGACAGGGAAAATGAAAGATACAGTTAAAATTGTGTTCTGTTTCAAATTTAAAAGAAGAAAATGTGACGAAAATTGAATTTAAAAAGTGAAGAAAAGTGACGGTTATGAATGAGGTTAATGACTTTGCATCAGTTATTTTTTGGGTATTGTGAAATATCTAAACATTGTGTTTGGACCAAGCACAATGTTTAGATATTTCACAATAACCTCAAAACAACTGATGTGCAGTCATTAACCTTTAACACATCCCAAAAAGTCATTACCCTCCCCCCCCCCCTTTTATTACGAGACAATAACCCATGATCTATGCATCAAATTTTAAAACTAAGATAGTAAAAAGAAACTCATTAATAGATTTATAGTCATTTTAATAGTTTTTCTTACCCTAGTAGTTTCACTTAGTAAATGCTGGTCTCCACGCATCTTGACTCTGTGATGTTGTAATGTTATATAACTCTCCTCTCTGTTAACATGTTGCTGTAAAGAGAAGAGAAATAAAAAATGTTACATGTCAAACAGTTAGATGGCATTACTGTTTTTATATTTGTTGAATTGTGTTCATAATTTCTTTATCTTGAAATCGGCAAGTTTTGTATTGATGATCAACAGTTAATACATATGCGTTATCTAACAACATGCGTGATTGGTGAGAGCTGTGCATAATTAACGTGTCAATTTTTGGTACAGTAAAAAACCCACAAAAATCCCATTTTTAAGAATGTTATATGTTATTTTTTGTTAGTTATTTGGTGAAATACAATCACCAAAATCAGCAGGCATGAAAAATGGTCTTAAAAAAACACTGAAAACCCAAGTTTTTTTTACCATTTTCTGTGAATTTGATTCAGAAATAGGCTGAAAAACACTGAAAACAATAAGCTAAAATGCTAAAAATGTGCATGCTTTTTGTGCTTTCTGATACCAATGCAGCTACCGTGAAATTAAAAAACATGTTCTAATATCACAAAATTTAAAAAAGCACAGTAGTTCAAAATTGGTAAAGCTTGAAAATTACATGGGCAAAAATTACCACTTTTATTCTCTTTTTAAAATGTGCGATTTTTGAGTTTTCTTGCAGACCTAAAAGTAAGTGGGCATATTTGCATTGTGCATATTTTGGCTGTAGTTGTGTTAAGCGTAAAAGATATCAAATTTTACAGTATACACACCTTGTATAAATCAGCCTGTTCTCTCAATATTTTTTGTTCCAGATCACGTTCCCCTTGTAAACAATCCAGCATAATCTGTTTCATTTTTTGCTGGTTCTTTCGTTTCATCTCTGCAAGTTGTTGACTCATCCGTCTACAAGACTGTTCTTTCTGTTTACGTGCGTACTCTGCTCCCCTCACTTTGTTGGATAAGTCATGTTCTATTTCTTCTAGTTTTGCGACAGTTTTCTGTGGAGAGAAAATATCCGGAGTGTATTCATTAATCTTGTTCAATTCTGCTGAAGTCTCATAATTTTACTGCCATTCTATTTCCTATATGCTATGAATGTCTGTCTGCAGTTAAGATATCTTACACCTCCCACAGTGCAATAATCTTCCATTTCAATTTTCTGTACTGATTTACTATCTAGTGCAACATGGATCGATAGTGACAAAAAGTAACTCTACAACTACAGCACCTATAGTCTTTTAACCTCAAGCTTCCACAAAACAATTGTTTCAACCTGAACTGTATTTTTCAGCTTGTTTAGATCGTACAAAATACAAAAGAAACAGGAACACTCGCAATGTTCATGCACTAGCGCAATCTTTTGCATTCAGGTGAGAAGGGCTCAAATGTTGAACACAATATCGATTGATCAATGGTAGCTTGAAAAAAATGCCTATAGTTTGGGATTTTTATTTCTATTTTTTTAAACATCGTATACAGCCTGGGTAGAACATTCAGTGTTAAAATGTTGCTCTGCCATGATGCCCAAGGAATATGTTGGGGTCAGAACTGGCTGTGAGATCTTTGTCATGTACTGCATCTACCCCACAATTCAATAAAGAAAGCCGTTAATTGAATATGAATCCCCCCCATGCAGATCGAACCAGGAACCTCCTGCAACAGAGTCTACAGACAAGGACCTTAAACACTGGGGCATGTTGCTCTCCTTTTGGAAGTGAATTGGGATGAAGTCAACTCTCACCACTGCATGTTTCATTGAGTCCTCATTTTCTCGTCTCTGTGCCTCGTATTGTCTCTTTGCAAAGGTTTCCTCCCATTTCTGGTCTCTCTCTTCATGTCGTTTCTTTCTTTGCACCGTGAGGTGTTGCAGCTGCTTTTCTTTACGTATTCCAGTTGTCTGTTATGACAAAAAGAACACAGAATTAGTCAAATCAATCAATCAATCAATCAATCTTTATTTCATTCAAAATACAACAATACAATAACAGCAAAACAACACATTTGAATGAGGAGATGCTCAGAAGGCCAAAAAGGCCTGAACAAGCACCCCTTAACCTTAGCCTAAGTTTCTTAATTTGTCTAATAAAATACAATTACATACATACAAACACCCCCACCCTCTTCCATACATTCATGTAGAAACGAACTAAGCAGGAAAAAATGATGAATAAAGAACATGCAGAATATAAGTTTAAGACAAATTAGGATTTCATAACATATGCTCATGTATATCGCAAAAGAAAGCTGACATTTTGTGAATATAGTATAAATGCTAAGAGATCAGTTAATTTTAATCGATTTTTTGTTTTAAAAGGGAGAAAAAATAAAAATAAGTAAATCAAAACTAAGAGGTATTAAGTGTACATTTCCATAAGGTTTGTTTTAATTTGGGATCTAAAGAGTTTGACTGATGTAGCCGTTTTAGGCGCATCTGTCGATCGAATGCCATTTTCTTGGCCCGGCGGTTCTTATTGTTTTGTTAGCAAACTCTGTTTTTGTAAGACAGATCTTGTAATCTTCAGCGTTTCTTGTGTGATACCTGAGGTGATTCCTCTGCTCAACGAAATAACTATTGAAGGCCTTTGGTAACAGATTGGTATTATACTTGTACATGAAAGTGCTTAGTTCAAGATCATAACTATCATAAACATTAAGCAAATTGTAATTCTTGAAAATAGGGGCTGAGTGACTTAAAAAGTGACTATTCGATATCATTCTAAGGGCTTTTTTTTTAAGTTTGAAAATCTTTTCCAAATATTTTTGACAAGTATTTCCCCATGCCAAGATACCGTAGTTTATGTAAGGAAGTATTAAAGTACAATATAGTGAATACATTATTAAACTCGGGAACAAAATGTTTCAGTTGGTTTATTACACCAACACCTCTAGATATATTCTTTGAGATGTTGGTAATATGAAATTTCAAGTTAGATTCTCATCAATTGTCACTCCAAGAAATTTGGTCTTATTCAACCTTTCCAGGATTACATTATCTAATATAATATTATTAGTAACATTGTACAATACGCGTGATGTTTTGTGATTTGTACCAAGCACCATATAGTTAGTCTTGCTTGCATTCACTGATAGCTTATTAGCCTTAAACCAATTATTAACTTCTTTTAATTCATTGTTGATAAGATCGTATTTGGACACAATGTCCTTATGTGAATAAGTTATAGTAGTATCATCGGCAAACAAGACAAATTTTAGAATGGTGGAAGTATTTATGATATCATTAACATACAAAATGAACAATAATGGGCCTAGGATGGAGCCTTGAGGTACTCCACATATTATATCTTTATATTCAGATTTACAAGAATTGTAATACACATACTGTTTTCTATTATGTAAGTAATCTTTAAACCATTTTAAAACGTTTCCTCTAAAACCATAATGTTCCAGTTTATGTAATAAAATACTATGGTCGATAGTGTCAAAGGCTTTTGACAAATCTAAGAAAATCCCAACAGTTGTCTCATTGTTTTCGAAAACATATATAACCACAATTTTTTGAAACTACATTGCATTAAACAACAGCGCTTTGTCCTTTAATTGTAAAGTTTGATATAATTGCCTTTATAACAATAAGTTGTTCAATAAAGCACACAGTCACTGACAAAATTACCCCAAAAGAGGATCCAATTCTTTGGCCATGTACAGCAAATGGGAAGACCTGCAAGGTGGATGGACACTATTAAAACAGACTGCTTAGCTCGAAACATCACCTCCATATCAGCAGCAGCAGCAGGAAGGCTGCCCAAAGACAGAGTGGCATGGCATGGAATCACCATGGATCAGATGGCAAGGCAGAGTGCACCAGCATCTGTGCCAACGCCTTAGGTCAAGGTAGGGCAAGTTCAATAAAGCAAACTAAACTTAAAGCCATGTGTGATTTGCTTCACAGCGACGCCCTCAATTTTACTTGGATTTCTACTTTTTGCATAATTATAATGGCCAGTGGTATACTAAAATACCACGTAAAAGACTAAGCCTGAAGTACTTTAATAACAGTAAAATTTAACTTTTTGTATAAAAACCGGGTCGACCCAGTTTTATTCAGAGTTCAAAGATCGAGTACTTGCTAACATGTACCGTGGATGTCAGCTTGTATGTACACACGTCGAGCGCGATGCTCCGTGCAGTTACATGTAATATGATCGGCGAGCGTAGTACACGCATTGTAGGCATTGGAATGAATCGCAATTTTCTTCGTTATACCTCATTTGATTGGCTCCAAAATAAAAGGGGATAATGTGATCAGTGAAAACAAACATTTAAATAAGAATCTATTCTTTATGCAAATCACACATTATTGCTTTAAGCCGGGCTCACCTGTAATTTGTGGTCAATCTGCTTGCTAGTAAATTCCAACTTGGTGTTAAGGGCTACATCCTGCAGCTGCTTTTGGGTCATTCTATTGTCAGTCAACTGATTACGAGTGTCCAATAAAGCACGACCCTCTGTAGGTACAATGATAATATTGGTGTTATAGTAAAAAGAAAATGTGTTAGGGATAAGGTTGGGGTAAGTGTTAGGGTTAGAGTAATGGTTAGGTTTGGGGTTGGGGTTATGTTTAGGTTTAGGATTAGGGCTTAGTTTATAGGTTAAGGTTAGGGTGAAGTTTAGAGTTGGAATATGTGTGTTATACTAAAAAGTGAATGTGTTAGGGATTGGGTTGGGGTAAGTGTTGGGATTAGAGTAATGGTTAGGCTTTGGGCTATGTTTAGGGTTAAGATTAGGGCTTAGTTATAGGTTAAGGCTAGGTATAGGGGAAGTCCAAGGTTAGGGTAAGGACTAGCAATATTGGGTTTTTGGACAAATGAACCGTCAGACTATTGACCAGTAAGTTACCAATATTTTAGTTGTAAATAAGCTTAATTTTGCAATTATGTCTGATATCTCCATTTTCTGTATTCTACACAGCCGTTTTTGCCAAACGTTTTGCAAACAATTTCGTAAACATATCTGATCGCTTAATGTTTATCATATGTTTGGTGAAAGTGGCTATGTACAAGGAGGCATTCTTTAAAAATTGAGTTACTATAATTACTACCTTGTGCAAAGATTAGGCTGTCATATACTGAAAACACCAAAGGTCTAGCATACTTGGTTCTGAAGTTTCGTGATGTCCATGTATTTTATAGTATTTTACTCCAGTTTTATGCCTTTAATTCAATTTCAAATTTGCTGCTTTTAGCCCCCATGGACCAGATTGTGTCTCATATTATAGATACATTGCAAATATATGTCTTACCATCTCGGATCTTTTCTCCAAAGTTACTTTTGTTGTTAGTGAGATCCACACTCAAGCGACGCTTGCTATTCTCAAATAAATTGGCTTTACCTACATTCTTTCTGCAAAGGAAAAATGTTTAAAATTCTAGGTTTAATTGATTTGAATCTCTTGTTTCTTGGTATGTATGTTAGTGTCATTGATAACATAGCTACAGGTCTGTCAAATAACTTGTAGCCATCATGGAACATAACCATTGCGTACATAGCATAAGATGCAGTCTACACATCAATGTTATAGCAGGAAAGTGATTGGTAAGTTATGCAATGTTCCTGCTGCTCTGTACACCCATTTGATGCAGCATATTTGTTGCAGCCCACAAAGCTGCTTGCGTACCAAGTGTTCATTAATTGTAGCAAAGGTGCAGTTTCCTTGAGATAAAGAGTGAATTTCTAATCATAATTTTGATTTTAAACGGAACATTTTATCCAATGTGCCTAATTTACAAAACATCTGGCTATTAAATTTGAAATCCATACACCCCCTATGGAAGACATGACCTTAATCTCCCACACACTGGGTGTAGATATCAACTGGGGTCACCCATTCAGGTAACCCCTTTTGAAATTCACACTCCGTGTGGAAATTAATTACGACCATGTCTTCCACTAGGGGTGTATGGATTTCAAATGGAATAGTCCAAAATGAAAAGAAGTGATATGATTGGCTAAAATTCTATGACATGAACTGAGTTGGCATAATTGAACATAAAAATAACCAGCTACAATTTTATTAATTGGTATAAATTTAAGGGGGGTATTACACCCCTTGCCAATTTTGTGCCCATTTCTGCATTTTTCTCAAAAATTATAGCGCATTCGTGACAAGTAAGATATGTATATTATAGGGGCAAGGACTACAACTTCTGCACTGAAAATTCAGCAACTCTAGGCAAGTAGTTATTGATTTATTGATCAAATATTAGTTTTCCCTCATTTTTGCCTGTAACTCCACAACTGTTGTCTGTGTTGAAATAAAATTTCCAGTGCAGTAGTTGTAGTCCACGGCTGTTTGATGTATATAGAATTGGCTTCATTATTAAGTAAATGCAAACTATAGGTGGCGCTATTGATCAAAAATCATATTTCTTAATTTGCATGGGGT
Organism: Amphiura filiformis; assembly: GCF_039555335.1. Classification (NCBI taxonomy): domain Eukaryota; kingdom Metazoa; phylum Echinodermata; class Ophiuroidea; order Amphilepidida; family Amphiuridae; genus Amphiura; species Amphiura filiformis. The sequence continues at coordinate 44,410,906 of NC_092642.1, forward strand.
AGATAAACAATACTGCCATTAAAACAGGTGGAATAGTTGAAACAAGCAACAAAGAAATTTTATAAACATATTTCATCAAAATATAAATATAATTATTTGTATTTAAAGCCTAAAAGAGTAATTTCCAGTATCTAAATAGCGCCACCAATCTGGTCATAAATAGATACCTTTTATATCCGAAAAAGCCTTTAAAATATGATGTGAACGTGAATAATGTTGTAAATAAGGGGAAATTAAAGTTGAAAATTACTCAAAAGCATCTGTATACATTAGCATGATACCGCATTAAGCTGTCTAAGCCTAACATTGGGTTGTACACGATGATTTGTTTGCAAAACTAATAAATGATCACATCAAACAACCGTGAGTCCTTGCCCCTATAATAATATACATATCTTACTTGTCACCAGCGTGTGTTATAATTTTTGAGAAAAATGCAAAAATAGGCCCAAAATTGGGCAGGGTGTAGTACTCCCTTAAGAGAAAAGAATGAATGCCATGCCTCAATTGTAATCGCGGTAAAAAGCATAATTTTTCTGTCCAAAATCAGTAAGTGTATTATTTTTAGTCACCCACAGAAATAAAATGGGCTTTACAACCACAATATGTAGTTACCTGGTTCATATACAAAATGGGCTATTCCAGTTGAAATCCATATACCTCCTATAGAAACCATGACCATAATCTTCCAAACAAGGAGTGTGAAGTTCAAATGTAGTCACCCATTCAGGTAACCTCGTTTGAAATTCATACTCCTTCTGTGGGAGAAGATTAAGGTCATGTCTTCCATAGGGGTGTATGGATTTCATTCATTTCAACTAGAATAGCCCAAAATACTTACGTCACATTTTGGTGCAGACCAGTTTCCAGTTCAATGTCTGTTTTAATTTTATCAACGGACTCTTCCTTTTTACCCCTGCAAAATAAAAGCAAAACATAATATTTGGGTAAAATCTCATCAATAATTACCTAAACATCATAGACATGGGGAAGAAACATGTCCCCAATCATTCACCCAACACCCTTACCTATCTTCTTCAAGTGAGTTGAGTCTAATTAGCTTTTTTTATCTTATTATAATCCTGGACACTACAAGTAATTCAGTCTCCAAATCAGACACCGTAGCTTGTTTTTGGTCTTCCCATTCAGTGCACTAACTTTTACAGACAGCAAAATCAGAGTCACACTAAAAGTGCCTGTTTAAGACACCCTTGATAAACCAGGGTGGGGTACTTAAGTTGGTTTGGGTGGGGCTGTGCCACTGAGAATTTGGAAGTGGATCCATCAATATACCAATTGGTAAGAAATTTAGACCATCATTATACCAGAAGTCTAAATTTTTGGCTAAATTTAACAACTTTTCCTCAGTTGCTCCAAAGTCTACCTATATTTTTCCACCCAATAAAAAAGAAAAACAACTGAAACCAAATGCCATGCACATATCCCCTCAGAAGAGTGATCAACATTTGGGTAACTGGGTGCTTCTCGAGATGCGTCAACAAGCAATAACTACAGGTTTTCTGATCACTGTGGCTAGCAATAGTTCGTCTGCACTTTCTAGTGCCTTCCAAAAACAGAGGTAGTTAATTTTTGTGACATGAAAACCACACCTAATCATTTCAGTTACTGTGATAAGCAACCTCAAAGTTATGAACTGACAATTAACTGTACTTACTTTCTTGCATCCAACTTGATGACAACCTGTTTCTGTGCCTCCATATTTAATGCCAATGCAATGTCAGCCAATTCTTTATTCAGCTTGTACGTCTCACCTCTTTGAGTTTCATCTTCTGTAGATACTCATCGTTGAGTCGATTCACCTCTGTTCGCCTCAACTCAATTTCACTCATTTTGGCACGGTACTTTCTCTCCAAATCTCCGCTGTAATTGAAAAGTTAATAAAGAAACATTTTGTTAGGTTTGTAAAGTTAAGGGGTGGGGTATGAACGTTTGGACAGTATTTATTTTGGGACATTAGAGCACATCAGACATATCGAATTGCATTCTGAATACGAAGAATGTCATTCTGATATCAAATAATTTTGATTTTTTGAAATTACGCAATTTAATACACATTTTATGGCAAATCATTAAAATTGATATTTTTGATATTTAACAGTACTTGAAGTAAACTTTATAAATCTGATGATTTATACTTAAAGTGTATGTAGGTGGGATGAAAAGCCGACGATCAATTAAAAATTTTGACCTTTCATATTAAAGATATAGACTTTTATCCCAAAACACCAAAAAAAAAATTAGGTCTTTTTGGGAAAAAATCCATATCTTCAATATGAAAGGTCAAAATTTTCAATTGACCGTCAGCTTTTCCTCCCTGCTACATACACTTTAAGAATATATCATTAGATTTATATAATTTACTTTGAGGACTGTTATATATCAAAAATTTGAAAAATATCAAATTTTTATAATTTGTCATAAAATTTGTATTAAATTGTGATTTTCAAAAATGAAAATTATTTGATATCAGAAAGACATGCTTCAGTATTCAGAATGCAATTCGATAGGTCCGAGGTGCTCTCATGTCCCACAAAAAATACTGTCGAAACGCAATAAACGCTCATTTTAGATCCCTTAAGATTTTGGAATATCTCAAACTAACATTTCAAGTATTAATCCCATGAGCACTACTGCCATTCTTACAGACCCTCTAATTGGTTAATTACAAGATATAATCCCTTTTAATACAATATTATTGTATTATTATAATTGTGCAATTTTGGTTATTAATTATGTTTATAAAAGTGTGCAATATGTTTCAGCATAATATTTTGCCTATACACCTCGTATAACTCAAGTTATTTTTCTTGGTTGTTCTCGTGATTGCTCTTTTCATTTGAGTATTATACCTGGTGAAAAAATGTTTGCTTCGCCACTTTGGTATTTGTTTGCGTTAAAAGTATCCTTATTTGTTTAGAATTTTTTCATATTCAATTTGATACTGTGTTTTGCCATTTTTGATATTACATTGAATTGATCATGTGTTTTATTGCTTCGCTGTATACCCTCTAATTGGTTAATTACAAGATATAATCGCTTTTAATACAATATTATTGTATTATTATAATTGTGCAATTTTGGTTATTAATTATGTTTATAAAAGTGTGCAATATGTTTCGCATAATATTTTGCCTATACACCTCGTATAACTCAAGTTATTTTTCTTGGTTGTTCTCGTGATTGCTCTTTTCATTTGAGTATTATACCTGGTGAAAAAATGTTTGCTTCGCCACTTTGGTATTTGTTTGCGTTAAAAGTATCCTTATTTGTTTAGAATTTTTTCATATTCAATTTGATACTGTGTTTTGCCATTTTTGATATTACATTGAATTGATCATGTGTTTTATTGCTTCGCTGTATACTTCATTTTCGTTTTCTACTCACATGTTATCTATGTAGTGTACAGCTTGGCTTTTTAAAAACTTATGTTTTATGATTCTAATTTCATCTTCTGTTTGATATTTGTTTGCAATATATTACTGTTGTTTATTCAAAATTGTTGTCTGGTTAAACTTATTTTGCTTTATTGCTTATGCCGTCACTTTGAACATTTCACTTAGTTGTTTCTTTGCTCATTTTGCATATATTTTTTCCGTGCAATACCTTTTCGTGCAATGTTCATCGTGAGCCTATTTCATTTGTTTCTTATTTCTTAATGATGTATATTTATATTTTATTGGGTATTTTGTTTTTACGTACACATGTTTTAATTGTAAAGCGCCTTGTGGTCTTTGATGTAATGCGCTATATAAGAATAAATTATTATTATTATTATTATTATTATTACTTAAAAGTAACTATAAACAGAGCTTTTAGATCACTAGGCAATGTTAAGCTTAATCTCCTTCAGCACCTACTGGTACTGAATAGCTCTGACTATTCTTACCATATCTGTGATTGGCTCAATACTTGATATAACCTTCTTTGTAACCAATCAAAATAGTTCTTAGAGGCTGACAATTAATTTGGCCGGTAGTGACCATGGAGTTAAACCTTAAGCTTGATCCTATAACTCAATGGAATATGATGTTTTTCATCTTTTCTGAAACCACTGCTCTTTTTAGTTTAATTAAATTCCTGATATGTATCCCTCTTTAAAATTTTAATCCAAAAGCACCTTCGCTCAGTATTTTTGTGGGACCTGAGAGCACATCAAACACACCAAACTACATTCTGAATATGAGGATAAATGCCCTTCAGATATCAAATAATTTACTTTTTTTTTAAATTCGCGATATAGGTCTTTTGGGAAACTTTTGTATTATATCATGATTATATCAAAAAATAAAATTTATTTGATATCTGATGAAGGACATTTATCCTCCTATTCAGAATGCAATTTGGTGTGTCTGATGTGGTCTCAGGTCCCACAAATGTGGGTGACCGATCCCTTATTCCATCTTCCATCAGCCTGTTTCCATAGTCTTGTCTACTTACACTGACAAAAATAGTTTCCTATCTTCATCTTTGGCTTGCTGTTCTTTGCTTATTACTTTCTCAATTCGTTCTTTAGTAAGCTGAAAACAAAATATAAGATAATGCGCACATTCAAAATGATTATATGATGCAATTCTCTCAGGTTAGATTCTGTTTAAGCATCGAGATAAAATTATCTCGATGGTTTAAGTTAACATAGAGGGTGTCCCAAAAAAGAAGGCCCCCCCCCAATGAAATGAAATCTTACAATTTGTTCTAAATAGTCAGTCAGTGTTTGCATAGGATTTCATTTCATAGAATCGTTTATTAACATTATACGCTCTCGAATGTAAAAATGGTTGCAGATCCAATTTTACAATTTTCATGTAGGTGCAGGTTATGTGTGACAATTTGTGAACCAATATACTGCCATTTTTATCAAAGATCAAAACATTTGTCATTTTTATAAAAGATCAAAACATTTCAGTATAAGCTGATATTTGTATCATGAGAATTTCAAAGATGGCTTTTTTAAAAGCCATTTTAGAAATTCTTAGAAAATATCAAAGAATTTAAAAACATTTGTTATTTTTTATAAAAGATCAAAACATTTCAGTAGAAGCTGATATTTGTATCATAGAGAAAATTTTCTGAGAATTTCAAAGATGGCTTTTTTAAAAGCCATTTTAGAAATTCTTAGAAAATATCAAAGAATTTAAAAACATTTGTTATTTTTATATAAAAGATCAAAACATTTCAGTAGAAACTGATTTTGTATCATATAGAAAATTTTCTGAGAATTTCAAAGATGGCTTAGAAATTCTTGGAAAATATCAAAGAATTTAAAAATTCTGATAGGTCTGTTAGAATTTTCCCTGTAACTCGAGCACCGTAAAGCGAAATAAATAATGTCATTTTTTAAATTCTCGGAAATTTTGCTTAAGATACGTGTCTCACCTTTTACCAAAAGAGTTTGATTTTTGAGAAAAATGAGACAAACTGAGCCACGTGATGTATGCACAAAAAAGCTTCAAACACATGATGCATTGTATGTGTGTAAATCACCAGTACAGTGCGACTATAAGTCAGCAGAAAATTTCAACATTGATCCTGCAACCATTTTTATATCCAATCATATCTTTAAAAACTGTAAATTTTGTCAAATGAGTTCTGGTTTTATGCAAATGCTACCTAAAAGATGTGGCTTTCACATGTAATAAATACATCTCCAGTACCAGTGTGTGATTAAGGTACCTTTTTTTCCAATTGTTGCTGCTTTTGATGCATATATCACGCCTGGCCATGAAAAAGATCTTTTTACTCATTTTATGTGTACAGTAATATACAATTTTGAATACATGTGCCACCCCTGCACTCCCAGGATTAGCTTGGTTACGGTCTTTGTTATCCTTCCCACCATTTTCTGCCTTTAGACGGGTATAAAAATCACAACCTCACAAATCTCTCTCTCTCCCTTCTCTCTCTATGTTGTATCTAATTGTTCATCACAGTTAGTTATTAGCCCGGGGATCACTCACATAAATGGTCTGTACGCATGCGTGACCAAAAAAACAAGGAAAAGGGGGTGTTTTTTTAGGCAAGGCAAGTTACGCGGGTGACGCATTTAGGGTCTAAAAAACACTGATTTCAAGAATAAGGGTAGTTCTCTGAAGCTGAACAACTTGTTTAGGGTACCTTTTCAAATTGTTGGTAAATTACGAGTCCAAAAAGGGTACATTTTTTCATTTTTACTAGCCAAAAAACTCATTTGGGGGTAAATTTTATATTAAATTTCCTTATTAAGGGCCTAAATTTGCTGGTAGGGTAAAACTTCGTTTAGGGGTATTTGAAGAAAATTTGGTCACATGCATCGTACACTATCATACTTGAGTGCCCCCGGGTTATTAGCTTACTTTTTCCTTCTCATGTATATGGTCTCTTGTGATAAGGAATTCCTTCTGTTTATTTTGTAGAAGCTTCTTGGCCTCAGCTTGCTTCTTTCTGTTAATAGCTGTAAAATAATACATTATGTAGATCCATATCAAAAGGATGTACTTGTCGGCTGCTATGCGTGTCTCTTTTTCCACAATAGTAAGGAATAAATACCAGACTCATCTCAAGTGGAAGTCACTTCAAATCATCCCCTACTCATATTGCAAGACTTACTCTTCAACTCAAAATCAGGTTTTGATTGAAAAACAAAGATCATTAACAAAAAATATTACATTGTTACAGGGTTTACTGCAGGTTGGGAAAAACCCCATAGTGTTTTCCACTTGGCAAAAAACAAATTCTTAGCAGCAAAATGGCAACAACTAAAAAGTGAAAATTGTTTCACTTTTTTCATCTCAAAACAAATCGCTAAGTATCATAAATAATTTCCTGAGTGTAATAAGGCCAGATTTTACAATTATAAGTACGGTAACATATTAAGAAATTTAAGTTGTGCATTTTCAGTGTGCACTAGTGTGTGTCATATCACATTCAAAACATTTTCATTTTAAGGACTTGATGAGAAAAAAACAATATGTTGACTCATTTTAAGTTGTGTGTTACTGTTATGAGTCTGTGTTACTTTCTAATATTTGACAGACTATATATGAGTTTTGCCATTTTTCCCAGGTAAAACTGTCAAAAATAGGTTTTTGCCGGCAAAAAAATTGTGCAAAAAATTCTAGAAAATGTGCAGAAATTGTACCTAATTCATAATCTCTCATTGTCCTCTTCAATTCATGTTGGCTTTTGACAATATCACCTTCCGCTCTCTTCAGCTCTCTTTCTTCTTGTTTATGCTGCCACATGTGATCCTGGAGAAGAAAACAGTACTTATTAAAATTAATTAGTAATCAGTGGAATGCAAACAAGTATTTTTACCTTCAGCCTTATGACTAATTGGGCCGTTCCATTTAATATTCACACTATAGTGGAAATACCTTCCACAGCTAGCACACTAACCAGCTCTTTTTGAAATTCACCCTCTCTCTGTGGAAGATTCAGGTTGAATCTTCTCTCAGAGGGTGTATGGAATTCAAATAGAAGCGCCTAATGTGCTAATTCCATTTGAAATTCATACTCCCCCTAGTGGAAGATATCTCCAAAATCTTCCACATGGGTAGTGTTGATTTTACATGGAATAGCCCATTCTGTGTGTAAGCATTTTGAGAGTAATGGCATTGAGATTTATATTAAAATGGTGTGGGTGATATGCCTTAGGAAGATAATGGGAGTAACACAGAGAGACAGGATCCGAAACACCATCATCCGCAAAACCCTGGGTGTTGAATTTTCCATCTTGGACAGAATAACCCGCAAGAGACTGCATTATTTTGGCCACGTCCAGAAAATGCCTCCCTCACGCCTTCCAAAGATGGCCTTTGAATGTCACATCCAGGGAGCCAAAGAGGTGGAGAGACTGTCTGCTAGCTGACTGCAAAAGAACCAACCTAAACTCCATAGTAAATGCCAGCCGTACAGCAGATGACAGAACAGTTTGGCGGGACATTGTGATGCGGATGCCACCACTTAACCCCCAGTTGGAGTGAACGGCATAGGTCAAGGAAGGTGTGGGTAATTGCCATTGGACATGAAACATTCTCTTAATTAAAATAAAAAGCAATAAAAGACCAGTTCGCACAAAATAACAGGAAAGTTGCAAATTTGCATTCTCTGAATCACAAGCTTAAAATCAAACTCTTCTGATGGGTTGCTCTCACTTGGTCTTAAAAAGTCAATATTCCAATTAAGAATTCTTTTTTCTTCTTCTATTGACTTTTTCATAAGTGGGGGACAAAGGGGAAGGCGACTTTCAAAGAGGGGAAATTTACGGAAATGGTCGAAAATGGATTAATTAAGGCCAAAAATGCCACAATGACAGCATGGGGGGGGCTGCCCCCTTGTCGTTCCACTGATTCATAATCTAGGCACTGGGAGAAATTACAAGGGAGCAATATTGAAAACTAATATTTTGTGAAAACAAAATAAAATCTACTTTTTACAGAAGTCTTACAATGTTGATATAAAATTGCACCATTTTATTTGTCAGTGGAGCCATGAGTTTTAAAAATATTGGGCGAGAGCCCAATATTTTTAAAACTCATAGCAAGACCAATAAATATTGGGTGTAAAGCATCCAATTCGATCATTATTATGTTTTGGATTCATCAAAATATTTAATAATTAATGATGTTTTAAATTGGCTCATTGATTAACTTGTGCTTCATTACAAAAGCTGGGACTGTCAGCGTGGCATATAGGTATTTATAAAAAAAATGTGTGGGTTTCACTGCCTTTGGGAAAGAACCACTCTCCAGCTAAAAATGGCTCATTATAACTTGTTTATGCTTCATTTCATAATCTAAGGGCGGTTCACTGCTTAGGCTTATATATTTGCTGTAGAATTTTTTGGTGAAAATGCTGATACTTATCTACTGAACTACATCTTATTTCACATATATTCTTCCACAGAAAACAAGTTTCCTTTACCAGGTACTTTTGTACAGAGAAGGAGAGGACAAATCCTGAATCACACATAGTTTAAACACAATTTTCTCAATTGGAATCGTCAACATTTTGCCATTTTCTCATTAATAGAAAGCATATTTTCATGAGTTACATGTTAAGAAATGAGGTACATTCTATAGTGGTACCTCTTTTCAGTATCATAAATAACGTGCATCGCTTGTCTTGAGTCACTGAAATTCCAGTGTAGTAACTGGATTCCTTGCCCCTATAATATATATAATTTTGTTATTATTTTTGAAAAAAATGCAAAAATAGTCACAAATTTATCAAGGGGTGTAGTACCCCCTTAAGGGATGGGGTATGAACGTTTGGACAGTATTTATTGTGGGACAGTAGAGCACATCAGACATATCGAGTTGCATTCTGAATACGAAGAATGTCCTTCTGATATCAAAAAATTTTGAATTTTTGAAATTACAATGTAATACACATTTTATGGCAAATGATTAAAAATTGATATTTTTGATATTTAACAGTACTTGAAGTAAACTTTATAATTCTGATGATTTATACTTAAAGTGTATGTAGGTGGGATGAAAAGCCGATGATTAATTGAAAATTTTGACCTTTTGTATTGAAGATATGGATTTTTTTTCCCAAAACACCAAAAAAATTAGGTCTTTTTGGTTAAAAAATCCATATCTTCAATATGAAAGGTCAAAATTTTCAATTGATTGTCGGCTTTTCATCCCAGCTACATACACTTTAAGAATACATCATTAGATTTATAAAATTTACTTCGAGGACTGTTATATATCGAAAATGTGAAAAATATCAAATTTTAATAATTTGTCATAAAATTTGTATTACATGTATATCGTGTATTTCAAAAAATGAAAATTATTTGATATCAGAAAGACATTCTTCGTATTCAGAATGTAATTCAATATGTCTGATGTGCTCTCATGTCCCACAAAAAATACTGTCGAAATGCTCAAAACGTTCATTCCAAATCCCTTAATGGATTTGTCATGCAAAAATGTTTGAAATAACTTACCTCAATATTCTTCATTTGGCGGTCAAAATTTTGGCTGTCTTTCTCTATATTAGCAAAAAGTCCCACCACATTGTTTGTATTCTTAGCACCATCTTTGTATTTTCCCAGGACGCTCCTTCGCCCTCCACGTGGCGACTCCTCGCCATCTGGTTTCTTTGGTTTTTTGTTCTTTGAATCCAGCACTTTGCCCTGGACTTGGAATGTGTGTGTGTATTTATTGGAATCAAGGTAGCCATCTGGACCACACTTTCTGCCCTTTTCTCTGTATCAACAAATGAAATGGAAAGTCAACATTTCAATATTATACATGTATATAATATAAAATGTTGTTGTTTTTTCAAAATGTAATGGCAAATGACAAATAGAGTTTTGGAGGCAAGTACTTAGTGCAATTAAGGGGGTACTACACCCCTGTGGTAAATTCATGACTATTTTTGCATTTTTCTCAAAAAATAATAACACACTGGTAACAAAAGTTATGTATATTATTAGGGCAAGGAATCCAATTACTACACTGAAATTTCAGTGACTCAAGACAAGCGGTTCAGTATACATGATAGGAAATGTGGTACATTCTAGCGGTACCTCTTTTCTTATCATAAATAACGAACCGCTTGTCTTGGGTCACTGAAATTCCAGTGTAGTAATTGGATTCCTTGCCCCTATAATATATGTAACTTTTGTTATCACTGTGTTATTAGTTTTTGAGAAAAATGAAAAAATAGACACAAATTTATCGAGGGGTGTAGTACCCCCTTAATGTAAGGTCTTTTATACACAGAACGATTCCAATTGAATTGGCAACTTTCAAATTGCACTAATTTTTACAATTTAATCTGCACAAGTTGGAATTCTTTTTACACAAGTGATATACCATAATACCAATATCAAGTTTACACAAATCTTTACGATGCTCATATAAATTTCTTATTTATATCATGTTTTAAGAGTTATGACCCTACAAACACGTGTGGACTTTGTTTTTGTGTGCTGTTTATTAAACTTTGATGTCAAAGGGGGATTAAGAGGAAACACAGAGAGTTTGGTTGGGAGCTTCGCAGCAGCTATGATGCAGAATTTCCAAAGATTAAGGGCTGGGGTATGAACGTTTGGACAGTATTTATTTTGGGACATCAGAGCACATCAGACATATTGAATTGCATTCTGAATACTGAAGAATGTCATTCTGATATCAAATAATTTTGATTTTTTTGAAATTCGCAATGTAATACACATTTTATGGCAAATGATTAAAAATTGATATTTTTGAGATTTAACAGTACTCGAAGTAAACTTTATGAATCTGATGATTTATACTTAAAGTGTATGTAGGTGGGATGAAAAGCCGACGATCAATTGAAAATTTTGACCTTTTCGTTATTGAAGATATGGATTTTTTTCCCAAAACACCAAAAAAAATTAGGTCTTTTGGGAAAAAATCCATATCTTCAATATGAAAGGTCAAAATTTTCAATTGACCGTCGGCTTTTCCTCCCTGCTACATACACTTTAAGAATATATCATTAGATTTATATAATTTACTTTGAGGAGTGTTATATATAAAAATTTGAAAAATATCAAATTTTTATAATTTGTCATAAAATATGCTAAGGTGTCATATTATAGCCATATATTTTGACATCTTTTTTTTAAAATAATAATTATAGAAATGGAATATTTGCTAGTTTAGTGGCAAGTTTAGGTAGTATAAAGACATAGCATACACAATTTAAGTAAAATCCTTTCACTCTAAATAATAAAAAAAAAAAAAAAAAAAAAATGGCTGTAAAAATGCCTATTTTTACACTTTTATTTGTAACATGCCAAGAGACGCCTTTTTTCAACAGCTTTTAATTTTTTTATGGATCCTTATAGAAATTCATGTGACCTGTTTCCCAAAATGGTGCAGTAAACCAATCAAAAAAACAGAAAGAGGCATTATGAATTATAAGTTAACAGATCAAAAAAGGATTTAAAAGTTTGCCTTTATGTATGTTACTATTGTCTGTCAAACTTTTGATTGATTTTGAAGTCCCTCGGTTTTTTATAAACAAAGACTTGAAGCATAAACTAAAGGGTAAATCTATTGTAAATAACTTCATTTCTCCATATTATAATCAATTTGTAAGTGGCTCCCATCTTTTTTGAACATATAACAATTTCAAAATTTTTCTTGAAATGTCTGTCAAATAGTAACATACGCAAGACGGTGCTGTAATTCCTGCTAAACTAGGGTGATACAGCTAATTATGCTACATGACATAGCATTTAGCTCCACCTAGCTTTGTGGCACTATCACTTTGTGAGGAGAAGCTTTTTTGATGACACAATCCATTGTTAAGTGTTGTCTGTCAAACATTTGTGCATAAGTAACATACGCTAGATTTGTATGTGTCTGTCAAAAGTAACATACATAATACGTTTAAAAAATTAAAAATCACTTGATGTTCACATTATGATGATAGTTTAGAGTTTATAAAAGTGTTTTAAAACATGCGATTTATAAACTGCATGTGATCTTTATTCAATTTCCCATCTTGAACTACTGTTTTTGCCAAATTATTATTCTGTATGTTACATTTGACAGACATCTTGCGTATGTTATGGCTTGACAGACACACATATTTTATTTATAACAATTTATCCTCCTTATTGTAATATTTGGACACATTTTTTCCACAATCAGTTGCTGTAGGTCCTACACCTAAATAACCACAAAATACCTTATGTAATACTTTATAAATTTTTATTTGATTGCAGAAAATCATCAAAATTGTGTCTATAACTTATCTATAACTTATCTTTCTTTTAGTGTATTATGAACGATATATGTGCATACTATAATTTAAACCTGGTTGGAGACCAAAAGAAAAGAGCTGGAAAAATAATTGTGTGTTACACTTTTATGACACCTTAGCTTATTTTGAGCCATTATATTGTGATTTTCAAAAATGAAAATTATTTGATATCAGAAAGACATGCTTCAGATTCAGAATGCAATTCGATAGGTCCGAGGTGCTCTCATGTCCCACAAAAATACTGTCGAAACACAATAAACGCTCATTTTAGATCCCTTCATTTCAACGAAGAGCACTTTCAATCATTTTAAAACGGCCACATATAAACAATCTAAATGTTTATTTTCAGCCACCCAGTCCAATAGAAAAGTGCAGAACTACTTCTGTATCGACCAAAAGCAATGTAGACTTGTTTGTCAGTCCTGTAAAAAGTTCTTAAGATCTAATCTAATATTTACTCTAGACTAACTTATCTTGAAAACTAAAAGCTTTGCAGTGAACTCCAATAGCAAGTTCTCAAGCAAAACAAATTTTACGCACAAGACTGGAGTTTTTAAAAGTCAAATTTCTGAGCAAAAAGTTTTTGAGATGATTATTTGACCCGGCCATTCTGCGCAGTTTGCAGTACTATTTGTAAATCCAGAAATAGATTCAGAAACCTTTCATGAACTAGAATGTCTTCCTGAGTTCAGAATACCCGGGTTCAGAATTATATTCTGAATGGGTGACTCCATTCGAAATTCACACTCCCTGAGAGTCCCTGTGTGGAAAATTAAGGTCATATCTTCCATCTCTAGGGGGTATATGGATTTCAACTGAAATAGCCAAATATACCTGAGGAAAGCTGCATATTCCTTGGCTTCTTCTCCTTCTGGATCTGCAGTTGTTATCGCTAGGTTATCATAGCGTGATCTCACTCGCTTTGGACTTGCATCCCATGATGACGCCAATTTACCCTCTGCTGCCATTCTGTTTGCCAGGTCAACCAGATGTACTCCCTATGATGATTTTAAAAAAAGGATGGTTAATAACATTGTGCAAAAGAATAGTGGGGTAGGAATTCAACTTTAGTTTTATGATACGTGAAAGATTTTACTATTAATTAATAGCCCTTGGCTGGCCTGAGAATTTACTATACCTTTTTTTTTTTCCATTTGCCATGACATGAGTTTATTACACTACTTTGGCATTAGACCATGAGAAATGCCCAAATGCGCTCACGCCCCCATGCATGAGAAACTGAGAGTTGACAGCCCTTCAATTGCTAGTTGACCAAGCCCTGGGACCTCAACCCCCCCCCCCCTTTTGGAGCATGGTGGGGGGAGGGTAAATAACTATTGCAATAGTGAGTTGTGTACCTCATGATCTAGTAGTTGTAACAGACTAGATACTCCATGGTCCTACTAACTGACTATGGTGCAATAATTATATGAACCTTGGTGGGATGGTCAAGTTGGGGGGGGGGGAGAATTTTTTGGCAAGCCGAGAGGTGGGGGGAGCTATTTTTGGCACACATTCATGAGATGATGAGGCGCCTTTCAAACTAAACGCTCTAGTCCAAAAAGGCTTGGGAAAACGGTACGGAAATGCTTAAAATGCAAATTTTCCTGCTCGCTGCACTCGTAACATGTATCGAGACATACCATTCATACATACACGCTATGTAACGGCGCGCGTGATTGGTCGAGAGCCGGATGTGCGATTGCCTGGTAGGAAAAATGAAGGAAAATCTTGACTTTTAAATAATGTTACTTGTAATTTTTTTTTATTATTTTGATGAAATAAGAATTACAAAATGTTCTTGTATGTATGAACGGGGTTCATTCATATATTTTCATGACTAAACGGTTGTTTATGCCCTCGGGCATTTACCCGTTTAGTCATGAAAATATATGAATGAACCCCTAATTTAGGTTTGCAAATTTGGGATCCCAAAAATTTGGCATGTGCCAAGGGGTAGCAAATATTTTTGGCAGGCCGGGGGTGTCAAGCAATTTTTGGCAGGCCGAAGGGGGGGGAGCATTATAGGGCCTACTCAGCAAGCGATTTTGGAGAGCCGTTTGGAAATTTATTATGATATAGGCCAAATAAAAAAATAAACATGTTTCACGTGATCCGTCCCCTCCCGCTTCCTTTTTTGAGGTTTCTTCAATTTAATTTTTAATTTTTGAAATTCAGTTATAACTTTTCAAAAAATATGTCTAGGAAGTAGAGATGCTTTCTATACTATAGCCTTGCTAATATACAGGGTGAGTAAAAAAAAGTGCAATAGAGCAAAGAATCGATAATTGTGTAAGAACCACGTTGAATTTTCCAATTATTGAAAGTTTTTATAAATGCCACACTCAATAGTCACCTGTTCTGAAAAAAATGAAGCCAATCACATCTACCGTTTCATTTTTATGAGTCCTTTTGCTGCGATACCCAATTTCATTATTTGTCCACGAGGTACCATGTGCTTTGAATGAGAGCACACAATGCCCGATAAAGTCACCAGCTCTGAAACTGACTTTACCTTAATAAGGTTGATTTTTGCATTATTTCAATTTCTTTTTTCTGTTCAAACAAACTTTCTAACATTACCTATAAGTCCTTCATACCTCACTCGACTCCAACTCCAGTTTTTTAAACCCCAATATGTCCAAATACTGGATGTTTTATAATTCACTCCACTTCAATTTGCTCGCATTTCATTTCGACATTTGACAAAATCCGCTTACAAATGTGTATGTTTTTGATAGAGAATAAACATCTTTAAAGTAAAGGTATAATGAAAATAACAACAAATAATGTTTGTTTTCCTTAAACAAGACCAAGGACAATAAACATTTGGGTGCTCCATTTTATTTCAATGCCAATGAGGTTAAGAAAATAGCAGTTGTTCCAAATCTACCTTACACAGAGTGGGCTGACGTTCAAATTTTGGACGTTTCTTGGACAAACATTAAAATTGGGTATCGCTATAAAATGGGTCATAAAAACAAAACGGTAAATGCTAATTCCTTGGTTTTTTCACAAAAGGTCACTAATGGATATATCACTTATAAAATGTTTTAAAACCTAAAAGGTTCAAATCGGTTCTTAAATAAAAATGGATTATTTTCTCTATTGCACTTTTTTTGACTCACCCTGTACAAGGAACACTTTTATAAGGTTTTGTGATAGTTAGAGGGGGCCTGTCTCCCAGAACAACAAAAAAGAGGCCTCCTCCTTTTTAACTAGGAATTATTGTATACGCTAAAACAGCTCTAATTAGTCCCAAACAAAAATGTTTGGTAGACTCATAACCGGTGCGATCTTACCTTTCCGATGTTGATTAAGATACTTCTTGCATCGATCCCGAGATGCGGAAAAACCAATAGTCATTTTGTCCCACATAAATGAATAAATAACAAAAAAAACCCGATCCCCCGGTGGACTCACCCAGAAGGTGACGTCACACCAAATGAGCGTCCCTTATCCGACTTGGGATCCCCTACTCGGACCAAACTTGTAGGGGTGGCGGGGTCGGGATAATCAACATCGGAAAGGTAAGATCGCACCGGTTATGAGTCTACCAAACATTTTTGTTTGGGACTAGACTCAGTACACCGGTCGATCTTACCATTTCCGATGTTGATTAAGATACTTCTTGCATCAACATCTGAAAGATCAATCTAGCAAGTAACCGACGGATGGAGGTACAAGATTGGTCAGCATCTGATCAGGGATCGGGAGCGGGTAGCGATGGTTTTCGCGAGGTCAGAAATATTTTCCCCCAGCGGTCGGGAAAACAAGAAAGACCACGCGATCACAGACATAAACCTCCTTACTTAATAAGTTTGGTGGTTAAGAATAGTGACACTGGTTCTTACCATGCTGAGTATTCTGTATAGTCTGAAAACCTGGTACCCGTACACCACCGTATTATGATCGCCCGAACAATGTCCCGGTAAACCTCCCGCCCCGTCTCTGATTACTAACGTAAACGGAAGTATCGTAGAGAAGGGCGACGGTGGCTTCCGGGACACCGCCTGCTAGATCTCCTCAAGGGACAACCGAACGGTATACCCAAGATGATGAGATAGCTCGTGTCGAGTGGGTCGTGGGGAATACGCGAAACCTTCGCGATCCCGGACCCCACCAACACCTGGACCAGCCATTGCGACAGTGGCTGGACCGAAAGGCTCTGTAAGGGTGATGAATGCGGTCGTGAGTCCCTCGCAAGGCTTGTGTTCGGAAGAAATAGTGCTGCAGCGCCTTATCGGACACCCCAGCCTATCTTTGGCTTCAGCCGAACCTTGCCCAACCCTGGGGATTGGAGAGGGGCGAATGTCGGTATGCACCGCGCCCGTTCAGTAGTCACGAGAACAGAGCGCCCGAAACAGTGTCGCTCCAGTGTTTGTGAACACGGAAGCTAACCTCGAGACCGTGTGCAACTCAGCACCGCCGTCCCGAAGCCAACGCCAAACCGGAAAGCCATCTTGAGAGTTACGTATTTAAGCGTCGCTTTTGACGGAAAGGGTGACCCTTAAAGTAATCTAAGACTGTGTTGGGATCCCTTAGGAGGATCACTTTCCTTTTTGGTAGACACTTTCGTTGAACATACCGTCGAGGCGTAGACTAATAAGGTAACCATCGGTTATGATAGTCGACCCGTCTTGAAACCTCGGTGAATGGAGAGGACAGCTGACTTATAGCTGGCCCCAGTGGCCCGCTGAAGTCTTGCTTGGAACTTTTCTGTCAGAAACTCCGGAACTAGCAGCACAGAGGCTCTAGCGGGAGAGCTATTTGTCTCATTGCACCAAGCGTAGTATGGAGCCAGACTCTGGCTATACGTGCGGAGGGTAGACTTCCGTCTAGCCCGGCGATGAGAAAAACAGCTTCTGATGAAAAGTATCCCTCCGCTGCGCGTTCCTGGTAAGGGCCATGCAGCTAACTGCAGGTGCTCTAGTGATAGACTGGGTACCTCCGCTCCGGGCATCCGGAGTAGGTCTGGTACCTCGGGGAGTGCCAGCGGCCTTGCCGCTAGCAGAATGACAATGCAGTCTTCCCACCCGATCTTGGTCACCACCCTCATGAGTAGTGAGATCGGAGGGACTGCATAAGCTGTCATCCCTCCCCAGTCTATGGACAGAGCGTCCACGGTGAATGCTTGGGGGTCCGCGACCCTTGAGCAGTACACGGCAGTGGATGATTGCGATGAGATGCGAACAGATCTTTCGAGGGTGGTACATCCCTTGAAGATCGTCTGAGCGACCTCTTGCGGACAAGGGACCATTCTGCTGGTCCCGACACCCTTCCTCGTGACAGATTGTGCGCGAGGATGCTGGTGACGCCCGCGATGTGTATCGCTCTCATCGTAATCTGCCTGAACTTGCCCCACCCTATCAGGTGTCGTGCATGCAGGCTCAATCGTCGTGGCTCGGAGTCCCCTTGTCTGTTGGGGTAGGCTACCACGGTTGTGTTATCCGTCAGGACAACGGTATGTGATTCCACGATCACCTCCTCGTGAGCGAGGAGGTTGATGTGAAACTCTGTCTCTATGGCCCCATAGGCCCGAGGCGGAGTCTCCGTGGATGTGGACCCCCAGCCCCGTTTTGGCGCTATGGTCGTCACTACGTGACATACCGGGGTGCAGGAAACCTGACACCCTGGGTCAAATTGGGCTGATGGGTCCACCACCAGAGTTCCTCTCGCGCGATCTCCGACAACGGAACCGCGAGGGATATTGGGTGACGACTGGGCCTGCAAGCAGGCTAGAAGGTGTAGTTGGGTAAGCCCTAACGTAGAAAGCGGCAGTACAGTGCGAGGTCTACCATACTGGCCATTAGGCCTACCACCTTCATCCATGCCACAGCGGGTTTTGCCGAGACTCGGCCAAGAGTCAGGCACACCGCACCATGTTCGAAGTCACCCGCTCGGGTGAGAGCACCGCCGAACCCCTCCGTGAGGGTGATCTGGGCCCCTACAAATAGTGGTGTCTGCGTCGGGACCACGCTGGACTTTTTGAGCTGATCAAAAAAATCCAGGGTCCGCACCCTCGGACTATCAACCCCATGAGACCCGTAGTCTTCAGTGGAGTGCGTCCGTATATGAGCCAAACGTCCAGGTAGCAACTGATGTTGACACCCTGTGCTTCAGATGCGCTGCCACCGCTCTGACCAAGAGTGTTAAACACCCTGGGAGAGATGGACAGGCGGATGGCGGTATCAAAACTGGTAATTTTGATCCTGTACCTAGAAGCGCCAGATGCCTCCGATCTTGAGAGGCGATTGGCATATGCAGATAGGCGTCCGAGAGATCTAGCGATGCTGTTCCCATGCCCCTGATGGGGCAGGCTAGCACCGGCGAGAGTCCCCATTCTGAACCTCTTGGGCCTGAAGAGCGTGTTCAACAGCCTGCGGTTCCGGATGGGGCTCCCGTCGCCGGTCTTCCTTGGAGCCAATGGCTCCAAGATCACCCGTAGAAACGGGGGTAGACCGGGACAATCGCCCGCTTCGTGAGAAGCTGTGTGATCCCTGTCAGTAGTGCCCGGCGCTGGGGGCCGTCTGGCGGCACTACTGTGGACCTCTGAAATGTGCAGGCGAATGTGGGGAGACTGGGTTGCCAGTCTGTAACCCCCACTCACCACTGACCATACCCAGGCGCTCAAAGAGATGGTTTCCCACCTCTGGGTGAAAGCCATAAGCGGTCAATCCACTGGGAGATCCCCTGTGGAAAAACCGCTGAGCCCCCAGGAATGCTCTGCCTAGCTTCCCTTGGAAGAGCGCTTGCTCTTCTTCGGGCTTGCCAGCTGTTCCTGTGCTACCCTTGCGCCTCCCAGAAATGGGTGCTACAGAGGTAGTGGGCTCGGGTACTGTTGGTGGTGCACGGCCTGCTGAAGTCGGAGCTCCTACCCATGGTAAGGGCAGTTTCCGACTTCTTCAGAGTGCTCCGTTAGTAACTTCTTTGCACGGTCCTCCACCGTGGCGCAGAAGCATCCAAAGAGAAAAAGGACCCTGCCTTTCCATCGCGTTGAGCGATTGGAGTGGCAGGCCCCACCCAGGCGCTGAGTGGACACCCTATGGGCTAGGCCCATGGAGCTCTCGTTGAGGCTAGCTGTTAGCACCGCTAATAGGCTCACCTCGCGGAAGAGCTCAGATGTTGTCTGGCGTGATACGCTTGGCGACATCTGGGTCCCTCTCGGATCCCCTCAGGTAGGTCCCGTGGTCCTCCCGCGTTACCGCAGAGGAAGCGTGCAAGCACGCGGCGTCATAGCTCTACTGAGCTCGACAGCCCTCGATATCTACCCGTGAGGTTTGCGGGAATGAGAGTGCAGGCGTCCCCTGTGAGGAAGCAGCAGCTGAGCATCCTACTGAAAGGATCCCCTGGTCCTCCTCCATGGACTCCCCCATAGGGGGTGTCCGGAGGAAGATCAGTGCTGTTGCTCCCCTCGCGGGGCAGCGGGGGAAGGAGATTGTAGTGATGTCACTACCGGACTCAGCTTCCGACTCCTTTCCCTCGCCCACAGTATCCGTATCATGCTCCGATGATGGCGGTAACTGAGGACGGGCATCTGAAAGCGGGTAAGAAGGCATAACCACTGTGTGGCTCGCCGACTACCTGCCAGCAGAAGAGGGAGTACTCCCGCAAGACCCTGAGGTATCCGCCATGGCACCACTGGGTCCGCATGCTCTCGCAGCCGTCGTCCTAAGCGCTAGCAGCAGGGCCTACCCTGATCAAGATCTGGGTTAGCCCCATGCCGGCTGGCCTGGTCAACAGCTGATGTTGGTACTGCATGGCCATCGCTGGCGACACTTGCCCACGGTGCTGGGCCGTGGAAGAAACACCCTGCGGCGGGTACCACGGGCATACCCAGCAGGCAGCTGACCCTGAAAGGATCCGCCACCAGGGTAACCCCATGGTACTGCAGTACCAGCACCGCCTCCCCCCTTGTTGCTACATAGGCGGCGGCGACTAAGGCGGGGGCTGCGGTACCGGTGCGGTTATCAGCGTGGGTACCCTTGAGGGTTCCCAACTGTGGACCGCTGTACCCTCGCCACACTGCGTTCCCTGTTTGGGGATCAAGCTGTGTGCTGGCGTGGTACCGCGCGGTACTAGCATGGGTACCCGTGAGGGTTCCCGGCTGTGTACCGCTGTATGCGTGGTTCCAGCGTAGGTGCCCGTGAGGGCTCCGGCTGTGTACCACTGTACCCATGCCTCACTGCGTTCCCCGCAAGGGGATCAAGCCGTGTGTATGGGTACCCGCTATACCGGCTGTCCCTTGGCTAGAGGGAGCTTGCCTAGTACCACGGGTAGCTGGGCGTGCATACCCCCGATCAATCCCCTCGCCACCTGAATAGGCAGCGTCAATCAATGGAGCTATGCCCTGTTGATTTGACAGTGATCGATCAAGAGAGGTAATTGACCCATTGGCGATAATGGATCACCCAAGCTCCGCTGGCTCTCGAGGACATAAGTGGGTTGTTGATCAGCTAGGCTGTTCAAGCTACTTACTGTACCCTCTAGAGCTTCGCCCAAGGTCGCTGTGTGTGGCGGACCACTCACGGCAGCTATGGGCGGGTGCATAGCGGCTACCACTGAAGTCAAGCCGTAGCTCGTCTTTGTAGCTGCCACCGAATGCACCTGGGTCCCTGTCCCGTGAGAGACTGCGAGCCCAACCCCTGAATAATCGCCAGCCAGTTCCTGTGGACAGCCAGCAGCTATTCTAGGGCCCAGGGTATCACTCGGCGGTCCCGCCATGGAACGCTGCCGTGTGACAACCCCAGTTGGTTCTGCTAAGACTACACCCACAGCGTTAGCCGTGGTATCGTCTCTGCTGAACCCATGCATGCTAGGGTTCAACCCAGGCAAGCCGGGTACCCTTGCATGCTGCCCGTCGCTGGCTACTACTGTGGCAGGTTGAGCCCGTAGATATGCCTGCAACAGGCGGGTGTCCTCCTGCTAAAAACCCGTGAGGATTTTTGGCTAGAGGACTGGTATCCTCCTGCTACAAAACCCGCTAGGGTTTTCGCTGGTGGTTACCGCTCTGCTGCCTGCTACTTTGCTCCGACGTATAGTCAGTGCTTTCGCTGGCTGCTGAGCCTTTGGACGCGCTTAGCAGTCCCGAAGAACCGCCTGCTTGTCCGGGACCGGAGCCCCTTAAGCAGACCTGCCATGACCCATAGGGGCTGTCACAGCAGAATCTACCGTATCGACTGGTATCCTCCTGCTGCAAAACCCGCTAGGGTTTTCGCTGGTGGTTACCGCTCTGCTGCCTGCTACTTTGCTCCGATGTATAGTCAGTGCTTTACGCTGGCTGCTGAGCCTTTGGACGCCGCTAGCAGTCCCGAAGGACCGCCTGCTTGTCCGGGACGGAGCCCCTTAAGCAGACCTGCCATGACCCATAGGGGCTGTCACAGCAGAATCCACCGTGTCGACCTTACCAGTGCCCTTGGTAGATTTCTTCTTCGTCTTATGGCGATGATGGAGCCTATCCCAATCGTCAAGCTGGAACTCGGAGAGTCCTAAGCAAAAGAAAGACATCTAGAAGATCGTGAGCACTCCTGAGGGTGAAACAGAGCGGGTGTGGGTCCCGCTCCGTCACCAGGGAAGGGCAAGCCCGACAGGGCCGAGGCGGCGAGGAGAAAAGGGAGGGGGCACTACCCCCCCAACACGCGACTCAAGCCCAGTAAGCAAACCTGAGCACGGAGGCTGGTCGCTAACGTTAGTGGTAAAGTAAGGACTGGCTAACTTTATTACTAAATGTCAGGCGGGTCCCTACCAATCCCCACCGTATGAATATCTGATTAACTTTCGTCTTATCGGACGGTAATGAAGACATAACGATAGAGTAATCACCCTAACATAGCAACAATAACCTACCGTACATGAAATACAATGTGTATGTACAAACATCTATTGTAACTTACAGGCTGCAATGGTTGTTTTACGTGGGAAACAAAATGAATGGCGTCAACGAGCGGCCATTTTGAATTGCTCGTGTGTCCCGTGATACAAGCGGAGGCACGATATGTAGCTAAGTTTTGGATCGTTTTTGTCACTTTTTCGCCAGAAAATGCCGTCAAAAACTATCCTCAGCCGAACAATACCGGTTTGGTTTTACCTAAGGTGTGAAACTACAACCGTATATCTCGCCTTGGTCGAGAAATTGATACACAGTGGTATGAACAATCGATAGGCACGTCTGTGTCAGTCGGAGACCAAGGAGGATAAGGGATTTATCATATGGTGTGGCGTCACCTTTTGGGTGAGTCCACCGGGGATCGGGTTTTTGTTATTTATTCATTTATGTGGGACAAAATGACTATTGGTTTTTCCGCATCTCGGGATCGATGCAAGAAGTATCTTAATCAACATCGGAAGCGGTAAGATCGACCGGTGTACTGAGTCTATGGGTATTTACACCGATTTTGCGATAAAAAATAAAAGACCCTCTTCCTCCTTTTTTTTCAAAAACCGGTCCCGGACGTGAAACATGTTTTTTATTTAACTTGGCCTTTAGCTATAGTATAGGCTTGCTGCAACCATCTATAACAAATTACCGAGTTGCAAAACTTTCCGTGATAAAAACTCGAACAGCGGTGATGCAACTGCAAATTTCACTTAAATTGCAAACCTAATCATTCACCGAGTTACGCTGCATATTCACCTCATTTTTTTAAAATCTTAGTGATTAAAGTCTAAACATGAGCAAAAAATACCTTTAAAAATATCCAGGGACCTCAAAATAGTGAGCATCAGTTACTATGTCCGCCTAACAATTGCATCGCGTCAAACAAACAAATCTTGCGTCTTCGCGTATCAACACGCCGCGTCAAACAAAAAAATGCGTATCATTAAGTTCGCGTCATCTCGTATCAACACGCCAAATCTAAAGCAAGTGGGAATAATAAACACGGGAAAATCAAAATGAGTGAGAAGAGTGCATGGGTGCCATGGGTTGGCGATGCATGGGTCCGGGTGACCATCAAACTTTGCGAACATGGCAAAAATACAAAGTATTAGCCGGTATAAATTTTTGAGCATAGGACCTACTTTGACTTAAAAATTGTACATTTTATGTTTTACATTCACAACTTTTTTAGCAGTTGACTAGGAAGAAGTACTAAAACCATGATACTAGGGATAGTCTTTGATAGTATTGTCTTAGTTACCGAATCTTCCACCAGCATATCACAAGAGACGTTACCACCTAATAGCTTTACTGTCCAATTTCGTCAGACAAAGAAGTGGTATTTTGCCGTCAATTACCAACATTTTGTGTTCAATCTTCTCCCCTTCTGGAGAGTACAAATACGTATTAACTGATTGGTTTGTACTTGGAGAGACACCTTGCGGTGTTCCTGTTTTGGTCTCCGAGTTGCATCTGTCATGTTGTACAATAGGTCTTGATTGCACGTTGTTCGATGTTCGTGGTTTTGTCTGCTTCTCCAAGTTCTTGTTACTTCCTTCATCTTTTGATTTTTTGTCCCAGGAAAACTGCACTTTGAGAGATTTTTTACTTGCAGTAACCTTTCTCTTTTTGTTTGGAATAATGGTAGAATCGTCACTCTTCCTCTTTATTCCATTTACTCTCTGCTCTTTGTTCTTTTCTATCTGGATACGGGTGTCACCTTTTATGTGTTCAGATACTGCCGACTCATTAGCTACTTCAATTGGTCGAACTACGGCAACTGATTTCTGTTTATTTGGGATTGCGTGGGATGTGATTACTTTCCTCTTCCTACAAAGAGGGAGAAGAGGGATGTGACCTAAAGGGGGATCAGTGGAAAGATCTATCCTCCGAAAGAACGGGAGGATAGGGGACAACACGGGGGACAACGAAGAAGTGATGCATTTGTAAAATTGCATTTATTTACGAACCGCGAAAGACGGGTGACCGCTGGGCCAGAGCCAAAATTCCCGTTTGTGGCGGGACGGAATTTTGATAGATCTTTTAAATTGTAGCTCTGTGACTGTTTATTTTATGGATTCTTCATGTTCTTAATATAAACAAGTAAGTTATAGACTACATTCACACACAAGAAAAATAGTCCAAAGAATCAACATGTTGCCACGGTAACACAAATTCATCGATGTGGCGGGGCGGAATGATAAACTTCATGTATTTGTGAAGACAGTACATTTGTTGAATTTTTATCAAAAGTACTGGGATAAAACATTTGTTTCTAACATTGGTATTAACTTCAACTATCCTTCTTTTGTTATGGAAGGAATTATAAAATTCACCCCCCTCTTTATAGTACGCTCATTAATTTTTAAAAATCATGTCATTGTGGCGGGCCGGAATGTGGCGGGACGGAATTTTGTCCACCATGTCAAAATCAAGAAAAAAAACAATTGATTCACTTTAAAACTGACAAAATTGTCTTTTCTTTCACTTCCAATGAAAAATTATTGCAAAATATAAACTAAGATTAAGAAAGAAAATTTTCATCCCTTCCTGAACTTTAAAAAATCATCTCAAAATGTGGCAGGGCCATGTTTTACACCACAGACCCTAAAAATAGCCTTATTGCTGGCATCCTACCACAAAAGGCCTGAAAAAGAAGAAGTTAAAATGGCTCTGAGTCTAGCAAAGTTGATGAATTCAATTTTTGTGTACTCAGGAATGTTTATTACCATAATAGTTGATATTTTGGAAAGTTTTGACTAAAAAAATTTTTTTCGTCCCTTCCAGAACGTAAAAAAATCACCTCAAAATGTGGCGGGACGGAATTTTACACATATTTTAATTTATTTCTTTATTTTTGCAAAGTCCACTGATATTTTTTCTAGTGCTGAAATTGTCTATACAGAAGACCTAATATAATACCATAAACAAAAAAATCCTATCTTTTTTAAATATGTAGTCAAATCAAATTTAACAATTCCGTCCCGCCACACCGAGAGGGCGCTACATGTGTATTTAATTGCTTGCAGTCCGAAATTGACGGGCAAATTTTACTTTTTTTTTGCCGATTCATAATCTTTGGTTAGTAGTCTATTAAACCAGAGGAGAAATTCACTCCTGTGACAATTTCTAAATTTTAGGTTGAGTGATGACCATTTTTGGCTCTGGCCCCGCTAGTAGATACTAAAAAATTCATATTCATATTTTATTATCAAAAGGTGACCCGAAGGTCAAATTACATGATAAATTTACAAAGAATTACATCTATAAAACACATAAAATGGTATAAAATTTCATTTAAAGAAACTAATATTGCACTTTTAAAATAGTACCGTATCATTAAATAATAAAAAAAGAAAAAAAAAGGAAAGCTACACATTGCATAATTCACTTCAGAAAAAGGGGGTTGATTGCACGGCCACTGTGCATGCAGGATACAATGAGCACATGAATAAAAAGAAAAATTACACATTACTTGTTTAGCAGGTCCACAAAGTATATGGTATGGGACTATTTTGGAAGCGAGAGGTTCTGAACCGCAGTTGGGTGAATTTGTGCGCATTGCGAAGGTTGCGACCATGAGCACTTTGTCTAGATGGAGGAAGAAGATCTTTTATGCGGTCTGAGTCGGCAAGCCCTTCGGCTAACCTTCGACAATGATCTTCTCTTCTATCTGACAAGCGCTCAAGGTCGCAAGCTTGCACCGCCTCAGCATATGAGGTAAATCTCTGGCCTAAAATGATACTGCATGCACGTCTTTGGAGTTGTTCAAGTGACTTTGTCTGATTTGTTGTTAACGAGGAGTGCCAGGTGACATCTGCGTACTCAAGAATAGGGCGCTACATAACCTTTGTACACAGTAATTAGTTCTTCGTCATTGAAACCAAATTTTTTTAGCAGTTTTAGCATATATACAACTTCTGTGTAGTGCATGTGTGTGTGGGGGGGGGCTGGCAATGCCAAGCCCGGGAGGTACTCAGTACAAATGGCCATACTGGGGGCGTGCATAAACATGGGTAGCATTTTCAGCCTTCTGGTATATCAATGACCCCCTTTTCAAAGCCTATTTTGGTATATGAATGGGTCCTTTTTCAAAATTTTCTCAATTTTTTTTTCGGAAAACAGCCCAATTTTTCCTTATTCTAGCCAAAATTTTCAAAATTTTCCCAAAATTTTGGGAAAATTTGTAAAAACTAAGACAATTTTGGTTAAATTCGGCCGAAAATTTCGACTTTTGGTATATCAATGGGTCCAAATTTCTTGAAAAATTGGTATATTTATGGGTCCACTTCCAAAATCTCAGCGGCACGTCCCTACCAAAACCTAGTCCGAATAATCAGTCCCAGAACAAATTATTAATTTCTGACATGATCGTGTTCTGGGTCTGAACTGTTTCCATATGAAATCTTGATGGCAAATTGGACAAAAGAAGCACATGGTTCTACTTGACAGCTTTTTTAAAATCCCTATTCATGTTACGTGAATCACGCTATTGTGGACCATCTTTCTGATACTTGTGTGTTTGGACAAGCGGAACGGTCTTTTGTCTGGAAACAGGACACCTCGCCCCACGCACTTACCTACACGGCATCTCGCCTATCGCCACTTCGCCTTACGTGCCATCTCGCCCCCTATGCAATGCAATGCATTGCAATGGCGATTGCGGATGTATAGTCGGGCTCTCATTCACGCGAGGATGGGAAATAGTGTTCACTTTGGTTGGGATTCCGAAAGGTAGTTTATGTTTGATACGGTTTCTAGACTGAAATTTTGCGTAGAACACGCTCCCGTAGTCCACTTTAATTAAAAATGTGCCCAAAGTGCTATGGGGGTCAAAATTACTAAAAATGTATTCTAAGGCCAATGGTGGTGATTTTGGTGTCTAAATATATGTTTATGGACATGAGAAAGTCATTTAGACAGTTTACGAAATCCAAAATGGCTTCCTTATGTTCCAAAATTCAAAATGGCGGCCAAAATGGTGAATTTTAGCCAAACTTATTTGAACGGCTTTTTCAGGCCGATGGTGATTTGAGTGTCTATGAAAAGAAAGGAAGGAAAGAAAGAAAGGGAAGGAAAGAAAGGAAGAATAAAAAGAAGAAGGAAGGAAAGAAAGAACGAAAGAAAGGGAGGAAAGAAGGAAGGAAAGAACGATAGAAATAAGGAAGGAATGAAAGAAGATAGAAGGAAGGAAAGAAAGAAAGATAGAAGAAGGAAGAAAGGAAAGAAGGAAGGAAAGAAAGAGACAAGGAAGGAAATATATGTATAATAGGCCTTGGTCCTACTTAGCGGGTTTTTACATTTTATTTCGTGTTTTGACTCATTAAAACCTGGCACTGTACTGTAAAAGCCAGACCAATTCGAATTGAAACATACATCAGCCTGTGAATGATGATCTGATGAACCATGCACTATAAAACGTCAGACTATTATTAACTCAGCTCAGATCGAAAGTGTAGATTATGTTCGGTTTTTAACACACCGTGCTGATGTGGTTATAACAATATTTTTAAATATTTTAATATGTGTATGCATTTTTCAACATGCATTTTTATAATTTGATAACTTCGTGTTAAAGTGTTATACGTGAATTTTTATGAAGATAATTTTTTATGAAGATAATTATAAAGAAAAATATGGCAGTCTTAATTTTCTTAATATTTTCCCAGATACCATTGATTGTTAAAACTTTCAGCCTGCTTTTAATAACTTGATAACGTGATAAAGTGTTTAAAATCAATTTTGGCCATTTTCTCCGAGACAAATTTAAAACAAACCGCGAGGGAGGCCTGATGTGCTATGCGTTTCGCCCCTTTTTACACCGCGGGTATTTGCTGCCGACGATTTGCTTGACAAGTCCCCTGCGTGCCTGCACACCGCCAGCCAAACCACGGAATGGCCCGGAAATTGAATATACTGGATACGTTGCGTGCTACGGTCACAGTGCCATTGATTTACCCATGTCATACCCGCGAAGTCTTTACTTGCCAGCCTTGTTGGAGGATTTGGTAGTGTGCGCAACAAAAATTTGTAATTGCGGGCCGTGTTAAAACATGTTTTGTGCTTGTAAGTCCGGACCATGCACACGAAGACGAAGGAAAGCCATTGAATTATGGCTAAATCATAAGGGTAATGAAAGTATGAATGTATTTTACTTGGGGTATTTTATTTTTACAGGTATGTTTTCACGATTGAACAAAGAATCAATTAGGCTCCTATTATGTATTTGAAATGTGTTATTTTATTTTACAAATTATGTTTACTTACTTCATATAAGTTCATACTTTTTAGTGTTAAATTAATTATGGCCAGTATGGCCTAATAATTTATATATTATATGGCAATAAAAAGCGCTAATTGCGATTTTTGTGTATTTTTATTTAACCGAATCATTCATTTTACCGACTCAAACTCAGTTAAAATAAAGTTTGAGATGTTCAAAACTTTTAAAACTTGCAGTCCTATAAAAGATATTAAATCAGAGATCTTCTTTGACATAGCCTAATGAAACAATTAAGGGAAAGAATATTTGGCAAATTTTTCAAAGACAAATGCGCACAACTAGCAAAACAAACGCCAGCAGCATGCAGCTTTGAGATATTTTGTGGGGTGCTGTGCAGTGACTTTTTTTGCACCGCGTGTTAGCGGCGGATATTAGCTACCACTTACACGAAAACGCCGGGTGTGATTATGTTCAATCAATGCATGGTACCGTGATTCTGAGCACGTAAAAATGGCAGAATACACCGACTTACCTTCCTTGACAAGTCCCGGGCCCCGCGCGTGGCCGCATGCCTTACACACTGATGTACGATCGATTGCTTGACAAGTCCCGGGTCATGCTCTCAGTTTGATTAAGACCCCGAGAACAGTATACGGGCCAACGCGCCATGTTTTGTGCTTGCGATGTAGGCCTATCGGAGGTAGGCCTACGCGAAGAAGAAAAAGTTGCAAATGTTTGCAAAACTGGTTAATACTAAATACGATTTCGGTAAAATTTTAATTTGGGGTTATTCTTTGTCAAATATTATTAGTAACACGCTACCTAATAGGCCTACACATCCAAAGGCCCATCATTTTCACGCAAAAGGCCAGCTCCCAAGACCACTTTGTGGGAAAAGTCCTAAATTTTATAATATGGCCCAGAAAGAACTCTTGGGGGGGGGGGTTTTCCCTCGAAAGGCCTCATTTGTTAGCAACTGCCCCGAAAGACCTCTTTTTTTTATCCTACTCCTATTTATCGCACAATTTTGCCCACGAAATACCTTATGACCACAAATAATAATATTAAATATATTATATTAGCGGGGACCCGGGTCTCCTACTAGTTTTACTTAAAGACCAGAGATAACTGAAGCTGAATTTCTGTAGGCCTATACACATTTTACACAGGTTGCGTAACCATGAAAATGGGGACACCCAGTTGGCACATAATAGAGCCCGATCTTCCCCAGTTGACTAGGAAATTGTCAAACATTCCTGACTTTCTACAGGGCAAATGGAGACATCACCCCCTTGCCCTGTAGAGTGTATCCCCTGTTACCCTGTATAGAGTCCTTTTAAAATCGGGGATATCCCGTTTACGTATATCCCCAATTACAGGTTAAAAAATTGGAATATATCCCCGATTGAATGGCAAAAACCAACGCACATAGCTAGTCCCTATACTCGAAGAATTGAGCGCGGAAATGGAAAATGTTACTTTTGCGCGCATTAAACTGAACTTGTGTTTTGTTTTCTTTCTCCTGCAATTCTCTATCTTTCACATTAACTTTGGTTTGTTTATTTGTTCTCTCTACGTCCACTCCCGCACACACACCATATCCACCCACACCCCTTCATGAACACACCTCGAAGAATGAAGCGAAAATGGAAAATGTTACTTTTGCGCGCATAAAACTGAATCTGTGTTTGGTTTTCTTTCTCCTGTAATTCTATAATCTTTCTCATTGACTTTGGTTTGTTTATTTGTTCTCTCTACGCTTCCCTGCGCCCACCCCCACCCACACACCCCCACCTAACACTCCATACACACCCCTTCACGAATACATCTCAAGAATCAAGCGGAAATGGGAAATGTTACTTTTATGCGCATACATCCGAATTATAATTTTTTTCTCGGTGTTTGACGGTGCATACTGCAGTTACTGTCCGTTTTCCTATACACAATACACAGTGCTCTCACCATTGACGCGTGACCCCTACAAATGATCTACGTTGGAAGAATGGGCACTTGCCTAGTTAACATCACTGTGTGAAAAATAACCAGCCAATATGTTAGCTATTCTCCAAACTTCTAGCAAATATATTTCTCTAACATGACCTAAAATTACAGCTAGGTTAGATGTTCAGAAATAGTCGCACTTTTGTAAAATATGAGTGAGGGCAAGGCATAGCTAGCCAACTCCCGTGTTAATTGAATGGAGATTTGACCGAAAATATTGGTATCGGACCGCTCACTTCTGAAGGATGCCACAAAAAACGGTACAAGCTACATTTTAACTATTCTCTGGCAATCATCATGATGAGTTTCTGATATAGTATGCCGAAATTGGGTACTGTAGGTGATTGACAAATGGTCGCACTTTTCCGATAAATAAGTGACAGCGAACAGAAAATATCAGCGCCCATAAACCCAAGTTAGTAGCTAGTTAGTGGAGGCCGTCACGGACTGATTATTGATTATTGAAGTGCCTTATTAATAGATACGCATACGATTTAGGGCAAGAAAAACAAACCGGGACACTTTTGGAGACATCATCATCATCATCATCATCATCATCATCATCATCATCATCATCATCATCATCATCATCATCGACATCATCATCACTTTCTACATTTTTTCTAAACAACATAGGGCCTACCGTTTTAATAAGATTTTTTTCTTGAAATGCATGTAACTATAATTATTGTTTAGAGCGTGATGAAATAAAACATCACGATTTTCATCACAAAACAAATATAGGCCTAATGCATAAGAAATCGTTTGTTTTAGAGCGTGATGATGAAATAAAACATCACGATTTTCATTCCGAAACAAAGTAATACATAAGAAATCAATTTTTCGTGAGTGATGAAATAAAACATCAAAATTGTCATCACGAAACAAAGTAATACATGAGAAATCGTTTGTTTTATAGCGTGATGAAATAAAACATCACGATTTTCATCACAAAACAAAGTAATAGGCCTACAAAAGAAATACATTTTTCAAGAGTGATTGAATAAAACATCACGATTTTCATCACGGAACAAAGTAATACATAAGACATCGTTTGTTTGATTGCAATCAACCGCGACAGTTCGTCTCACACACATAACAATGCACTGCGATCAAATAGGTTGATGACAACATTTGATTGAATGGACTGCACTGCGCCATGATTACGTGCACCGGTTCAAATCCTTTGTTTGGAGCCAATCAATATTTTCACGTACAGCCTCTATGCAAATTAGAGTTTACACACGCTGCAGCTGGGGTAATCGACCGAAGCTGGTTGCCGTTAGTGATCGAATGCATGAGCTTATTTGTTTTACTGAATCGATTTACTGGATTAATTTCCTGTTAACTGGGTTTAATGCCACAAAGGTCGAATCGCTTTGCCATGGACCATGACTGCATCATGGGTGTTTGTTAGAAATCAGTAAAGAAATAGGATGTGCATAATATATAATATACAAGAAGGTATACACATGATAAATGAAAGAAAGATAATATAATAATAGAAACAAGGAAGGAATTATTTTAGACAAGTGTTAATTGTGTGTATGGCCAGCCTGATCATGCAAACGACATCCGAGTAATTATAGCTTCCAAATCTGGGTGTTTGATAAGCCTAGATAGGGAAGACCTATTCCTAGAGCTTCCTAGACGGTGCGCACATGAACAGGCAAAATAATGATTTATATGAAGTTTAAAATGAAATCATGCATGGTATTTGATAGACCTATGCGGTGCGCGTGTTAACAGGATCTAGGAAAAATAACGAGTTATATGAAGTTTAAAATGAATCATACCTGTACCGGTATATAAAGCCAAACAACCTACATCTTCCAAATCTGGGGAAAATAACGAGTTACGTGAAGTTTCAAATTAAATCACAGCCCGTATATCAATAAACACATTTATTACACAAAATGTTTCCATTTATTTGAAATTTTTTCCCACGGTAGCTCCGATGTATTACAAACAGAATGAATTTGATGTACATGTATACTCAGTGGACATGTTTAAAAATTACAATGCCAAAAAATCAGCATGATCAGGGTTGAAACGTATTATGTAAAACGATCGAAGGCCTACACTATATGGCTTGGCCCCGGCTCTTGACAGCTCAGTTTCGGCACACCTAAATTAATAAGAGAAACTTAAGAAATAAGGGGAAGGTTCGACTTTGAGCTTGTCACCAAGAAATTTAAGAAAGAAGGACTCCACATGTCATTTCAGTACACCCATTATAATCATTTTTTCTCTTTCCCATCCAACTAAAATACCTAATACCTAAAGCATTACTTGCATTTGAATCAAATAAATATATTATATAGGATACATGCTAAATACTTGAAGCCAAAGCAATTAATTATAACGAGTCAGATCATGATGACGGTGTTTATGCTACATCATATGCGCAGGTGCTCCTTTGTTAAAAGGGATATCCCTGATGAGGAACGGTCAAAGAGAAGTTCTCGCCAGTCAAGAAAGATAAACTGTGAAAGTACACTAACCGCCCCAACCGAAAAGGAACTTTCGCGATTCGTCTTCATGGTCTCTCTTACGCAATGTGAGATTCTAGTAGTGATCATAGTCTGAGTTTGGTAACTATAAAGAAAAAAAGGTCCTACTCGGACTATCAAAAAGCTGAGACGGTTAATAATACCGGGAAATAATAGCATTGAGTACGACATAGAGTACTAGCTTAAACATATAAATCATCATTATCAGTTTGTTTTATAAAGCAAAGTCTCAACACCCGTATAAATTATACGATATGCATGAATAAAGTGCACATGATAGGCCTACGTGTCTTCCAAATCTAGGTTTATCAAACTCCCAGATTTGGAAGTTATATGAAGTGGTCCTTTAAAAAAAAATTTTTTATTCATTTTGCATTTATTTTAAACAGGACAAAAGACAAAAGACAAATAACTTGAGAAAAAAAAGATAGAAAGAATAAAAAATAACATACACAACACAAATACAAAAGCATCTCTTACATTATAATATATGACTAGTACAATATTATGCATATTTTTAAATTCGTTTAAATACTTTGTTTGTCCGTGGGCACACGAGAAAGACAATAATATGTTATATTTATATATAATTACTTTGTTGATACATTATTTTCTTACACAAAACATCCCCATTTCATACGAAGTGGTCCTTCAATAATGTGTGATTTGCATAAAGAATAGCTTCCTATTTATAGTTTTCACTGATAGCTCGTACTGATCGCATTATCCCCTTTTAATTTCGAGCCAAACAAATGAGGTAAAACGAAGAAAATTGCTATTTCATTCCAGCGCCTACAATATGTGTATTAGTTCGCAGATCATATTATTATCGGGAGCTAAAGGAAAATTATAAAAGACCAACTTGGACCCAAACCAAACCGATCAGATAGGGCCTACCGCGAGTCAGACTCAGATGCCAACAACAACCCACCAGGAACCACGGAAATCCATCCAAAAGATAATAATAAGAAGTTAAACAATAACATAACACATAACAAAAAGTAGAAAAACAAACATAAAAATAGAACAAAAAGGCCTAAATCCAAAAGAAAGCAAGACCAAAGAAAAGCATATGGTCGTGCGTCATGAATTGGGGTATAGGAAAAGGTGGAGGCGTTACATTTTTTCATTTTATTCGGGACGTTTTGTCCCAGATCTCAAGAATGGAGAGGGGTACTGAGCTAGCTTTGGCCTCATTTTGTTGCTAATTTATCTAGCTAAAATTGTGGAAAGTAAAAACTTCACACTGTATATACTTTTGAGATATTGCAATTCAAACGATGCAGAGTCAGGGGTGGAGGTGCCTACGGTTGAGGTGCCTACGGTTGAGGCATGTGTTAAAGTATAGGGAATATTGATTTTTTGTGCCTCCCAAATTTATTTTTTACTGCAACTTTGTAACCGAGCAAGGTATTGAGATGGATTATGTACCATTGTTTTGGTATTGATGTCTAGATTACAATTTGACCAGTTTTACTCCAAGCTAGGTTAATTTGTTGTAAGTGTGTTGCATTCTGTGTCATGGGTTCTAGGCTTTTCCTATACGTTACTGTGTTAACTATTCATTTATGCTCCGAAATGTTCTGAAGGTCATATTTCTTGAAGGAGTTACCCCACTGCTGTAAAAGTTTACATTTTTTGGATGGAAATTTGATGAGGAATTCAAATATGCCACTGGTTTTTGTGTGAGGCATGGAGGAAAATTGTTTTGATTGAAAATGTAATAAAAATCATAAAAATTATGTACGACTTTTGAACACCCTGTATCTCAGTTAGGCAACATAACTCATCATTACAAGTTTGCTTTTTTAGAAAGCCTACAATGATATTAGCACATCTAAAAAGGTTTTAGCAGAACAGGTGTTTATGTTAGTAAATAAGAGAGGAGCAAAAAAGTATACTTTTTGAACCAAAATTCAACTTTTCCACCCTATATGACATTTGTGGCACCCTATATATTGACCAATTGTTTGTATGTGTGCATTCCTGGTACTCTAAGCTTTACAGTGATATATAATTTTACAGGGTTTTGATGAACAGTTTATGAATTAGACCAGTTTAAGTACAAAAACATGTAAATTGTTCAATTTTATAGTATGTAACGCATTTGGCCCCCAATTCATGGCACACAACCATATACGCAAAAAAAAAAAAAAATTAAAGAAAAACATAACGGAAAAACAAAAATAGGACAACAAAAACCCAACCCCCAAACATGTCAGAAAACAATACCAAATAAACAAAATCAAAAGGAAACAGTACAAAATACAGACAGACATAACATTAATTGATACAGACAAAATAAAACAAACAAAAACGCATAATAACAAAAAACAATACGATCGTACCAAATTAGTATATAGTAGGCTACAAAACAGTACAAAATAAAGAAAAGGATAACTAACCCAAACCGAGCCAAAATAGAACTAGAAACGTAACAAAAACAAGCAAAAAGCCATAGGCCTATCCCAAACAAAGAAATTAATTTACCAAACAAAGAAAGTCATAAACAACAGTACACTAATTAAAGGAAAAAACTAAATTGAAAATATAACCAAAAATCCACTCAGACAAAGCTTTAATAAATCCAAAACAAATAAACATTAAACAACATAACAAATTATAGCAAGAACCAAGAACAGCAACAAAGCCAAACACTAAAAAAAAAAACCATTACGAAATATAAAAGACGAATATTACAAATTACCCAATAAAGAATTAGAAAACATGCAAAAGTCCAAAAGACTAAAAAGCGGTACCGTAGGGAAACATAAAAACGTAGGCCTATTAAATTTTGATGCACTTTTCGGAAACGCAATACTGAGCTACTATTCTAATTACCGCTTTAGCTAAATTAGGTGAGGGGGAAATAAAACTATACTTCTCAACTTCAAATCACCACAGCACGATCATTAAAAACAATCATCCACCTATATCGCTATTCTCAAGACTACACCAGGACGTGGTCACTAGGCCTATTCTCGTCCATTCAATAGGGGCGATTTAATGAATACATCATTGATAGTACGGTCTGAATACACACACATCCTGTGCGCATCGATCGTATACATCCACAATGCCATTGCGTCGCATTGCCGCTATAGCTAATTAGGGGGCGAGATGGCACGTAGGCGAAATGGCGTGTAGGCGAAATTGCGTGTAGGCGAAGTGCATTGTGGGCGAAGTGTCCTGTATTCCTTTTGTCTACCTCTCTGTTTGTAAACAGACGAGGATGTCGAAATTGACATCCTCTCCGAATAGGAAAGTCAGCGTAATAGTACGGCACTAACCAAAACCAAACTTGAGTACCCCCCGGTGCCAAGCCCAATGCCAGGCATGCATGCATGCCATGGCTTCAGTTATTGTTTTACATCTTCAAAAATATTATCTCACGATTCTTACCTTTGCTGCAATTTGCGTAGTCTACACTGCACTGCTAGCTGTCCAATCACTTTTGTAAACAGTGCAATTCCACCTGACACATGCTGCATACATGCACCTGTACACAGTCGCCCAGGTGACAATCAATTATGTTAATTAGGGCCAAAGTGCACATAATATTAAATCAATTTGAGAACAATTTACCAATAAATTTAATCAGTCGATAAAACTTATATATTAATGAGCTTTGAATAATATTTAGCTACGATTTATACTCTATCTCTAGATATAATCAAATAATCAGATAAAATAATCAACAATGTGAAAGAGGATGTAAATAACTTTTTGTCGCCTAGCAACAACTATTTTCCTATATTAATCCGCAATTAATAAAATTGACGTTTTCTATCACTATAACCAAAAATTATTGCTTTTATGGTAACTTTAATTTTATAAAACTTGATTTTAAAGGAGGTATTCTGTTTTTAGCCATTCAAAAGGAACATAAATGTAGAGTTATTTTATTGACCGCGGTAGAATTCATTGTTGACCTTTGACTGTTGCGCGGCACTGTTTTGGTTTGGCAAAAATTCTAGATTTCTAGTTTCGAAAATTTACCAAATTTGAGCATAAACACATCTGTATTCATTCAAAATGGAGGAGGAAGTAACACCTGGTAGTGACAATATTGTTACAGAGTTTAATACATATGAAGAATTTCTCGATTCGCAAATAACCTCGTTGGATTTGTATTACTTGGAGGTAAGCTTATAACAATTAAACATGATAAACACATAAACATGATAAACAGCATGACAGTGATTAAGTTAAAACACACACACATGACACGCTGAGTCACATCACAGCGACTGTGTCACACACGGACCCACGCCTAACAAACTCTACTGTTTGTATTAATTAAGCCTAAGGCTCAAAATATGGAAAATCAGACAATTTTGGTGTCAAAATGAATCAACTATTTATTAAACTATTTACAAAACATCCAAAAATAAAATATTGAACAAAAAAGCTCTAATTAAATTTTTTTTTTACATCTTCAGAATGCAAAAATTTGAAAAGAAAAAAACCTTTTCAGGAATTTCCAAAATTAGGCCGTATAAAATTAATGTTTTGGTTCTCGTCCAGAGGATTTTCATGAATTGATGAGGGAGGAGGTGTTTTTTTTTTTTTTTTTTCAATGTAAAATTAGCATTGTCAGTAGTTTTCGGTCTTCTCCAACAGTGCTCGAGGAAACAATGAGGCCCTTTTTTTTTTTCAAATGTGAGATTCTGAGGATAAACCCCTAGAGTACCACAAAAGACTTGGAAGTGATGCTTGTTCTCTAATAAACTTATTTATATGTACATGAAGATTTCATAAATCATTCCAAAGTCTAAAAAAATTGAAAAATCTAAAAAAAAATAAAAAAATCTGACAAATCCCAGAAATTGAGGAGGGAGGGGACGAGAACCAAAATATTAATTTTACACGGCCTTAGGGTCGGTATTCTTTTGTACACTGTACAGTAAATAGAAAAAAAACTTTTTTCTGATTCCAAAATTAGGGTCGGTCGGTTGAGGGCAAGCAAACATCTTTTTTTTGGCCTAGCCCTAATCAGCAGTTTTCTTAGTTGTAGGGGTAGAGGATGTGGTAAATAATGGAAATTTAAGGATCACCTCATCATATTTCTAGTGATTAGGCCAAAAAAAAAATAATGGTTTGTCTCAAAGCTCACGAGTGGTTTGAAAACAAATGCGAAATGCGATTTTTTATTTTTTTGTATTCCCGACTTTCGTATTTGGAGAAAAAAATCTGATTTTCGCCTAATTTTTTTTTTTTTTTTAAATTAAAAAAAAAATCCGCATTTCTTTTTTTCCAAATCTCACGAATTTACAAATGCGCGCGCCAGCTTTGAGGCAAACCTTTTTTTTTTTGGCCTTACAAAATTGCAAATTTCTTTTCATTTTAATAATTTAAACAAATTCAACTCATTTCTCAATCTGTTGCAAAATGTCTGTAATGATGATCTTAGCATCAGGTTTTGAGCTAGTCTTTTATCAATCAACAACAATATAGGTAATAGCTGTATCCATATACATATATAAATGAAAGTTTTGACAATAATGAAATTTTCAAAAATAATGAATAATGAAATCATGACCTCATATTTCACTGAAAAAATGTGATGGGAGACTAATCATTTCATTACCCTTATGGCTTTTTAAGCAGTCAGACTCACTGCACCACCAGTTTTATTTGCCGTGATAAGACAATTTCAGGTTTTAAATTTGGGTTCCCATTGATTGTGATTTGTGTAGGGGGGGGGGGGGGAAAGATTTTTTTGCATGTCAAAAGGAGGGGGTATGCAAAGATTTTGTTGGCACAGCCAAAGGAAGCAAGCAATTTTTGGCAGACCATTTTGAGAATTCACCATGCACCCTTGGGTACACATTATTATTGCACCACCAGTGATTCAGAATGAACATAACTTTTTATTCTATACATACGATGTACATACATGTAGTAAACATATTTTTAAAGCTGACTCTATCCCACCGAGTACAGCTTCCCACCGAGTTCAGCCCTAACTTTTTTGACATTTTAAAGGTCTGACTTAGGGCGTGTTCACATTACACAATGTGGGTTCGTACCTAGGTAGTGAAGTGGTGTCGATCCACATCGAATCCACATTGAGTTCGCGTTCACACCACCAAGCTAATCTACATCGAAAGTGGGTTATGACGTAAGTGGAGCGAATCCACATACCCGGATGTTAGAATGACCCAGAAGTAAAGCGCCGTTACCACGCAGCATAGATACGTAAGATACCAAATTTCATAAAGCCATCACCCCAGAGAAGCAGAAGCATAGGCCA
The DNA here is from genome assembly GCF_039555335.1 of Amphiura filiformis. NCBI lineage: Eukaryota > Metazoa > Echinodermata > Ophiuroidea > Amphilepidida > Amphiuridae > Amphiura > Amphiura filiformis. Next base: position 44,450,529 of record NC_092642.1, read on the forward strand.
TTTATTTGGGATTGCCCGTAACACGGCCTGTCTGATCGTAAAACAAGTAATTTATGTAAGCTTATGTTGAGCATGCTGTGGACTGAATTATTTTTTAGCATCTAAATGTCATGAAGTCAATTTCCAGTGAATACAGTTCGTTTTGTTCCATTGATGTTCACCATAACGGCCCGTACGACCACAGCCAATTCCGGTATATGTGGAGTCGATCTGGATCGACTCCACATTATCGCGTTCACATTACGAAATTTAACCCACCTCATAGGGTCGAAACTACCTCAACCAGGTAGTTTCGTTCCACATTGTTGATGTAGGGTCGAATCCACTTACTTTGTGTTCACACTACATGGGGAAGTGGTCTCGATGTAGGGTCGACTCCACGTCCCTACATCAAAAGTGCCTGATGTGATAATGCCCTTAGAGGACTACGCAACTAGAAGCTCATTACCAAATTTTTAAAAAGCAGGAATACCAATAGAATTTAATTTTGTTTTTCAACTCTTTATTTCAGGATGAAGAGCTGGCCAGACAACTTGTAGAACTGGGCTACAGAGGTAGTGGTGAGGTGTTAAAACGAGAAGAGTTTGAGGCAAGAAAACAAGCAGCAGAAGCAAGTCGATTATCAAAACGAAGCCAACAAAAGTAAGATTTAAACCAAAATTTTGATTGCCATGCACAAACATTGTCCCTATCAAGCCCTTTTTTGGAAGCGTGAAGAGTTTACATGTACAGACTATCAAAAAATGTGTACTTATCACACCCAAATTACCGGGTCAAAATAATGGAACCAGGAAATTTTTTGTCTTTTCCCAATTTTTAAAAATTTTGCCCCCCCCCCCGGCCCCCACTCCCCACTGAGACAGTTGAAAGCCAAAGGGAAAAAAGAGTCTTCCTCTTTATGTAGATATCTGCAAATATCACGGTGGGTGAATTGAAATGTCATATTGCACACCAATGTAATTTTACAAACGTGTTTTATAAACTATGACTATACATGCATGTATACATGTGATTGATTTTTAATTTTTGTTTTTTCCTATTTTTTATAGGACACTAGCTAGCTCAGGAAAAGAACTTAAAAACACATTCTTGAGGGCACTTGCCCAGCGTGAAGAGGCAAATAGAAGCGGGAAGATGACATCCATTATTTTTATCAGAGACCAGAACTCAAGAGGGCAAGAGATTTCTGGATATATTGACTATGCACATCGACTGAAAACAGAGGACTTTGAACCTTATTTTTCTGGTAGAAAAAGGCTTCTTCCAAGACCATCAGACTTAAGGTAATGTATTTCATAATGTATAGTTTGTAATAATTGTCACTCATATTTTGAGATACATTTTATGTAACAGGCATTCTGGGGTCCTTGTTTTCAGTTATATTTAAACAACAGTGCATATCATATAACCTACTGCCATCATGGTTTAAATTGGATGAGTTTTCCAGTAAATTTTACTTGCAGAAAAGTCAAAATTTAATAACATGAAAAAAGTACCGGTAATCCAAATAGCTCATAATATTTTACACCTATACATGCAGTAGTGGTAAAGTTTATATTGGATTTTCTACAAATTTGGCATTTATCAACAAATGTCCAAACAGATTTTGCTTGTTTACATAATGCATCAAATTTTGTTGTACACCAGAGACTGCTAACCAGAGTCATCCACACAAATAAAACATATTTCAATGTTATCATCCAGGTCTCAAATTTATTGAAATTGCAGAATTGGCAGTCCCCTTAACATATTTATAAATGCCCCAAATTTCACACTCTATAATAGCATAATTACTAATTCTTTTAAAAAATTGTCATTTACAAATATATTTTTTTATTTTGCACAGTTTTTACAATTGGGAAACACAAACTTCCACATCCAACCCAACACCAAACTATCAAGTAATAGCTGAAAATGCATCAGGTTTGCTCTTCAAGAATAAGAGGGATCGTAAGATTCTCAATGTTGACCCAAAGGTAAGTGATACTCACTGAAGTTTGGTTGAGGCAATAATTTGGGGTGGGGATAGTAATTTAGGGTATTTATTATAGTTAGCTCTGACTGGTTGGTTGCATAAAAATTCATGGTTTGAGCACGACCCATATTTAATCATTTTGATTTGAAGTATACATACAATTGCAGTTTCAAATTTAGTCAAAAATCGTCCCTTTCAAAATTGGGATATGAAAAAGCGCCCTCGTCTGATTATTTACATATTAAAGCGCCCAATTGCCAATTAGATTGAATATGGTAACTGCATTAAGTTAAATCCATTGAAATCAATACTATAACTTGAAGATCTTAAAATCAATTTGAATTCCCTTTTCACAGGTTTTAAAGTAAACTAATTGACCGCAGCATAGCCAGGATTTTAGTATAAGGGGGCAAAGCCAAATTTCAGTTACCCCATTTGTCAATTTTTGTCTCATTTTTATTAGTCATTTTAAGGATACTTGACTCTTTGCGGTCCCAATTTTATCCCTGAAAAATTTCTGTTGGTCGATCAGTTCCCCCTGGCTATGCCCCTGCTAATTGATTTAAAGTCAAACTTGTTTTCCATATTGATGAATAAATTTGTTTGTTGTTTATCATTTGTGACATGATCAAGGGGAATGAGTCACATGTCTCGCACTTGTCGAAAAAGAGTTTTACACATGTTTCTAAAGAGGACATTTAGAACTTTCAGAAACTGAAAACCCCATGTTGATACGACTTTTCTTTCTGAAGTTACGCTAATTTATCAATCGCTGAAGACAATATAAAACAAAAAGAATTTTAACACTTTCTTTGCCAATAACTCAAAATCAATATTAGCGACATCCGACTCATTTCCCTTGATCGTGTCACATTTGTTTATTTTCTTATTCACTCATTTAAAATATCTTATTTCTATCTTCATCTCAATTGCAGGCATCATCTCCAGGCGATAACTCAACACGGACACCTATCGACTGTGAACAATATATTCAAGTTGTTATCTATGACCATATAACAAGAAGGAAGACATAGTCAAACATTGTGTTATGTATCAAGGGGTTATTACAGGAAGGCCCTATCTGTAATAGCTGCCAGGTGGTGATATGTACAGAATATAATACAAAAGTTGTTAAATGTCTATAGGGCAGCTATTGCAGATAGGGCCTCCTTGCAATTACCCGTATTTTGATGTTGATCTGTTTTGTGTTTGCACATGGTCTGTGTATTTTGTAAGTTGTTGATGCCAATTATTCTGGTTTCAATCTAAATAGTAACATTTTGATATGGAATTTAAAAAAATCCTGGTCATTGTTGGGTGTGAAAAGAAAAGTGACTTTAAGTTTGAAATTTATTAATATCATTGGTCTTAAGAATTTATAGACTGTCTAGTATAAGGTGGAACATGCACCTATTCCAAAATGCATGGATCTTACAAATGAGGCAAGGTCATATTGCCAATATACGGTAGAACAGAGTCAACAGTCAACATATTTTAGATGGAATATCTGGATGGTGTATGAAATAACAAAGGTAAATGGATGGGGTCATTTTGCATGCACCTTGTACTGAACAGAGTTTAGAATAAGTTGCTATTATAGTCTGTCCAGTCTAAGTTGGACTATAAATAAGTTCCTAAAATATGTCCAGTAAAGGACTCTAGCAAATTTAGAATATCAATATTTCTTAGTCCTAACCCTAATCCTGATTCTAAAACCTAGTTATAATCAATTCTCAGTAAATGTGTCTTCTTAACAGCGCAAAACTAGGTTGGAAAAAAAAACATTGTGTGTAAATGAAAGCATGTACACCTCATTTATTGAAGTATTAAATGAATGTGAATTTACATCTATATGACCCAAATATGATTTATTTGGTTAAAAAAGCGAGCCTCTTGTTGACCAGTTTTAAAATCTACTTTTGAGGATTTATATAGCCTCGAAATACCTGTAGACATTGTTCAAAAATTAAGTACAATACTGAGAACTTTTAGAAGCAATATTTTTGGCATAGTATAATAATCACACACCACACTGAAAAAGTAGCACAATCTGGTCTGGAACCCAAAAGAATTGAGGATGTGCAGGAGTGGATTTTTTTCATTTATTTTTGTATTATATGGTATACTGTATACCGGGGTACCATATCTTTAAAAGTAACAAAGACAAGGAATACAATGGTGTCTACAGAATTTTTGAAAGAGTGACCCATTTTTGAAAACAAGTCCAAACACTGGATTTCCCACCCAAAATATTTGAACCAGGATAGGAATTTATGCTTACAACTTCTAAATAATAAACCCTGCATATTATTGATTTTAAGAGTAAAAAATCTTGTCGCAACTTCTTAAAATTTAGATCAAAATTAGTCAATGTTTGTATCGATCTAATTTTTTATTCATTTGAGGAAATTATTTGTCCATAAGACAAATTTTAGGACCTTGTGTTACCCATGACCCCCGGGGGGTCTTCAAAAAATTTTGTACGGGGATGTGCCACACAGACTTTCGGATGCTGACTTTCTCTATACCTACTTTTTTGCTACCCACCAATATACCAATTTTCAACAAAAATCGCCCAAATTTGCCCGAATTGTGCGCGTTTAAGGGCACTTTTGCCAAAATACGCCCAATTGGGCGCATAGGTCTCCAATGAAAACCTACCCATCGATATACCAAAATCGCTGAAAAGGTACCCCAAAACCGTGGCACATCCCAGTATACCTTCAACCAGGGAGAACCCCCTCTGGGCCCAGGACCTAGTAACTATATATGTTTCATATACATAGATTAATAAGAATTGTGGCGTTACGACAGATCACTTGTTTAAGGGAGTGTTCAGAAATACTTTGGTGGGGGGGGGGCTGGAAAATATTTTTTTCATGTCGAAATTTTTTTAACCCCCCCTCTTCGTGAACCCAAAACTTTTTTGACCCCCCTCTTAATGGACATATTAATGATACGAAAATTTGTATTCATGTACAATGAAATTGTATCCATGCCACTGACATAAAATATGTGGAATTGTGCAAATGTTTTAAAGACGCATAAGTATGTTTATGCAACCCAGTAAACCATACATTGTTCTGGTTTTACTGGCAGTGGCGTAGATTTCTTTTTGACATGGGGGATGGGGATGGAAAAAGTATAATGAATCCAGTAGGCCTACCAATTTGACGACAGAATAAGTGAATGGTACAAATGCGTGCGTAGCGCGCTAAAATTTTTGCCATTTGGAAGCTAAACGAATGAAATTTGATGCAAAAGTGGATTAAATACGCGCGAAGCTCGCAAAAATTTGTACTTTGGGGGCTAAAATGGCCAAATATTCATGAGCTTAATTTGGTCAGAAACACACATACAGGCGTCAACATTGGGGGATGATTGTATGTGCCATCCCCCCAGGATCTAAGCCTATGTTTACTGGGACTTTTTGTTGCGGCGAAGCGCGCAAAAACAATACTATTTTAGCCCAAAATACAGGGGCGTAGCCAGTTTTCTTGGTCGGTGGTGAATAAAATTTCGGGGGCACACACGAACAAATACATATTTTCCAGCCCCCCCCCCCCCACCAGAGTATTTCTGAACACTCCCTAAGGTGGTTCAACGAATTGAATTTTGGGTGGAAAATTCTTTTTGGGCGTGTGTGTGTGTTTGTCGTTAAAGAAGTTGCACTCCTTGCATGGTGTCCTAAATTATGTCTAAGAAGTTAATACTATTGTTTTTTACGTTAAAAATGTGAATATAATAGTCACTACATTTCCAGCCAATGATCCTGCTTGCATCCTTTTTTATTTGATTTTGGGGTATCAAACTTTTTGTAATTATATATTATTGTACATTGATGTAATAAAGTACAAAAGATATTGACAGTCTAGTCTAGAACTTTTTGAATATGTGTGTCATTTTTTACAATAAGTTGTGAAAGTTGTATTTTACTTAGCCAAAACAGATAACAAAAAAAAAAAAAATCAAAAACATTTCTCTATTTTTAGGCGTGATAAACTCTTTTCTTACCTAAGGTCAAGGGTAATTTAAAAGGATACACAAAGAAACGTATAAAAAACGTATTTTTCTTTTTTTTTTGTATTGTACTACAAATCGATCAAAGAAATAATGTTGCCATGGGGAAGAACCAAATACAGTACCGATTAAATTTTAAAAGCCCGTTTTTGGGGAACATTTTCGAGAATCTTGATTGAGAAAAAACTGTTTTGTTACATTATCGATATCTTGATTGTGGAACGTTAATTTTGACATCTAACTACCAACATTATTTCTCAACGGTCTGTCAATTACTCTACGATTTGATTTTCATTCAAAATTGAAGCTACTTTAGCAAAAAACGAGTTACTGCAGTTATTAGGCCTACATTATATACATACAATAGTCTATCATTTACTGAAAACACCAAAGGTCTAGCATATTTGGTTCTAAAATTATGAAGTTGTTGATGTCTATTTTCTTATGTATTTGAATGTTTTTTACTCCATAGTTTTACCTTGATCTCAGTTTCAAATTTGCCGCCTTTGGCCCCCATGGACTATATCGTGTCACAAATAAGAATGAGATCTGAAACCGAAAACAGAAATAGAAACCAAAACTGAAAAAATAAAAAGACCCTTAAATTATAATAGGACATCCAGATGAAGGAAAAACAACATTGGTGTCTGATATTTCGATGAAATAATATTATATAGGTCCTCTGTAGACTTAATTTGTTTTTGGAAATGAACTAGATTATGTAATAATAATTCATGAAAATTAACATCAACTTCACATATTCACGGCGTTGATCATCATAACCGATATGTCCCCTCTTTTTCTCTAATGTAAGTTTGAAATGTTGAAAATGCCTACCTGAAATATCCACTTTGTCTGATATCTTTTCCTGTATTTGGATGCCCTATACTCCTATAAAATGATTATTTCAATGTACAACATCGGACACCAATGTTATTTTCCTATACATTTGGATGTCCTTTATGATTAAGCATACCAATGGGTTTTTTTTCAAGCATTTGGATGCCCTAAGATTATTTCAGTAACATCAGACACCAATGTTGTTTTTTCTGCATTTGGATGTCCAATATAATGATTATTTCAACTAGCGGGACACCCGCACCTGTACCTGGATGTCCAAAATGATTATTTCAATGTACATCAGACACCAATATTGCTTTTCCTACATTTGGATGTCCTATGATTATTTCAGTAACATCAGACACCAATGTTGTTTTTCCTGCATTTGGATGTCCTTTATGATTATCAGATAGGCCTACAAATATTTTTTTTTCATGCCCTAAGATTTATATTTCAGTAACATCAGACACCAATGTTGTTTTCCTACATTTGGATGTCCTATGATTATTTCAGTAACATTTTGATTTTCAGATTTTTTTCTGCATCTAGATGTCCAATATCATGATTATTTCAATGTGCAATATCAGACACCAATGTTGTTTTTCCTACACATGGATGTCCTATATGATTATTTCAGTATGAAACATCAGACGCCAATGTTGTTTTCCTACATTTGGATATCGATGTCCTATATGATTATTTCAGTGTGTAACATCAGACACCAGTGTCGTTTTTCCTGCACCCGGATGTCCAATATGATTATTTCAATGTACAACATCAGACACCAATGTTGTTTTTCCTGCACCTGGATGTCCAATATGATTATTTCAATGTACAACATCAGACACCTAAGTTGTTTTTCCTGTACCTAGATGTCCAATATGATTATTTCAATATACAACATCAGACACCAATGTTGTTTTTCCTGCACCTGGATGTCCAATATGATTATTTCAATATACAACATCAGACACCAATGTTGTTTTTCCTGCACCTGGATGTCCAATATGATTATTTCAATATACAACATCAGACACCAATGTTGTTTTTCCTGCACCTGGATGTCCAATATGATTATTTCAATATACAACATCAGACACCAATGTTGTTTTTCCTGTACCTGGATGTCCTATATGATTATTTCAATATACAACATCAGACACCAATGTTGTTTTTCCTGCACCTGGATGTCCAATATGATTATTTCAATATACAACATCAGACACCAATGTTGTTTTTCCTGTACCTAGATGTCCAATATGATTATTTCAATGTACAACATCAGACACCAGTGTTGTTTTCCCTGCATTTGGATGTCCAATATGATTATTTCAATATACAACATCAGACACCAATGTTGTTTTTCCTGCACCTGGATGTCCAATATGATAATTTCAATATACAACATCAGACACCAATGTTGTTTTTCCTGTACCTAGATGTCCAATATGATTATTTCAATGTACAACATCACACACCAATGTTGTTTTTCCTGCACCTGTATGTCCTATATGATTATTTCAATGTACAACATCAGACACCAACGTTGTTTTTCCTGCACCTTGATGTCCAATATGATTATTTCAATATACAACATCAGACACCAATGCTGTTTTTCCTGTACCTGGATGTCCAATATAATTATTTCAATATACAACATCAGACACCAATGTTGTTTTTCCTGTACCTGGATGTCCAATATAATTATTTCAATATACAACATCAGACACCAATGCTGTTTTTCCTGTACCTGGATGTCCAATATAATTATTTCAATATACAACATCAGACACCAATGTTGTTTTTCCTGTACCTGGATGTCCAATATAATTATTTCAATATACAACATCAGACACCAATGTTGTTTTTCCTGTACCTGGATGTCCATTATAATTATTTCAATATACAACATCAGACACCAATGTTGTTTTTCCTGTACCTGGATGTCCAATATGATTATTTCAATATACAACATCAGACACCAATGCTGTTTTTCCTGTACCTGGATGTCCAATATGATTATTTCAATATACAACATCAGACACCAATGTTGTTTTTCCTGTACCTGGATGTCCAATATAATTATTTCAATATACAACATCAGACACCAATGCTGTTTTTCCTGTACCTAGATGTCCAATATGATTATTTCAATATACAACATCAGACACCAATGTTGTTTTTCCTGCACCTTGATGTCCAATATGATTATTTCAATGTACAACATCAGACACCAATGTTGTTTTTCCTGCACCTGGATGTCCAATATGATTATTTCAATGTACAACATCAGACACCAATGTTGTTTTTCCTGTACCTGGATGTCCAATATAATTATTTCAATATACAACATCAGACACCAATGTTGTTTTTCCTGCACCTGGATGTCCAATATGATTATTTCAATATACAACATCAGACACCAATGTTGTTTTTCCTGCACCTGGATGTCCAATATGATTATTTCAATATACAACATCAGACACCAATGTCGTTTTTCCTGCACCTGGATGTCCAATATGATTATTTCAATATACAACATCAGACACCAACGTTGTTTTTCCTGCACCTTGATGTCCAATATGATTATTTCAATATACAACATCAGACACCAATGTTGTTTTTCCTGCACCTGGATGTCCAATATGATTATTTCAATGTACAACATCAGACACCAATGCTGTTTTTCCTGTACCTGGATGTCCAATATAATTATTTCAATATACAACATCAGACACCAATGTTGTTTTTCCTGCACCTGGATGTCCAATATAATTATTTCAATATACAACATCAGACACCAATGTTGTTTTTCCTGCACCTGGATGTCCAATATGATTATTTCAATATACAACATCAGACACCAATGTTGTTTTTCCTGCACCTTGATGTCCAATATGATTATTTCAATATACAACATCAGACACCAATGTTGTTTTTCCTGCACCTGGATGTCCAATATTATTATTTCAATATACAAGATCAGACACCAATGTTGTTTTTCCTGTACCTGGATGTCCAATATGATTATTTCAATATACAACATCAGACACCAATGTTGTTTTTCCTGCACCTGGATGTCCAATATGATTAATTCAATGTACAACATCAGACACCAATGTTGTTTTTCCTGTACCTAGATGTCCAATATGATTATTTCAATATACAACATCAGACACCAATGTTGTTTTTCCTGTACCTGGATGTCCAATATGATTAATTCAATGTACAACATCAGACACCAATGTTGTTTTTCCTGCACCTAGATGTCCAATATGATTATTTCAATATACAACATCAGACACCAATGTTGTTTTTCCTGCACCTGGATGTCCAATATGATTATTTCAATATACAACATCAGACACCAATGTTGTTTTTCCTGCACCTGGATGTCCAATATGATTATTTCAATGTACAACATCAGACACCAATGTTGTTTTTCCTGCACCTAGATGTCCAATATGATTATTTCAATATACAACATCAGACACCAATGTTGTTTTTCCTGCACCTGGATGTCCAATATGATTATTTCAATGTACAACATCAGACACCAATGTTGTTTTTCCTGTACCTAGATGTCCAATATGATTATTTCAATATACAACATCAGACACCAATGTTGTTTTTCATGCATCTGGATGTCCTATTGTAATTAAGTGGTAACATCAAACACATCAACATCAATTAAATAAATAGAAACAATTTTGCTTGTCAAATCCATTAAATGAGTACTCACGACTTTAGTTTTTGCCATCGGGGCTGATGGCTTGATTACAAGTGACTTGGTCCACTGCTTTTCCCACGAAATAGCTTGTTGACATTTCCCGGAAGTGATGATGTGTTTGTTTTGAGGAGTGGATCGTATACGTGATTGAGAGAAACGAGATCTTTGCCGCGGTTGATTTCTTTGCCCCCCCCCCCTTTTTTTTACGAATGTAGATTGCTTCCCATATCCTTTTTATGAATGCATTTGAGTCCTTATCGAGGATTGTTGCCATTCCTATTCTATGATATAATTATCTTGAGCTATGTGATCTGTAATGGCTGGTTTGTGCTGTTCTGAGGTTGATTCTTTTCTGTTTGCTCTCGTGAACTTTCTGCAATTGTTTCAGAGTCCTATGTTATTTTAGTCTTGTTCCGAACTGTCGTCCAGTCTCCCCATATAAGACTTGTCTTAACCTTTACAAGGAATATTTTACACCACGTCACTAGTCTGCCCAATATCTTTCTTGTCCTTCGGGTGGACCAGCAGACTTTTAAGCGTATTGGTGGGTCTCATGGCTGTGGAGATGTTATGTTTCCTGAAGATTCTGTTAAGTTTCTCCAACGAGCCTTCAACGTAGGGTATGACTATATCATACCTTTGGATGATGCAGATGACCCCAAGTTTTTGGTGCAAGGGTGCTGTGACTGGAAATTGAAATACTAGTCCGTGTGTGTCTTTTTGCGGTATACCAGCAGCTCCACGGAGCTGTCTTCTTTGCGCATGATTAACATGTCTAAGAACGGGACCTTGCACTGATCTTCGTCCTTGAAGGCAAATTTGATGTTTCTAGTCGGATCAATTAAACAATCCTCGATAAGGACTCAAATGTATTCAGCAATTGAATTAGGGAAGTAATCTACATTCGTAAAAGGGGGGGGCAAAGCAATCAACCGCGACTAAGGTCTCGTATCATCTCTCGATCACGAATACGATCAACTGCTCGAAAACAAAAACATCATCACTTCCTGGAAAGTCAACAAGCCGTTTCGCGGGAAAAGCAGTGGACCAAGTCACTTGTAATCAAGCCATCAGCCCCGATGGCGAAAGCTAAAGTCGTGAGTACTCATTTAATGGATTTCTCACGCAAAATTGTTTGAATTATTTTGGTGTATCATATTTGGAAATGTCAATAAACTGACCTGAACCAAATGTGTATAAACTAGACCATTCTTAAAATAATTGCCAATAATAAATAATAATCAATAACTGTTATTTGACGAGTACAAATATCATCAACACGATAGGGCTGGTTTTTAATCAAGGATGCATGGCACCCAAAACGTTTTGAAAGCTTACACCAAGCCAGCGTTTTTGCAAGTAAAGCTGCCAATCACTTTTAAGCCCCTGCGCACTACCTGCCAATCTAACATTGCCTCTGATTGGTCAATTACATGATATCTTCACTTTAATCACCAATCGGAATGGAGCTTTGCAAATAATTCACCCCAATTTGTGTGTGTGTGTGGTGAAATTATTCTAACAATGTTGCTGATTGGTCCAATTGATAATGGAAACTTCTTGTTGGCCAATCGGCAGGTAGTTCTCATGGGGTTAACGTTGCAGTAAAACTATAGTTTGCAAACACAATATCCACACATATCACATTACGGGTTATTACAGCAATTCAACAAATTAAGTTTTAGTAGTTGGCGTTTGAAGAAACGACGAATTCGTGAATTTAACATAGTACTTAAAATTGGATTTAAACTAGACTTCAAATAAGCTAAAAATATAAGATTCAAAAATATGTGCTCATCGAAACATTCTTTACATAAAAGACTGATGCTGATACTGTATATCCCCAGTGGTGAAGTACACATGAAAAGGCAAATAACTAAAGCACAGTAAATAACCGCTGGTTTTATATATCGTCTAGAAAACAATATTTCCGAAACATTCGTTTGAGATACTTCTTGTTCTTGCGTTTCTTCTTGCAGATGTGGTTCCTGACCAGAACTTACAACGATTGCAGGAACAGGGACATTTTGTACTTTGTCAGAGGTCCCAGCACAATTATAATGCATGTGACTAGATGTGCTTTGGTAATTTGTTGCATCACGAACGAGCGCAACTGGGGTAACATGCTGAAGTTGAAGATCCTTTGGATTAGTCATGCATTGCCGGCGACGTTCGTCTCTCATTTGATGCGGCCAATTTGGTACAGGAAGAGCGTCGGTAAATGGTTGATGACTTACATCTGGTGAGACCCGTCTCCAATGTATTAGTCTGCGGCGAAGACATGTCAAAAATATAACACAACACGTAAACACTATCAGAACTGGAATGAGGCAATAAAGAGCTACCATCGCTGCGCTTATAGCCGGATAATATGCTGTTGGTACAATGCAATGAAAGGTCTCTGACGGAGGTGCTAGTTTTTTCCACAATCCAACTTCGAGTAATCCTGGAAACATACTTAACAAAATTATGACGTTGATAGATATAACTACACGATATGGTGTTTGAGCTTTTATGTAATCCGAAAAATCTTTAGCTATAAGAATACATCGATCCCAACTTAAAAGTACCATCAAATACGTACCACCAGTAACTAGTGTATATCCTAAAAATACGTGAAAATAACACAGTGATTCTCCAAGAATCCACAATTCACCTTCTATTATGCTCAAAATTTCTATTGGAAGAACAATTAAGGCAACGGCAAGATCCAGGCAGGAGATCGCAAACAGAATCCAATCGTCAGGTTTGGCACGAACTTTGCGATCGCAACAAAAAGCTGCAATGATTCCAATGTTACCAATGGTTGCAGATAATGCGATGAAACATGCGAACGTTAGATGGGTTGTGTTAACTTCTGAGGCCATCATAGGTTGGTGAATAATGGTATCATTTGCCATACTTCTCGTTATGAAACGTCCTCTAGGAATTAGAAAAGTGTTTTCAAAAGTCCCTAAAGCTTGCTGTTGAACTACGGCTCACTAGACTGAATTCGCTAGGATCAGAAAGTAGTACGTTTGTCACGAGAGAATACTTGTTAATGGCTGCAAATGGGCACTTTAGTTTCAGCGTCATATCCGTTCATTTGGATATTTTAAGAATTGGCGTAGAGACATCAAACATCCGCAATTTAAATCACAATTCACACTTCATAATGTATATCTAAATCCATTAAAACAGGCTACGCCCACAGTCATGCAAACATCTTCCTTGAGCTACGCTTTACGCTATAAGATGGTGTTTAAAAACTAATAGTATCCACTTTAACCTCAAGCTGTAAATGCAAAGGTAAAGGAGGCGAACCTGTATATAAACAATCAAAACAGACTACGCCCACAGTCATGCAAACATCTTCCTTGAGCTACGCTTTACGCTATAAGATGGAGTTTAAAAACTAATAATAGTATCCACTTTAACCTCAAGCAGTAAAGGTAAAGGAGGCGAACCTGTATATGAACAGTGAACGGAGTGTCCATCTCTCTTTCACTGCCGATTGTACCAGACTCCTCCATGTAATGTTGCTGTAGGGGGTCGTTACACCTCCTCCACAGCGCTAGCGAGTCTGTTACCTTCCCAGCATTAAGGAATGCCGGTACCCATATATACATGTGTAGAGAGGAGTAATCGAGATAAAGTGCCTTACTCAAGGGCACAACACGATGGCGTCGCCGGGGGTTGAACCCGAACCTTTCTATTATGAGTCAGAGCCCGTTCCGTTTGGCCACCGTGCACCATCAAGCAATACCTAACCGTATTGGTCTTTTGTGGTCTCTTATTGACAAATCTGTAATCAATTTAGACATAAAATACTGCACTTACAGTTTATGTGTAAGTCCTGCGATTCCCGCGTTTACAGACAAACAAGCTAAGCTATATGGCAAAGGGTCAGGAACTCCCATTTCCTGTCGCATCCTCATGAAACATCCCCACCTCACTAGCTCACCTTGAATCCATCCAAAATAGAACTAGGCGTGTCATTGGTCTGCCAACGAATGAGTATGAAGATCATCGTATTCAGCCATTGAGCCACCGCAGGGCAGTTGGCGCAGCCACCCTCTGCTATTGTATATTCTATAAGGAAACCCCATGAGTTATTATGCCAGCTGACACCAGACAACCATGTCCATGACCTCAGGTTACGAGGGTCTGTGATATCCAATGACCTTGCAGTAGAAGTCCCAAGATCAAACTTTGTCAGCAATGAAAGCTCATTTCTACCATCTTCAGCCCAATTCTGGAATTCTCTTCCTGCCAAATTCCAGCCATTAGATCAAGGGCCAGCTTCAGCAGGGAGGTTAATCGCTTTCTGGGTGCTCAGCTTCTAAATGATTTTTTGTCTCTACTTTTGTGTGTCAACTTAAAGAAAATGTCCCAACACACATTCTGGTGCTTATAAACCATAAACTGGATAAGTGTCTGTAAATAACCAAATAACAAACACCATATTCTATGTGAATCCTGTTAATTTTTAACCGTTTTTGCGTCTCGCACAAAATGGCAAAATCGTTACATGAGGTTTTGTAATGGGCCCACTTTTTACTTATGAGGTTTTATGACCTTTGAAATTACATATGAGGTTTTTCCTGCCCAGCGACGTTGTATGGTTTCGGATGTTTTTGTCACGGATGAGATGACAAGCTGTTATCATTGCGTAGTCCCAACAGACTAACCGTGTTAAACAGACAAACAAACACGGGGTGAGTTCGTATTTAATACATATCTTAAGTCTTGAAAAAGATCATAATTATTGATGGGTTAGTACAAGAGGGTCGTATCTGCAATAACTGCCTTAAAGGTAACTTTTTCTTATTCTATTATTGTACAAATCTCAAAATATCACACTTGGCAGTATAATAAACTTTCAAACTGAATTTCTAACTGAATTTATATTTATGCTTAAATAGCATTGTCCTATATGATTATTTCAATGTTCAAGATCAAACACCAATGTTGTTTTCCTGCACCTTGATGTCCCTTAGGAGGAGGATTTTAGTGTGTAACATCAGACACCAATGTTGTTTTTCCTGCCTCGTTCCGGGATGTGCTAGGATTGAGTAGAACATCAGGCACCAATGTTGTTTTTCCTTCTCCCGGATATGGAACTTGGCAGCAATAAACTTTTAAAATAAACTTTCAGTGTGTAACATCAGACACCGATGCTGTTTTTCATTCTTTTCTCCTGAATGTCCTATATGGTTATTCCAGTGTGTAACATCAGACACCAGTGTCGTTTTTACTACACCTGGGTGTTCTATACCATCTATACGATTATTTCATTGGAACATCCGACACCAATGTTGTTTTTCCTGCACCTGGATGTACTATATGATTATATCAGTATGTAACATCACATACCAATGTTATTTTTCCTGCACCTGGATATCCTATTTGATTATTTCAATGTGCAACATCAGACACCAATGTTGTTTTTCCTACACCTGGGTGTTCTATACGATTATTTCATTGGAACATCCGACACCAAAGTTATTTTTCTGCATCTGGATGTCCTGTATGATTATTTAAGTGTGGAAAATCAGACACCAATGTTGTTTTTCCTGCATTGGGTGTCCTATATGATTATTTCAGTGTGTAACATTAGACACCAATGTTGTTTTTCCTGCATCTGGGTGTCCTATATTTTTTTTGGCCCAAGATTTTTTTTGTTGCGATTAACGAAAAGGAAGTGGGCCAAAAGACCGTTATGGGGGATATTGGACCAAAATGAGCATTTCCCCCACAGATGATCTTGTCGGGTCTTTGCCATTCTAAATATGTATACTTTTATATACTTTACACCAACAATTTAGCAGTTATGAGGCCCGAAAGTTTCCATAATCCCAGGGTTCAGAACAACCTTATTTGTATCTATTGTTTGTAGTGTAAGTTTGTAGTTAAGATTTTCTTGTTTGTAAAGGGCATAGAGACATGATCAGTTACATGTTTAGTTTATGCACTTAAAAGCACCTCCATATTATTATTATTATTATTATTATTATTATTATTATTATTATTATTATTATTATTATTATTATTATTATTATTATTATTATTATATGATTATTTCAGTGTGTAACATTAGACACCAATGTTGGGTTCCCTGCGTGGCATATATGATTATTTCAGTGTGTAACTTTCCTTACCTGACATGTTTTAAGACTATATCAATGTGTAACATTATGTTGTAACCAGGGGTAGCGTTAACCCCCGATCGGGGGTGAATGACCCTTCAAATTAAAAAAATATTAATTTTTCACCCTCTATATTGGGAATATGTGCAAGCTCGGGGATGAACTCTGACCCTCTACTTTTGGACCTTACTCCTACCCCTGACTACACTGCAAAATATTTTTCACCGCCGAGATTTAATTTTCACCCCATATATTTGGATTTTCTGC
This sequence comes from Amphiura filiformis, assembly GCF_039555335.1. Taxonomy (NCBI): domain Eukaryota; kingdom Metazoa; phylum Echinodermata; class Ophiuroidea; order Amphilepidida; family Amphiuridae; genus Amphiura; species Amphiura filiformis. Next base: position 44,467,489 of record NC_092642.1, read on the forward strand.
AAGCTCAGGAGTGAAAAACACGAGAAAACAACCCCCGACTTTCGGACCTTAATGCTACCCCTGGTTGTAACGTACAAAATATGCATCTTATTTTCCACCGTTGTGCTATTTACATTGTTCTTGTATTGCTATCTTTGTGTTTAAGGCAGCTGTGTACTCTCAGACATGCATGTAGTAAAAGTGCCATAACTTTGTAATTATTCACGCAAGGCATATAAAAGTATACATTTTTATAAAGGCAATACATCAATAAATCTTAATATATATACAGATTTGGTGTAAAAACAACAATTATGAAGAAAATCACAAAAAAGTGAGTTTTTGGCAATTTTTGTTCGGTACATCATAACAAAAAATACTCCTTCCAAAATTTTAATTTGTTTTTTCTTAATCTTGAGACACCATTCCAAAAACAGTTTTTTAGTTTTTGATATTGGCCTTATTTTTTGAGATATTGACCATATAAGGCATCAAAAGAACTTTTTAAAATTCACAAACGCCTATTTGCACAAAATGATGCCTAAAATCGGAAATAGACCAAAATATAAAAAAATGAGAAAACCGTTTCTTAAGTCGATCATGCTTTTTATGATGAGCATAATTCCTTACCTATATATGCTGTATTTATTGAGTTATCGTGTACCTAAATCGTCATTTTACCGAGAAAATGAACATTGAAATAATGGCCGTTGAAGTTTAAAGTGGCACTTTGATCGAAGCTCACAGGAGAATGCGGCAGTTCTCGTTTTTCTACCTTACATTACGTGAACATCGGGCCCCTTGAGAAGTTTGGGCGAAATCTATTCATATCTTGATGTTTAAATCGGGGGAAAGAACTTGAAAAAATTCACATTTTATCAGCTAAAACGGAGCCATTTGACTGCTAGGTTTTTATGAAATCAGTGCTTCCGTGGTGCTTCCATAAGATGCGCCGCGCATGCAGATAAGCGTTGCGTATGCGTTGCGTATCTGTGCGTTAACAAATTGCGGGTCTACAAAACGCGATGCGTTATTGTGCTCGTATACCCCGATGGTACAACAAAGATTTTCTTTCCTTTTAAATTGCGGAAACGAGTGAAACAGTGAAATAAAATCCATAAAATAGAGCAGTTGGAGTTAACAAATCTGGATTTTCTTTCCTTGTATTTATAAAAAACATAACAAAGTAAATACATTTCAAAAAAGCTCAATTTCGCGAAAGAAACAATGTCTAGAGTACACAGCCGCGTTAAGGGTATACGAGGTGTTGTTGGTCGAAGCAACAAAAAAAAATCGATTTTCATTATCTGAATCAATATGTTATTGAAAAATAACACTTTGGTGTTTTGCAAAAGTTCATTCTACAAATCATATACTTTGAAAAATTGCTTAATTTATTGTTGGTAACGAGTTATGTACGTTTTTTAAAAGTATTGTTGTTTCAGCCTTCTTTACAACACAACTCAAGAACACAGGACCTACAAAAGTATATCTGTGATATTTGAATTCTTCTACACGCTCGTTAAGAATTGAGCAATCCAATTTTTGCTAAAGCTCACTACCATTCGCAAGATGCTGTGAACTCCTTTTTTCTGCTGCTTCGACCAACAATACATCGTATACCCTTAAACACGTAATGCCAGTCAATTGAACTGCCAATAATAATCGATTGACTTTTACTCCATTCGTACAAGTAATATTATCATCAACATAATAAAGCCGTTTTTTAATAAACGATGCATAGCACCGAATCTTTTTGAAAGCTAACACCAAGACAGCGTTTTTAGAAGCATAATTTAAAGCAAAGCTGCTTATCACTTTTAACACACGTTTTAGTAAAACTATAGATTGTTACAAAATATCCAGACACGTTATGTGTTTTTACAGCAATTCATTGATTTATATTTTGCAAGTAATTTACGTTTAAAGAAACGACGAATTCGTGTGTTTAATATTGTACTTATAATTGGATTTAGACTAGACTTCAAATAAGCCAAAAATATAAGATTCAAAAATATGTGCTCATCGAAACATTCTTTACATAAAAGACTGATGCTGATACTGTACATCCCCAATGGTGTAGTACACATGAAAAGGCAAATAACTAAGGCACTGTAAATAGCCGCCGGTTTTATATATCGTCTAGAAAACTGTATTTCCGAAACATCCCTTTGAGATACTTCTGGTTCTTGCGTTTCTTCTGGCAGATCTGGTTCATGACCAGAACTTACAACGATAAGAGGAACAGGGCCATTTTGTACATTGTCAGAGGTCCCAGCACAATTATAGTGCATGTCACTAGATGTGCTTTGGTGATTTGTTGCAGCAACTGGGGTAACATGTTGAAGTTGAAGATCATTTGGATTAGTCATGAATTGCGGACGGCGTTCCTGTCTCATTTGATGCGGCCATTTTGGTACAGGAAGAACGTCGGTAAATGGCTGTTGACTTGTATCTGGTGAGACACGTCTCCAATGTGTTAGTTTACGGCGAAGACATATCAAGAATATAACACAACACGTAAACACTATCAGAACTGGGATAAGGCAATAAAGACATAGCCTACCATCGCTGCGCTTATAGCCGGATAGTATGCTGTTGGTACAATGCAATGAAAGGTCTCTGACGGAGGTGCTAGTTTTTTCCACAATCCAATTTCAATTAATCCTGGAAACATACTTAACAAAATTGTGACATTGATAGATATAACTACACGAGATGTGGTTCGCGGTTTTATGTAATCAGAAAAATCTTTAGCTATAAGAGAACATCGATCCCAACTTAAAAGATCCCAACTTTTGGATTACACCAACATGTAAACGAAATCACCCGAAATAATCCAGATTCAATCCTGGACCTTGTTTTCAACACCAACCCTGATCATATAGCAGATGTTGCCGCCTCTGAAAAGTTGGCCACATCTGATCATTACATGGTGACATTCAATATTAAAATCAATACCAAGAAACTTGTCGCCCCTTACCGCAAGGTTTATCAATATGCTAAAGCCGATTGCAACTTGCTTAATGCTCTTATTCTGGAAACCAACTGGGACAATATCATCATTGACAATGATATTGATAATACTTGGAATGGTTTTGTTGAAACCTCTTTTCTTTGTGTCAATAGAGCTATACCTAGTACAGTTAGGCGTTCTAGAGCCAAACCTTGGGTTACTCCTGACATTAAAAAGTTAATCTCTAAGAAACACAAGGCTTTCAACAAAGCTAAAAAGTCTGACAGCAATCTACTGTGGAACAAATATAAATCTCTCCGAAACCAGGTAAAATACGCTCTCAAAAGATCGTATCAAGATCACTGGCTCAACATGGTCAACAAAAATGACAATATGAAAAGATTTTGGAGTTTTGTTAAGTCATCTCGCTCTCAACCTGAAAATATCTCTTTTAATATTGATAACCTACCATGTACTGCTCCAGACTTAATCGCTCAGAGATTCAATGATCTTTTTGCTAGTTTCTTCACACATACTGATGATACTGTGGAAATTACATCTCCAGAACTCATAGTTGAACCCTTTTCCAAAATCAGGTTTAATTCTGAAATGGTTCTAAACAGAATTAAAAAATTGGCTGCTGATAAAGCCGTCGGGCCTGATAACATCTCGGGCCGTATGTTAAAGATGTGTGCTCATAGCATAGCCCCAGTTCTTGCGCGTATATTTAGTATGTCTGCTGCATTAGGCAAATTGCCCATGGGTTGGAAAATAGCCCATGTAGTCCCTGTGTACAAGAAGGGGATCGTTCTACTTTGTCTAACTATAGACCTATTGCCTTAACGTCCGTGGTTGGTAAAATGCTTGAGGCTCTCGTTTGCGATGAGCTGAGAAGTCACCTGCTCACAAATGGTCTCATGTTTGAAAATCAGCATGGGTTTTCTCCTGGCAAATCATGCACCACGGCCCTTTGTGAAGCCACCACAGAATGGCTTGGTGCCCTTGATCGTCGGACTAATCCAACTGCGCGTATCGATCTTATATCCGTGGATTACAGCCGCGCATTTGATTCTATTTCACACCATGTGCTCATTAAAAAGCTTCATAAGACCTACGGCATTCGCGGACCTTTATTGCAATGGATAACATCATTCCTTACTTGCCGTCGATCATTTTTAGGATCATTAAAGATGACACGGATATTACTATATTGCAATCTGATCTGGACAAATTAAACTGGTGGTCAAACAATAACGCTCTTCAATTAAACCCATCTAAATGCCAAGTCATGTGCATAAGCAGGCGCAAAAACAAACCTGTTCCTGTCTACCACGTCAATAACACTAGTCTTGCTACTACTGATAACCTTCGTCTCCTAGGTGTAACAGTCTCCAGTGATCTTTCGTGGAATTGTCACGTCAACAACATTGTCAAAAAGTGCAATAAATTACTTGGTTTTACCAGAATTGTCGCGGGAAGTAAGAACTCCTATGTTCTACTCAAACTTTACCAGTCGCTCATTTTGCCAATACTAGATTACTGCTCGCCTGTTTGGAATGTTTACAAGAAATGTAATATTGATAAATTGGAACAAATACAGCATCGTGCTACTAGGTCAATTCTTTGTCAACGTAGGGGGGATCAATCATACGAGGACAGACTCAGAACTCTAAATCTCACAACTTTGAAAACTAGAAGGACTTATTTGTCTGTTTCATTCGCTTGTTCTTGTCTTACTAATGCCAATCCCTTTCTTTTTTCCAGGTGGTGTGTTAATACGAGACATGAAGCTTTAATTTTTAAACAATCAATCACTCCTAAAACAGATGCTTACAAAAACTGTCTTTTAGTTAATTTCCCAGTGTTATGGTCTTCAATTCCATCCGATATCAGAGACTCGTATCTCACCTGTAGCAAGTCTACTTTTAAATCTCAACTCAAATCTCACTATATGGAGCATGATGATTAATTTGTATTGATGCCTTTGTGTATTTTTTTCCAATATGATTTGTATGTGTGTGGTCTGCTGAGTTGGGAGCGCTGCGCCTTATGGTGACAGTGCTCTTTTGTGCTTTCAGTGTTCCCCGGCAGCTCAGTAGACCCAATTTGTTGTTTTGTCTCAATTTTGTTGTTAATTGCCAGATGAATAAAAAAAAAAAAAAAAAAAAAAAAAAAGTACCATCAAATACGTACCACCAGTAACTAGTGTATATCCTAAAAATACGTGGATGTAATACAGTGTCTCCCCAAGAATCCACAATTCACCTTCTATAATGTTCAAAATTTCTACTGGAAGAACAATTAAGGCAATGGCAAGATCCAGGCAGGCGATCGCAAACAGAATCCAATCGTCAGGTTTGGCACGAACTTTGCGGTCGCAACAAAAAGCTGCAATGATTGTAATGTTACCAATCGATGCAGATAATGAAATAAAAGAGGCGAACGTTAGATGGGTTGTGTTAACTTCTGATGCCATCATAGGTTGGTGAATAATGGTACCATTCGCCATACGTTATGCGTTATGAACCGTTATCCCAGGAATTAGGAAAGTGTTTTTAAAAGTCCCTAAAGCTTGCTGTTGAACTAGGGCTCACTAGACTGAATTCGCTAGGATCAGAAAGTAGTATCTGTTGCGTGATGTAACGCTTCATAAAACTACAATAAATCAGGAGGCAAAGACGACGTGGTTTAGTTGCTTTTCTGCCATGATGGAGACTCAAAGGACCCAAAGAGGGCGTGATTTATTATAACGTACCCATGGGTATCGGATCCCGTTACATCTCTTTTCCTTTAATAGGAAAAAATGAGAAATAAAATTCTATGCTCAAAGAATTTTTTCACTAAGTGTCCATATTGTCAATTTGACTGTCCGTGTGGTTGTGATTAAATCAAACTGTTCATTGCCTGTGATTTTTGTTAAAAGTCATTTTATAAGTAACACAAGTACGGTATCTCCAGAACAAGGATTACGATTTTTGGATATTTTCCTTCAATGAAAACAATGACTTTGACAAATAAACAATATGCCAAAAGCTCTGCTCTGATGGTACCAGTTCATACTTGAAAAATTATTGTCTCTTTTTCGCCAGCCCATAGGGCTGGTATCTAATTCTGAGATGGGATCTGTGTACACTAAAGATTAGCTAAGATTATAGCCTTCTTCTATTGGTATGAATTATTTTTTTACTTCTTGTGGTGGAAATGTTTTTGATGTCTGCTAATTCGATTTGCAAGGAAAAGAAAGTATGTTTTGCCGTTTCAACGAACGAAAACGATTGAGTATTGCCAAAGTTATGTTTGAATTAATTATGACTTAAAAAGTTATCATAGGTTAGGCCTACACATATAAACATAAACTTGTTCAGCAATCAGCATATCAAAAAATGACAAGGTCATATCAGTGGACTACTGAGCATAGCATGATGTTTGGTTGCCTGTGAGTGCATAATAATTGATGTTGATAACAGATCTAATAATGTTGTAGAATCAAAATCTTCATTATATGGACCACATTGAAGTCAAAGTATTATCTATCCTACCCTGTATCGTTTTATGGATAAAATTGACTCAAAATGTTATTGATGATATTATTGCTATCTTTAACATTAGTTTTGTCTTTTCAACGGGAAAAATCCGATGGAAAATAAAGTTTTTAGGGTTAGCTATAATATTGAACAATATATCCCATATTTTGGCATGCACTTATAGAAAATAAATAAATTATTGTCTTTATAAATTATAAATACTGTAAAATGACACATAACTAAAGTGAGGCCACTTTCTATCTTTTTTATTTGATTCATAAAATTACATTCAACAAAATGATTGAAGACTGAGAAAACACACAATGCAGACTATTACAGAATGGAGTAGGTAAGATGCCATGTCCATAGCTTTGCAGGAGTTTCGGACTAACAATCAACACATTCAAAAAATACAGTTTAAAAGTGACGATTGTAGTGAATGATCAGTCCTTTTATCATGTGCTTGCCACTATCTACTTTATAGTAAACTATACATTGCGAAATAATATAAAATCATTTTAAAATAAAATGTGCATGTAAGTTGAGTTTACATAGCGAATTAACTAACAACTGCAGTGTATTTCTTGATTTTAATAATAAGCATGGGTAAAAAGCAGTAAAGACAAAAATACAGACAAATTTGGAGTAATGAATTAAAGAGTTGACAGGAGTTATAGGAGTTAAAGCTTTTTGCTGTTTCAGTGTGCATGTTCTCACCATTGATGGTTTGGTGAACTGTCATGTAACATGGATGTAAGCGTGGTCCTAAAAAATGCCTTTCACGGTGACCCAAACTATTTACAAGACCTCTTCTGCATTGAGGCTGGCCTTCCCTTTTAAAGGGAATTTTTATTAAACAGATGATTGGCGACAAAGTTTGGTATGCTGTGTAATTCCCAGAAAGTTTGTTCATCATTGCTGAAGTCTCATTGTTCAAATTGTCCATTAAAAGCGTTGATGAAGTTCAATCATAGAATGATTTGTTATTAGATTATGTCACACATGTTATTTTAAACTTAAAGTTGCTCTATCTGTCATTTTTTTTACAACTTTTGATCTTCAATTTTGATTTTTGAAATGTTCACAATATAAATGTAATCTGTCCATGTAATGATGTATTTTCCATGCTTGAAGAAGGCAGCAATGACCAGCAAGTCAAGTCCCATTAAAAGCAGATCCTTTCACCGCTAAACAACATCCACTGTGTTGCTGGGCTTCTGTTGATATTTCTTCGAGTCCAGGTGCATCTCATCTCTTGGAGCATCTTGATGACCAACTAAGTCCATTTGCATCCTCACGGTTTTAAGGGTCTTGGATTGCAAAATTTAACCACAATAGTATAGCTTCCTCACGGTTTTAAGGGTCTTGGATAACTATATACATACAGGTTACAGTTCAACTCAAGGCGGTTGAAGATTGACTCATCATCAACAAAAGTTCAAGTACAGCTCACTGTCACTTGCTTTATTTAATTTATTATGCTTGCAATCTTGCTTACATTAGCTCAGCAAACAGTTTATGATACACGACGATTTACAAACGTCAGTTCTTCCAAGCTGGTGTCCACACTCAAGGACGATTATACAGTGACATTCTTAAAATTTGGACCAGATTCACATTCATGCATTCGCCGATACGCACTTCCATCAATTCTCTAAAACACAGCCGTAGGCAATTAGGTACGACAGCTCGTCACCTCAACTTTCGGCCAATCGGCTTCTCAAGGAAACTGACGAAGTTCGTTCAGAAAGCTTATATTTTACGCCCCGATGACCAGATGAAATCTTGCATTTTCACAGTCTTAACGACGTCCACGGCGACTGGACTCGTTTCAGTACGGGCGGGAGTCCTCCACAATGTCAGAAGACCACTCTGACACCATGTTGCGTGATGTAACGCTTCATAAAACTACAATAAATCAGGAGGCAAAGACGACGTGGTTTAGTTGCTTTTCTGCCATGATGGAGACTCAAAGGACCCAAAGAGGGCGTGATTTATTATAACGTACCCAGGGGTATCGGATCCCGTTACAGTATCGTTTGCCACGAGAGAATACTTGTTAATGGTTATGTTGCAAATGGGCACTTTAGTTTCAGCGTCATATCCGTTCATTTTGGATAAAGAATTGGCGTAGAAACATCAAACATCCGCAATTTAAATCACGATTCACACTTTATCTAAACAAAGCCAATAAACAGACTACGCCCACAGTCATGCAAACATCTCCCTTGAGCTACGCTTTAACGCTATAAGATGGAGTTTAAAAACTAATAGTATCCACTTTAACCTCAAGCATTAAAGGTAAAGGAGGCGAACCTGTAAATATAAACAGTGAACGGAGTGCCCATCTCTCTTTCACTGCCGATTGGGCCAGACTCCTCCATGTAATGTTGCTGTAGGGGATCGTTACCCCTCCTCCACAGCAAGTCTGGGCTTCCCAGCATTAAAGAATGCCGATACCCATTTATATACCTGTGTAGAGAGGAGCAATCGAGATAAAGTACCTTACTCAAGGGCACAACACGATGGCATCGCCGGGGCTTGAACCCGAAACCTTTCGATTATGAGTCAGAACCCGTTCCGTTCGGCCACCGTGCTCCATCAAGCAATACCTAACCGTATTGGTCTTTTGTGACAAATCTGTAATCAATTTAGACATAAAATACTGCACTTGCCGTTTATATGTAAGTCCTGCGATTCCCGCGTTTACCATGTTTACAGACAAACAAGCTAAGTTATATGGCACAGGGACAGGAACTCCCATTTCCTGTCGCATCCTCATCAAACATCCCCACATCACTAGCTCAGCTTGAATCCTTCCAAAATAGAGCTAAGCCTGTCATTGGTCTGCCAACGGATGATCGAGTACGGGGATTTTAACCGGCATTTCATCACCCGTGTTACACGTAGACAATAGAATGATGAACAATCCCATGATGCAAAGCACACAGTCAACGGAAATTTATGTCTAGATCTAGACTTTTATTCCAAAATCATGAAATTTCACCCCCGGATTTCACCCGAAAGACGCCGAATTTTGCCTAACTATTTCAGATGATGATTTGTATATGTACACAACCAGATTTTGATATAAAATTGGATCGGTTGAGCCCATATTTATTGGTCGAGCTATGAGTTTTAAAATATTGGACGAGACGTATCGAGTCCAATATTTTACAACTCATAGCGAGACCAATAAATATTGGCGTAAAGCATCAATTTTATCATTATTATGTTTTGGATCCAATATTATCAGAACTTGGATCCATCAAAACATAATAATGACCGAAATTGAGGGCGTTCTGTGAGCTTCTGTGTGCGATATCTCTTGCCCCTTTAACTTCTGAGGCCATCATATGTTGGTGAATAATGGTACCATTCGCCATACTTCTCGTTATGAAACGTTCTCCAGGAATTAAGAAAGTGTTTTTAAAAGTCCCTAAAGCTCGCTGTTGAACTACGGCTCACTAGACTGAATTCGCTAGGATCAGAAAGTAGTATCGTTTGTCACGAGAGAATACTTGTTAATGGTTGCAAATGGGCACATTAGTTTCAGCGTCATATCCGTTCATTTGGATATTTTAAGCATTGGCGTAGAAACATCAAACATCCGCAATTTAAATCACAATACACACTAGTGTATATCTAATCAAAGCCATTAAAAAAGGCTACGCCCACACTCATGCAAACATCTCCCTTGAGATGTCTTATAAGACTATATCAATGTGTAACATTATGTTGTAATTTACAAAATATGCATCTTAATTTCCTCCGTTGTGCTATCTACATTGTTCTTGTATTGCTATCTTTGTGTTTATGGGTATACGAGGTATTGTTAGTCGAAGCAGCCATCGATTTTCATATCTGAATCAATATATTATTGAAAAATAACACTTTGGTGTTTTGCAAATGTTCATTCTACAAACCATATACTTTGAGAACTTGCTTAATTTATTGTTGTTAACGAGTTATGTACGTTTTACAAAAGTGTTGTTGTTTCAGCCCTCTTTACAACACAACTCAAGAACCACAGGACCTACAAATGTATCTGTGATATTTGAATTCTTCTACACGCTCGTTATGAATTGAGCAATGCAATTTTTGTTTTATTTTAAAACAAATAGAAAGATGCTGTGAACTACTTTTGTTTCTGCTGCTTCGACCAACAATACATCGTATACCCTTAAACACGTAATGCCAGTCAATTGAACTGCCAATAATAATCGATTGACTTTTACTCCATTCGTACAACTACAAGTAATATTATCATCAACATAATAAAGCCGTTTTTAATAAACGATGTATAGCACCGAATCTTTTTGAAAGCTAACACCAAGACAGCGTTTTTAAGAGCATAATTTAAAGCAAAGCTGCTTATCACTTTTAACTCACGTTTTAGTAAAACTATAGATTGTTACAAAATATCCAGACATGTTATGTGTTTTTACAGCAATTCATTGATTTATATTTTGCAAGTAATTTACGTTTAAAGAAACGACGAATTCGTGTGTTTAATATTGTACTTATAATTGGATTTAGACTAGACTTCAAATAAGCCAAAAATATAAGATTCAAAAATATGTGCTCATCGAAACATTCTTTACATAAAAGACTGATGCTGATACTGTACATCCCCAATGGTGTAGTACACATGAAAAGGCAAATAACTAAGGCACTGTAAATAGCCGCCGGTTTTATATATCGTCTAGAAAACTGTATTTCCGAAACATCCCTTTGAGATACTTCTGGTTCTTGCGTTTCTTCTGGCATATCTGGCTCATCCCGACCAGAACTTACAACGATTGCAGGAACAGGGCCATTTTGTACATTGTCAGAGGTCCCAGCACAATTATAGTGCATGTCACTAGATGTGCTTTGGTGATTTGTTGCAGCACGAACGCGCGCAACTGGGGTAACATGCTGAAGTTGAAGGGCCTTTGGATTAGTCATGCATTGCGGACGGCGTTCCTGTCTCATTTGATGCGGCCATTTTGGTACAGGAATAACGTCGGTAAATGGCTGTTGACAAGCATCTGGTGAGACACGTCTCCAATGTGTTAGTTTACGGCGAAGACATATCAAGAATATAACACAACACGTAAACACTATCAGAACTGGGATAAGGCAATAAAAACATACCATTGCTGCGCTTATGGCCGGATAATATGCTGTTGGTACAATGCAATGAAAGGTCTCTGACGGAGGTGCTAGTTTTTTCCACAATCCAACTTCAAGTAATCCTGGAAACATACTTAACAAAATTATGACGTTGATAGATATAACTACACGATATGGTGTTTGAGCTTTTATGTAATCCGAAAAATCTTTAGCTATAAGAATACATCGATCCCAGCTTAAAAGTACCATCAAATACGTACCACCAGTAACTAGTGTATACCCTAAAAATACGTGAAAATAACACAGTGATTCTCCAAGAATCCACAATTCACCTTCTATTATGTTTAAAATTTCTATTGGAAGAACAATTAAGGCAACGGCAAGGTCCAGGCAGGAGATCGCAAACAGAATCCAATCGTCAGGTTTGGCACGGACTTTACGATCGCAACAAAAGGCTGCAATGATTCCAATGTTACCAATGGTTGCAGATAATGCGATGAAACATGCGAACGTTAGATGGGTTGTGTTAACTTCTGATGCCATCACAGTTTGGTGAATAATGGTATCATTCGCCATACGTCTCGTTATTCACCGGTACCCCAGGAATTAGGAAAGTGTTTTAAAAAGTCCCTAAAGCTCGCTGTTGAACTATGGCTGACTAGACCACAGTATGAATTAGACAGGATCCGAAAGTAGTATCGGCTGCCACGAGAGAATGCAATGGTTGCAAATGGGCACTAGTTCATCCGTTCATTTGGATGTTTTAAGAATTGAAGTACACACATGCACAATTCAAACAAAATGTCACACATGTCATATTTTCTCGAACCTATCTATTATATCAGAATACGCCCACAGTTGCGCATTCATCTCGCTTGAGTTAAGTTTGACACTATCATATGGATTAAAGTAAATAGTATTCACTTGATGTATAGTTAAAAAATATTAACGTTATCAGATGGATTAAAATATAAACAGTACGCATTTGTAGCTGAAATATAAAAATGATAATGCAAGTCAATAAATTCTTATCAAGCTTAATACAAATAATTCCTTTTATTGTTTGATAAAATATGTTTATAAAATTTCCTTGTTGCTTGTTTCATTTATTCCAGCTGGTTTAATGGCGGTATTAATCACCTAACCCATGCAAATAAAGAAATATGATTTAGGATAAATAGCGCCATCTATAGTTTGCATTTAGTTAATAATGAAGCGAATTCTATATACATCAAATGGCCGCGTTGAGCTGTAATACTTATAAATAATTCCTATCCGCATTGGCCATTTTGATAGCTTATTGACAAATCTTACAAAAGACAGAATTGTATTATATTATGCAATTGCATAGCTAGGCATCATCATCGTAAGAATCTGCCAAGGAAATAAAATGCTGCACCGCAATTATGTAAGTCTTGCGATTCCTTCTGCGTTAATAGACAAGCAAACCTAATAGGGACAAGAACTCTCATTTTTGTCTCATCACCATCAGAAAGTTAAAGGGGTGAACCAACAGACACCAATGTTGATTTTCCTGCACCTGAATGTCCTATATGATTATATCGGTATGTAACATCACACACCAATATTATTTTTCCTACATTTCAACCGCGATGAAGGGACATACTCACTCAACCATGTATATGACCAGCTATTACAAAGAACTACACCCTCTGGAGATGAGAGTAGGAGTGTTGCTGGTTCATCACATTACTGATGAAGTCTTCCGTAGGAAGATGAAACGTCTAAAAACGTGAGTAATCAAGTGGATTTGTAAAGCATAATTTACCAATTATTAGTATGTCCTATATGATTATATCAGTATGTAACATCACACACCAATGTTGTTTTTCCTACATTTGGATCTCCCATATGATTATATCAGTATGTAACATCACACACCAATGTTGTTTTTCCTGTATTTGGATCTCCCATATGATTATATCAGTATGTAACATCACACACCAATGTTGTTTTTCCTGCACCTGGATGTCCTATATGATTATATCAATATGTAACATCACACACCAATGTTGTTTTTCCTGCATTTGGATGTCTTATATGATTAAATCAGTATGTAACATCACACACCAATGTTGTTTTTCCTGTATTTGGATGTCCTATACGATTATATCAGTATGTAACATCACACACCAATGTTGTTTTTCCTGCATTTCCTGGATGTCCTATATGATTATATAAGTATGTAACATCACACACACCAATGTTGTTTTTCCTGCATTTGGATGTCCTATATGATATCAGTATGTAACATCACACACCAATGTTGTTTTTCCTGTATTTGGATGTCCTCTATGATTATATCAGTATGTAACATCACACACCAATGTTGTTTTTCCTGTATTTGGATGTCCTATAAGATTATATCAGTATGTAACATCACACACACCAATGTTGTTTTTCCTGCATTTGTATGTCCTATATGATTAAATCAGTATGTAACATCACACACCAATGTTGTTTTTCCTGTATTTGGATGTCCTATACGATTATATCAGTATGTAACATCACACACCAATGTTGTTTTTTCTGCATTTGGATGTCCTATACGATTATATCAGTATGTAACATCACACACCAATGTTGTTTTTCCTGCATTTGGATGTCCTATATGATATCAGTATGTAACATCACACACCAATGTTGTTTTTCCTGTATTTGGATGTCCTCTATGATTATATCAGTATGTAATATCACACACCAATGTTGTTTTCCCTGTATTTGGATGTCCTATATGATATCAGTATGTAACATCACACACCAATGTTGTTTTTCCTGTATTTGGATGTCCTCTATGATTATATCAGTATGTAACATCACACACCAATGTTGATGTATATTATGATTCATCCAGTCGTAGAAACAGAGGTGAATTATAAATAAAATACTGGAATAACTTACGAATTTTGCGAATTTTCATCCAATCTCATTGGACTTCATCTGGCAACTGCAAAGATGCTCCGGTATTGATCGTAGTCGGAGACTGGTCACGAGTCAATCGGCAAGGAATATTGACAATCGATGAATCCCAGGCGTGCGACAGAAAGGAAACTTCTAAATGAAAGAGTAAGACACGTGAACTTTACTATCTCGGTGCTCACTAATAAATTTAACGAACTATCCAACAAACTACGGGCCGCTCTACCCCCGGAAGTTTTCAATCAAGTTGAAGAATTTGTTAACCGTGCCCAAACATCCCAACATTTGATCACTAAACAACGTCAGACTAACAAATTTAATATTCTCAAGGATAAAACACAGAGATCAAGGTCGGATTTGGACAGAAACTGGCGTGCTAATACCAGTACACGCGATACGGGAAATCAAGAAAAATGGGTCAGAAATTTCTCTAATCGTCAATTGACTGACAACGAAACATCCTTGTTGTGTAAAGGTCTTGGGTATGCAGTGACCAGTAATAAAATCCCAATCGCTGACATTGTAACAGCTACAGAATCAGCAATTAAACAAGCCCATTTAGATCCAGGAAATCTGAAGAACTTAGACAAAGGATTAGTTCTACGTTACGCAACAGCAAACCACCTCCCTCAAATCTAACCAAAGAGGAACGTGCAGCGTTAAACGATCTGGAAAAGGATACAAGTATTATCATTGTCCCCGCTGATAAAGGAAAATGTGTGTGCGTACTTAATGAAACAGACTACAGAAATAAGTGCAGTGAACTATTAAGTGACAACAACACCTATAAACGGATCGGTTATAATCCTACAAGTGGTTATAGAAAGAAGGTTTGTCAATTTGTCAACAAGTTAGAAACTGACGGAGCGATTATTGACAAGGAAAAATACAATCTCATCCCTCCTACCGAGCCAAGTGTTCCTGCTTTCTATGGAATGCAAAAATTCACAAACCAGAACCAATCCCCCTTCGGCCTATAGTCAGTTGCATTGGTTCTGTGACATACAATCTCGCCAAACACTTGACTAAAATTCTGTCCCCCATTGTTGGTAAATCACCCCATCACATTACCAACACGCAGGACTTTGTGGACAAAATTAAAGACATTGAACTTGGTGATGATGAGATAATTACCTCTTATGACGTCACATCACTTTTCACCGGTATACCCCCTACGGAAGCGATTAAGATCACAAGACAGTGTTTAGAGGAAGACAGCAACTTGGCAAATAGGACAACTTGGACTATCGACCATATTATTGAAGCGGAACAGTTGTGTCTTGATACAACCTATTTCTCCAACAATGGCCAGTTTTATAGACAATTATATGGTTGTTCCATGGGAAATCCCATTTCTCCAATTATTGCCAACTTGGTTATGGAATGGTTTGAACAGCATGCACTAGAGACATACCAAGGTGTTCCTCCACGACTTTGGCTACGCTACGTAGATGACACCTTTGTGATTATCAACAGACACGAACAGGACAAATTCTTCACACATATCAACAGTATTAGTGACAATATTAAATTCACTCAAGAGAAGTGCACGGACAACAAACTCGCATTCCTTGATTGCCATGTCCAAATTAACAACGAACGGAAGCTCACAACAGTAGTTTACAGTAAGCCGACCCACACAGATCATTACCTGCAGTTTGGGTCGCACCACCCACTCGTCCACAAACTTGGGGTCATACGCACTCTCCACTATCGCGCAGAAACAATCATAAGCGAAGAAATCAACATTCCGCATGAGAAAGATCACATTGATGGAGCTTTAAGGAAATGCGGTTACCCGGACTGGGCCTTTGAGCAGGCCAAAAGAAAAATTGACGCCAAAAAAGCCCCAGTAACCCCCAATGAAGACTCTGAACAAGCTACTCGCAAAACACTGATAACTATCCCCTATTGTGCTGGTGTCTCTGAAAGAGTAAAGAACATCTATAAACTCTTCGGCATCACAACCGCGTTTAAGCCGGTAAATAAATTGCGCGGAAAACTAGTGCATGTTAAAGATAAGCCCCCCAGAGACAAACAGTCTAACCTTGTCTACGGTTATAAGTGTGGGGATTCGGACTGCACAGAAGCGTATGTAGGAGAAACAAAGCAATTCCTTAAAGCTCGTCTTGGTCAACATAGACGGCCTAGTTCTACTGACTGGCAACCGGATTCTGCTATATACGCTCATGCCAAAACTTCCGGACATCAAATCGATACGGAGGATGTTATCATTCTAGATCATGAGGAGAGGTGGTTTGAGCGGGGAGTTCGTGAAGCGATTTGGGAACGAGTGGAGAAGCCATCCCTCAACAAACGAGGGGGCCTGAGATTCCAACTGTCGCACGCCTGGGATTCATCGATTGTCAATATTCCTTGCCGATTGACACGTGACCAGTCTCCGACTACGATCAATACCGGAGCATCTTTGCAGTTGCCAGATGAAGTCCAATGAGATTGGATGAAAATTCGCAAAATTCGTAAGTTATTCCAGTATTTTATTTATAATTCACCTCTATCACACACCAATGTTGTTTTTCCTGCACCTGGATGTCCTATATGATTATATCAGTATGTAACATCACACACCAATGTTGTTTTTCCTGTATTTGGATGTCCTCTATGATTATATCAGTATGTAACATCACACACCAATGTTGTTTTTCGTGCACCTGAATGTCCTATATGATTATATCAGTATGAAACATCACACACCAATGTTGTTTTTCCTACATTTGGATGTCCTATACGATTATATCAGTATGTAACATCACACACCAATGTTGTTTTTCCTTCATTGGGATGTCCTATAAGATTATATCAGTATGTAACATCACACACCAATGTTGTTTTTCCTTCATTGGGATGTCCTATAAGATTATATCAGTATGTAACATCACACACCAATGTTGTTTTTCCTTCATTGGGATGTCCTATACGATTATATCAGTATGTTACATCACACACCAATGTTGTTTTTCCTACATTTGGATGTCCTATATGATTATATCAGTATGTAACATCACACACCAATGTTGTTTTTCCTGCATTTCCTGGATGTCCTATAAGATTATATCAGTATGTAACATCACACACCAATGTTGTTTTTCCTACATTTGGATATCCTATATGATTATATCAGTATGTAACATCACACACCAATGTTGTTTTTCCTACATTTGGATGCCCTACATGATTATATCAGTATGTAACATCACACACTGATGTTGTTTTTCCTACATTTGGATGTCCTATAAGATTATATCAGTATGTAACATCACATACCAATATTGTTTTTCCTACATTTGGATGTCCTATATGATTATATCAGTATGTTACATCACACACCAATGTTGTTTTTCCTGCACCTGAATGTCCTATACGATTATATCAGTATGTAACATCTCACACCAATGTTGTTTTTCCTACATTTGGATGTCCTATATGATTATATCAGTATGAAACATCACATACCAATATTGTTTTTCCTACATTTGGATGTCCTATACGATTATATCAGTATGTAACATCACACACCAATGTTGTTTTTCCTACATTTGGATGTCCTATATGATTATATCAGTATGTAACATCACACACTGATGTTGTTTTTCCTACATTTGGATGCCCTACATGATTATATCAGTATGTAACATCACACACCAATGTTGTTTTTCCTGCACCTGAATGTCCTATACGATTATATCAGTATGAAACATCACACACCAATGTTGTTTTTCCTACATTTGGATGTCCTATATGATTATATCAGTATGTAACATCACACACCAATGTTGTTTTTCCTGCATTTCCTGGATGTCCTATAAGATTATATCAGTATGTAACATCACACACCAATGTTGTTTTTCCTACATTTGGATGCCCTACATGATTATATCAGTATGTAACATCACACACTGATGTTGTTTTTCCTACATTTGGATGCCCTACATGATTATATCAGTATGTAACATCACACACCAATGTTGTTTTTCCTACATTTGGATGCCCTACATGATTATATCAGTATGAAACATCACACACCAATGTTGTTTTTCCTACATTTGGATGCCCTACATGATTATATCAGTATGTAACATCACACACCAATGTTGTTTTTCCTACATTTGGATGTCCTATATGATTATTTCAGTATGTAACATCACACACCAATATTGTTTTTCCTACATTTGGATGTCCTATATGATTATATCAGTATGAAACATCACATACCAATATTGTTTTTCCTACATTTGGATGTCCTATACGATTATATCAGTATGTAACATCACACACCAATGTTGTTTTTCCTGCACCTGAATGTCCTATACGATTATATCAGTATGTAACATCACACACCAATGTTGTTTTTCCTACATTTGGATGTCCTATATGATTATATCAGTATGAAACATCACATACCAATATTGTTTTTCCTACATTTGGATGTCCTATACGATTATATCAGTATGTAACATCACACACCAATGTTGTTTTTCCTACATTTGGATATCCTATATGATTATATCAGTATGAAACATCACATACCAATATTGTTTTTCCTACATTTGGATGTCCTATACGATTATATCAGTATGTAACATCACACACCAATGTTGTTTTTCCTACATTTGGATGTCCTATACGATTGTATCAGTATGTAACATCACATACTGATGTTGTTTTTCCTACATTTGGATGTCCTATATGATTATATCAGTATGTAACATCACACACCAATGTTGTTTTTCCTACATTTGGATGCCCTACATGATTATATCAGTATGAAACATCACACACCAATGTTGTTTTTCCTACATTTGGATGTCTTATATGATTATATCAGTATGTAACATCACACACCAATGTTGTTTTTCCTACATTTGGATGCCCTACATGATTATATCAGTATGTAACATCACACACCAATGTTGTTTTTCCTACATTTGGATGCCCTACATGATTATATCAGTATGAAACATCACACACCAATGTTGTTTTTCCTACATTTGGATGCCCTACATGATTATATCAGTATGTAACATCACACACCAATGTTGTTTTTCCTACATTTGGATGTCCTATATGATTATATCAGTATGTAACATCACACACCAATGTTGTTTTTCCTACATTTGGATATCCTATATGATTATATCAGTATGTAACATCACACACCAATGTTGTTTTTCCTACATTTGGATATCCTATACGATTATATCAGTATGTAACATCACACACTGATGTTGTTTTTCCTACATTTGGATGTCCTATACGATTATATCAGTATGTAACATCACACACCAATGTTGTTTTTCCTACATTTGGATGTCCTATACGATTGTATCAGTATGTAACATCACACACTGATGTTGTTTTTCCTACATTTGGATGTCCTATATGATTATATCAGTATGTAACATCACACACCAATGTTGTTTTTCCTGCATTTGGATGTCCTATATGATTATTTCAGTATGTAACATCACACACTGATGTTGTTTTTCCTACATTTGGATGTCCTATATGATTATATCAGTATGTAACATCACACACCAATGTTGTTTTTCCTGCATTTGGATGTCCTATATGATTATTTCAGTATGTAACATCACACACTGATGTTGTTTTTCCTACATTTGGATGTCCTATAAGATTATATCAGTATGTAACATCACACACCAATGTTGTTTTTCCTTCATTGGGATGTCCTATATGATTATATCAGTATGAAACATCACATACCAATATTGTTTTTCCTACATTTGGATGTCCTATATGATTATATCAGTATGTAACATCACACACCAATATTGTTTTTCCTACATTTGGATGTCCTATACGATTATATCAGTATGTAACATCACACACCAATGTTGTTTTTCCTACATTTGGATATCCTATATGATTATATCAGTATGTAACATCACACATCAATGTTGTTTTTCCTACATTTGGATGTCCTATATGATTATATCAGTATGTAACATCACACACCAATGTTGTTTTTCCTACTCAGGATGTCCTATATGATTATATCAGTATGTAACATCACACACCAATGTTGTTTTTCCTACATTTGGATGTCCTATACGATTATATCAGTATGTAACATCACACACCAATGTTGTTTTTCCTACATTTGGATGCCCTATATGATTATTTCAGTATGTAACATCACACACTGATGTTGTTTTTCCTACATTTGGATGTCCTATATGATTATATCAGTATGTAACATCACACACCAATGTTGTTTTTCCTGCACCTGAATGTCCTATACGATTATATCAGTATGTAACATCACACACCAATGTTGTTTTTCCTGCATTGGGATATCCTATATGATTATATCAGTATGAAACATCACACATCAATGTTGTTTTTCCTACATTTGGATATCCTATATGATTATATCAGTATGTAACATCACACACCAATGTTGTTTTTCCTACTGTGGGATGTCCTATATGATTATATCAGTATGTAACATCACACACCAATGTTGTTTTTCCTACATTTGGATGTCCTATATGATTATATCAGTATGTAACATCACACACCAATGTTGTTTTTCCTACATTTGGATGCCCTATATGATTATTTCAGTATGTAACATCACACACTGATGTTGTTTTTCCTACATTTGGATGTCCTATATGATTATATCAGTATGTAACATCACACATCAATGTTGTTTTTCCTACATTTGGATGTCCTATATGATTATATCAGTATGTAACATCACACACCAATGTTGTTTTTCCTACTGTGGGATGTCCTATATGATTATATCAGTATGTAACATCACACACCAATGTTGTTTTTCCTACATTTGGATGTCCTATATGATTATATCAGTATGTAACATCACACACCAATGTTGTTTTTCCTACTGTGGGATGTCCTATATGATTATATCAGTATGTAACATCACACACCAATGTTGTTTTTCCTACATTTGGATGTCCTATACGATTATATCAGTATGTAACATCACACACAAATGTTGTTTTTCCTACATTTGGATGTCCTATACGATTATATCAGTATGTAACATCACACACCGATGTTGTTTTTCCTTCATTGGGATGTCCTATAAGATTATTTCAGTGTGCAACATCAGACACCAATCAGTGGCGTACCGTGGCCGCTCCTACTCCGGAGGCTGAAGAAAATTAAATTTTGCCGCCCTTCCTCAACAGCCCGAAAAGGTTGACCTAATTTTTTTTTTCGGTGGTTTGAAAAAGTGAAGAGCAAAAAAAAAAAAAAAAAGATTATAGGCGCTAACGCCCTAAAAGCAACACATTTTGATGTATTGTACAATTTTTTCAAAATTGTCCGCCCTTTTTTCATCTACTAATTCTTTTTGCCGCCCCTTCTTCCGCCGCCCCTTCTTCTTCCGCCGCCCAGTCGTTTTGGCCCCCAAAAATACGCGCATGCCAATGTTGTTTTCCTGCACCCGGATGTCCTATATGATTATTTCAGTATGTAACATCACACACCAATATTAAATTGAACATAAAACTGATCAACTGGACTACTTTTATTTGAGAAGATGAATGACAACCTTACAAAACGTATCACACACCAATGTTGTTTTTCCTGCACATGGATGTCTATATGATTATATAAGTATGTAACATCACACACCAATGTTGTTTTTCCTACATTTGGATGCCCTATATGATTATATCAGTATGTAACATCACACACCAATGTTGTTTTTCCTGCACATGGATGTCTATATGATTATATCAGTATGTAACATCACACACCAATGTTGATTTTCCTGCATTTGGATGTCTTATATGATTATATTTTTATTCTATTGTCATATCCTGAGTTATACTTCTAATCATGTTTGGTATATTATATAGTACATTGCTTCTGATATACAACTTGTAGTAATTCTTACATTAATAATTACTTTTACCATTAATCTTGCTGTTTACTATTACTCCAACTGATTTGTATATATATCGATCTATGTTATTTGTATTTATATACTGTATTTGATGATATTGATTGATGAATAAAATATGAATGAATGAATGAATGAATACCAGTATGTAACATCACACACCAATGTTGTTTTTCCTGCACCTGGATGTCCTATTTGATTATTTTCAATGTGCAACATCAGTCACCAAAGTTATTTTTCCTGCATCTGGATGTCTTATAGGATTATTTCAATATGCGACATCAGACACCAATGTTGTTTTTCTTGCACCTGGATGTCCTATAAAAGTATGATAATTGCAATGTGCAACATCAGACACCAAAATTATTTTTCCTGCATCTGGATGTCTTATAGTAGGTATGTCACAGTGGCTGCACAATAATTCTGCCACACTGTGCATGCAAGCATAACAGTGAATTGAAACGCGCGCTTCAAAGTTGACCAATTTTAGAAAACATCTATGTCAAAAAATGAATTTCCTCATATGCTTCATTTATCCAAATTGTTTGAATTTTTAATATATGGTGTGTGAAGATTTTCCGAGGCTACCATCGGGTCCGCAAAAATTAAATATTGTTTTGTTTAAGAGCTACTGCCTCTTTTTATGGATTTTTGAAGATCGCTCATAAATCAGTAAATATAGGCCTATTGAAATAAAGGGACCTACCACTATTTAGCTGAAATATTAATCTTTCTTAGCATGTAAATTATTTCCGTCGCCAACGAATGAAACACTTGCCTTGCCTTGAGTAAGACTAATTAAAGACAAAACATTATCAAAGACATTTTTAGGGAGTAATTTTCCAAACCACAATAGCTCTAAGTAGGGATGACCATCTCATGATGAACATTTCATGTTGCCCCTATTGCTACAAAAGATTGTTTTCTGGAAAGAACTCATCAGCAGAAGTATTTTGGTGGTTAAATGGTCAAAATCGGTCAAAAACGTTTCGAATTATGAATTTTCAAAGTTTCCCATTCTGACCGGTCATTGGAACGAAATAAAATTACAAAGTCCAAAAATAGCAATGGGAGCAAAATTGGTATAAGCATATTTACCTTTTTATATTTCTTTCTTTTAATATATATGCAAACATGTAACAAGCATATTGTGAAAATCTCAAAGAGTGTTTTTATCAAATGGAACTTTACTAGTCAATAGCATAAATTATTTCTTCAAACCGAGGCACTGAAATCATGCTTTTAGAAAACATTTGCTAAAAATCATTCAAAATGGCTGAAATGGCACAAAATCAAAAGTCCAGGTGAACTTTTTTTCCACAACAATATAAATTATACTACACATTAAAAAAATACTACTACAAGGGATTTTCAACATAGGAATCCAAACAATCAAGTACCAACATGCACAGCTTTGTCCTGATATCACTTTTGGGGTTTTAACAAAATGTTTAACCTCTACTGTGATTGGCAGCTGCATAAGGTATCTCTTTGATAGCTGATAATGCCCAGCCATTCAGCAAGTGGCTAATAACTGACCTTGATAGGCTTGAATGAACACTGTCATCTGCTTCAAAACCATCACACTAGGACCTGGTCACTCCATAATGCTACAGGGAGCACAGTACTTTAACAATGGAGTGAAAGACTCATTATTGATTAGGCGAGTATTTTAAAAGTACAGCTCCTGTGCGTGTATAGCAGCAATTCAGTGTAGATGGTATAAAATAAGAAAACGTTTGGGGTTGAAATCAGGTGAAAAATACATCAAATGAGCACGAAACTTCACATTTATGTTCAGAACGGTATCTATTTAACATGACTCGAAAGGTGTATGGAAATTCCAAAGGGAAGCTGGTGATTTATTTTTTAATTCAAGATCTACTTGTCCATTTTTTTAACCTTTTTACAGAGGGTATGATAGAGGTAATAACGGCAACTCTGCCAAAATACAGCTCAGTAGGTCAAGGTTTTCACCTGATCTTATTAATCTGAATATTTTGTGCCATTCTGAGCAGTGCTGTACTTGGCCACTGGCAATTAAGCGCACTGTGGCGATGGACCAACTTTGACTCACACTTACAGGAAAACCAAATAAGTTATGTTGCTGTAATTTGCAGGATAGTTACAAAACATAATTGGAATTAACATCCCCAATTTTTACAGAAAAAATTTGAAAAATAAAAGAATGAGCTCAATTTAGAAATGTCTGTGCAAGCAGTGCACAGTTGAGCTCCCTGCATGTCTATGGGAGTGTTCTAATCAACTTGATGGTTCATTGGTCATCCCTACTCTAAGCCATTGTGTGTGTCCAAGGCCATACTATTTTTGTATGCGCGACACAGTAGAATGGCTGTTCCTTTTACCATTTGTCTTCCCATGTTAATCCAGATAACAAAATGTTAATTTAAAGTCTCATTGCAAATGAATTTTTATTTTTACTTTTCGGATTTAGCTTTGAGCAATGGTGACACATACCATGTTTATAGAAAAAAGTGAAAATTCTATTCCAGACATCGTCAAAATGTCACACTTTCTATTTTTTATTATTATATTTAAGTAATTAACTGCAGTTTCTTTATTCAACATCATAACAGGTTCATACTTGACAAATTTATGGTGAATGAATGGACTTTCATTAAATATTGAAAAAACCCAAAATTACTCATGTCTAATTTACATAATAATATCATGAATACATAATTAGCTGTAATTAGCTAATTTGCATAATTAATTACTTTTTGTGTATTTTTTGTTATCCATTGAAATAACATGATATCATGTACGGTTTTCTATTGGCATCAATTTTGCATATTAATTAGCTGAACTTTTTTTCACTTTAATTTGTCTGCAGATTGGCTGAAATAGCTAAAATAGTATATTTGGTTAATTTATTATAATTATTCAATGATAGATTTTTAAATTCTGTTTTCTTTAACGAAGTACGGAAAGATAGGCATTTAACCTGTGATACTTAAATTAACGCTGCTTTTTCAAGCAAGGGTCCAAATAAACCTTCAAAATCTCGAAATGTGCCAATTTTGTCATTATAGCCATTTGTGGCAAGTTTTAATTCCATTTATGAGCATCTTAAAATTGACACTACATCACAATGCATTGACAGATTTCAATTCCGTTTTTTGATTTTTGATACTTTAATAAAGCTCATTCATGTAGAAACATTAAATAACGTGTTTCTGCTGCGCTTATTTTTGGGGTGATGCCTACTTATAGGGTTATTTCAATGCGACATCAGACACCAATGTTGTTTTTCCTGCATCTGGATGTCCTATATGATTATTGCAATGTTCAACATCAGACACCTAAGTTGTTTTCCTGCACCTGGATGTCTTATAGGATTATTTCAATATACAACATCAGACACCAATGCTGTTTTTCCTGCACCTGGATGTCCAATATGATTATTTCAATATACAACATCAGACACCAATGTTGTTTTTCCTGCACCTAGATGTCCAATATGATTATTTCAATATACAACATCAGACACCAATGTTGTTTTTCCTGCATCTGGATGTCCTATATGATTATTGCAATGTTCAACATCAGACACCTAAGTTGTTTTCCTGCACCTGGATGTCTTATAGGATTATTTCAATATACAACATCAGACACCAATGCTGTTTTTCCTGCACCTTGATGTCCAATATGATTATTTCAATGTACAACATCAGACACCAATGTTGTTTTTCCTGTACCTAGATGTCCAATATGATTATTTCAATGTACAACATCAGACACCAATGTTGTTTTTCCTGCACCTGGATGTCCAATATGATTATTTCAATATACAACATCAGACACCAATGCTGTTTTTCCTGCACCTGGATGTCCAATATGATTATTTCAATATACAACATCAGACACCAATGTTGTTTTTCCTGCACCTGGATGTCCAATATGATTATTTCAATATACAACATCAGACACCAATGTTGTTTTTCCTGCACCTGGATGTCCAATATGATTATTTCAATATACAACATCAGACACCAATGTTGTTTTTCCTGCACCTGGATGTCCAATATGATTATTTCAATATACAACATCAGACACCAATGTTGTTTTTCCTGCACCTGGATGTCATGTAGGATTATTTAAGTGGAACTTCAAACACCAATATTGCTTTTCCTTCATCTGGTCGTGTGCAGCACTATGGACATGTTTAAATTTCTAGAAGTAAACTAGCATGATATGACCTTCAAAATGCAGAAAAAAAGGAACACTGTGATCTTTCCTTCGTTCTATAAAAGCTTACCAAATTCGATGTGTTTGTATGTCAACAGATCAAATTTGATATATGTGTAGAACTCCACGTGAAACGGTCAAAATAGCATGTGAGATATCTTTCACTGAACTTCATTACGGTATTTTGGCTATGGAGAGAAGCAGCTGACATATACCCTCCCGATTGTTATTACTATTTAATATTATTTCATCGTTTGTGTTAAAGAATTACAAAATTAAAATTTGACGGAATCAGTTATCAAGAAATTCTTCATTATAAACTTCTGTATTTGATTCCCAAGTTTGATCAATCGAAAGAGAACGTACTGGGCTTTATATATTGCAGTCTTTGATTTGATTTGATTTTATTTTATTTGGTATACTATGCGAATAACATACAAATTACATTACATATACAGTATTATTATAACATTATTATAACAAAATAAAATAAATTGCACATCAAAATTGCTGCATGAACATGAAGTATAACGAAATTACAAATCAACACAAGTACCAAGGATAGCCCAAAAAGCCTTGGGAAAAGCTTATTTCCATTGGGGGTCCTTTACAAGCAAAAGAAAACAGGAACAAACTGCCATACAAAAACAAGAACAGAGACAACGTGCACAAAGGACGCAAAAAGCAGATATGTGAGACCAGCTCAAACTCTAAAAATCAAATGGATCCTTGATCAGCTAAAAACTGTTTGACAGATTGTTTGTACAATTTAAAATCATTGATGTTCTTGATTTCATTTGGCAGTGAGTTCCAATGATGAATTGCACTATTGAAGAAAGTGAGGCTATTTTGGCCCTTGGAGTGAGGAACCTTAAAGTTGAATGGGCTACCCCTGGTACTGTAATTATGAAGAGATGATACTCTAGTAAAATGCATTTTCATATAATCAGGACAACAGTTATGGAAAATTTTAAAACATGACTAAGTTTTAATTGAACTACTCTGTCTTGACTCGATAGCATACCCACCATGTCCAATTCTTTCTGCCCAATATGAGTGCGTGGCCCCACATCCAAAATAAAACGAACAATCTTGTTTTGCATAATATGTAATTTGTTTTTGCAGTTTTAGATAACCCTGTATACCATGAGGAACAAGCATTTTATAATCGAAATGACAAAGAATTAAAGCTGAACACAGTGTCTTGCGTGTTTTCATGCATAAAAAGTCCGCATGTCTGTACAAGAATTTGAGTCTCCCGCTTGCTTTTTTTGATAATATTCGAAGCGATTGATTCACCGGAAAGAGTATTATCGAGGGTGAACCCTAAATATTTCAGACAGAGAGGTATTAATTAGCTTCCCATTGCAAGCAACAGTAAAACTATCAACAGAATTTAGCTTCCTTTTGGTACCAAATAAGATGGACTCAGTTTTACCAAGATGAAGGGAGAGCTTATTATCTATCATCCATTGCCTGCAAGAGTCTAATTCGAGACTCAGTTAATCAGCGATCTTTTGGGGATCTTTATCAGAAACAAGCAAGACACTGTCATCAGCGTATAAAAGTGATTTGCAGTCGACACTGCTGGGCATGTCATTCACATAGCAGAGAAAGAGGAGGGGACCAAGGATACTGCCTTGCGGAACTCCACAGGAAATATCAAGTGGGGCAGAATCAACCTGGTTAACATTGACGATTTGCCTCCTACCAGTTAAAGAAGATTTAAACCACTCAACCGAGGACACTCCCAAGGCCTCTAATTTTTTTCAAAAGAATGACATGGTCAACAGTGTCGAAAGCCTTTTGCAGATCAATTAAAAGCATACCAGTAAAATTGCCAGAAGCGGTCTGACTATGAATATAGTCACTAAGGTGAGTCAAACATGTGTCCGTTGAGAAAATCCCCCTAAATCCAGACTGGAAGCTGTAAAGGATGTTATTCTTTGTTAAGTAGTTCTCAAGCTGGACATAGACGGCCCTCTCAAGGATCTTGGAAGTGACACTAAGAATGCTCGCAGGACGATAGTTACCAACTTCTGTTCTTACATTTTTCTTTAAAAGTGGTTTAACACGAGCCATTTTAAAATCGGTTGGAACTGAACTTGAACTGATAGATAAATTGATAATGTGCGTGAAATGATCTTTGATGACTAAGGCTCCATCCCTAAGAAATCTACATGTAGCTGGGATACCATCGAGCCCAGTACTTTTAGATGTTCATCTTGTCCACAAAAAATACTGGTATTACGGGTGCAAATCATTACTAACATTGAAACCAACGCAGTCTTGCTCAGACTTATAGTAGGCATGTCACAGTGGCTGCACAATACTTCTGCAACACTGTGCATGCAAGCATAACAGTAAATTGAAAAGCGCGCGCATGAAAGTTGTTCAATTTTGGCAAACATCCATGCCGAAAAATTAATTTCCTCATATGTGCTATTTATCACAATTGTTTGAATTTTTGATATATGGTGTGTGAAACCTTTCTGTGACTACCATCGGGTTTTTTTAAATAAATATTGCTTCGTTTAAGAGCTACTACCTGTTTTATGGATTTTTGAAGATCCTCATAAATCAATAAATATAGGCCTTTTGAAAAATCAAGATCTACCACCATTTAGCTGAAATACTAATCTTTCTAAGCATGTAAATTATTTCCGTCGACAACGAATGGCACACTTGAGGAAAACGATTTGAAACAAAACATTTTTAAGTGAGTTTAAAGGGAGTAATATTCCAAACCACAATAGCTCTGTTACTGTGTGTGTCCAAGGCCACACCATTTTTGTATACGCGCTATAATAGAGGGGCTGTTCCTTTTACCGTTTCTCTTCCCATGTTAATCCAGATAACAAAATGTTAATTTAGTCTCATTGCAAATAAATTTTTATTTTTACTTTTCGGATTTGGCTTTGAGCAATGGTGACACATACCATATTTACAGAAAAAATGAAAATATTATTCCAGACACCGTCAAAATGTCAAAGTTTGTATTTTTTGTATTATATTAAAGTAATTAACTGCAGATTCTTTACTCAACATCATAACAGGTTCATACTTCACAAATTCATGATGAATGAAAAGACTTTCATTAAATATCGAAAAAAAAAAAAATTACTCATGCCTAATTTACATAATAATATCATGAATACATAATTAGCTGTAATAAGCTAATTTGCATAATTGATTACTTTTTGTGTATTTTTTTTGTTATCAATTGAAAGAGCTTTGTATACATATGTTTGTGAAAAAAAACGCACTCTGATATCATGTACGGTTTTCTTTTGGCATCAATTTTGCATATTAATTAGCTGAACTTAGTCATTTTTTCAACTTTTATTTGTCTGCAGATTGGCCAGAATTGCTAAAATAGTATATTTGGTTAATTTATTATAATTATTCAATGATAGATTTTTTAATTTTGTTTTCTTTGACGAAGTTAAAAAAGATAGGCAATTAACCTGTGATACTTAAATTAACGTTGCTTTTTCAAGCAAGTGTCCAAATTAACCTTCAAAATCTCGAAATGTGCCAATTTTGTCATTTATAGCAATTTGTGGCAGATTTGCATTCCATTTATGAGCATCTTAAAATTGACACTACGTCACAATGCATTGACCGATTTCAATTCGGTTTTTTGATTTTTGATGTTTTAATAAAGGTCATTCATGTAGAAACATTAAATAACGTGTTTCTGCTGCCCTTATTTTTGAGGTGATATACCTACTTATAGTTAACTCTCTCCACGCGGGTGTCAACTACAGACGACAAATGTCTTTTTTTTTTAATTAAAAAATTGCAGATTTGTCCCTTTTTAATGAGTACAAACAATCCTAGTATTGGTTCAGTGGTTCTTGAGATAGCTCTTGATATTTTGAGAAAATATCTGAAAACCTTTTTTATCTTGAAGACTCTGGCTACCACGCATTAAATGAAAAGGAGATTTATTCACATATGACGGTAATTTTGTGTGAGAAAAATAATCTTATGGTAAAGGCTAAAAGATATTTAGCACTAAATGATTAAAAGGTCGCCTTTGAGTCTTAATACTATAGGCTGAAACATAAATATATTAAAAATAAAATATAAATAAATCTAACGTGGCCTTTGAAAAAATATGCAGTCGCATGTACCGTAATAGATGTTTGAATCATCCACATAAACTGTTCAAACACTTCATATCGCCATAAGAAGCCAATTATCAGGAATTCTTAAAATAGCCTTATTATTACTTTAATATATAATATAGAGGCTGTCTCAATAAAAATAAGCCCTGTGGAAAGTGGTGCATAACTTAAAATATCGGCAGCAAAAACCATGAAGTGTCTGCTTAACAATGGTGCAAAAATGATCCAAATTCGTTCACGCGTCACTGAGATAATTAAATTTGCACAAATAGACAAATTTTGGACCATGCCAATGGGGTAAATACACATTAACAATAATGTGTAATTTATTATAAAAGAAATAAAAGGAAACGCCAAGTGTTGCTGAGTAGGAGTTCAAAATCAATCTCCCAAAGAATGTTTTTCACACGTTTCTCTTTGGGTTAATGGCTCGGATAGCAACGTTTGCACAGTAATTTTTGTGGGATCTGAGAGCACATCAAACATATCGAATTGCATTCTGAATACAAGGAATGTCCTTCTGATATCAAATATGGTTTTTTTTCTCCTAAATTCGCGATATCACACACAATTTATGCAAATAATTAAAGTTTGATATTTTTTGTATTTTTGATATTTAACCATCCTCGAAGTAAACTTCATAAATCTAATGATATCTACTTAGTGTATGTAGCTGGGAAGAAAAGTCGACCATCAATTAAACATTTTAACCTTTCATATTAAAGACATCCGAGTTTTTCCCCCAAAGACCCATTTTTTTTTTGTTTTGTTTAAAAAAATCTTTATCTTCAATATGAAAGGTCAAAACTTTCATATGATAGACGGTTTTTTGTCCCAGTTACATACACTTTAAGTACGTACATATCATTACATTTATACAATTTACTTCGAGGACTGTTAAATTTCAAAAATATCAATTTTAATCACTTGCCATAAAATGGCATTATATCGCGAATTTAAAAAAAATTATATCGGGACATTCCTCGTTTTCGAAATGCAATTCTATATGTCTCATGGGCATAACTACACAATACCCACCACACCATGGGCACAGCCCTGAGCTGCTTCAAAGGGAATAGCCCCCTCAATTTGATATTTTCTTGTATTTTGACAAATAATCCCCTATAGTCACATCATAATTTCTTTTACATTTTGGTTCTTGGACAAATGTCTTCAACGAAGCGCCATCTATCTAGTAGTTGGACAAATAATCCCCCTACAGTCACGACATGGCTTTTGGGATTTTGGTATTTGGACAAATAATTTCAGACAGAGAGGGTGTGTTGGTTGAAAACAGCCCGACGGTGTTGGTCGGCGTAGACGCAGTGTCTTCAACGAAGCGCCATCTATCTAGAGTTGGCCTAATAAACCCCCTACAGTCACGACATGGCTTTTTGGATTCTGGTATTTGGACAAATAATTTCAGACAGAGAGGGCGTGTTGGTTGAAAACAGCCCGACGGTGTTGGTCGGCGTAGACTCAGTTGAAAACTCATTATTTGAGTACGTCCAAGGTTCCACACCATGGGTCATTAACCAAGTGCGTCCATGTCCAAATAGGATATGCACGCAATTCTTGGTTTTACGTTGGCGCAGTCGGCGCAGACGTAGTTCTGAATTCGATAGAGGGCTTATAGGTCTTGGTTTTATGTTGGCGCAGTCGGCGTAGACGTAGTTCTGAATTCGATATGGGGCTTTGAAAACAACATGCTTCTTAACAGGACATAGACACACTTGCGTGTAGGTCTTGGTTTTATGTTGGCGCAGTCGGCGCAGACGTAGTTCTCAATTCGATAGAGGGCTTATAGGTCTTGCTTTTATGTTGGCGCAGTCGGCGTAGACGTAGTTCTGAATTCGATATGGGGCTTTGAAAACAGCATGCTTCTTAACAGGACATAGACACACTTGCGTAAACACAATGCACGACTAAACATAATGTATGAGGGAATGCCTCGTTCTAACAAGAAAGCCCGACTGCGCGTTGGGACGAGAGACCTTATTTTTGTAGTATATTTAGAATCAATCGTATCAAATTTTTACTTGAGTTGTAAAAACCATAAAAAGAGTCTCAATCAGTCTCATTAATTTTTATGTATTTTGCTGTTTGTTGATATAAGAAAATATGTAATAGTAAGTGCAATGCATCGCAACAAGACCAAAGTCATATAATTTGGATTCTATTATTTTTTAGAACGTAGTTCAGCCATCAATTCGCGGGAGAATTTTCCCAATTTTAACGTGATAAAATGGACTTTACAATCCATACCCGATGACCCCCCTTTTTTTTTTTTTTAGTTGCGGCTACCCAATGAACCCCTTTCTTTGGTTGCGGCTACCCATAACCCCCTTTTTTCTATAATAGCATCATCTAAATGCAACTAAACAATGCAGAAACCTGTCCAATTTTGCTTCATTTTTTCACAATTATGCCGAAAGTTTCAAAATTTTGCTACATTTTGTCACAATTTTCTACCCGATGACCCTTTCTTTAAATCTTATACTCGATGACCCCTTTTTTATTTTGTTTGTACCCAATGACCCCGTAGTTTTAAAAATAACGCTTTGTACCCGATATGCCCCTACTTCGCGACTCCGGTAGGCACATACCCGTCACTTCCAAAATTGAGTGCCCCCCCCCGCCCCCCGAGGTTCAAGTTGGATATGGTATACAAATGTGACTCAAAGACAGAGATATACCATATACACAATTATTGTTTAATTCTTGATGGTTTATTGATAGTAATAACAAAATATACTTACAAAATTGGATGCAAATATAAGTGAGATGATTGTAGTCATACAGTTATAACAAGATTACACGAATTTGTTTGCCTTATTAAGAAATACAGAAAGGTGTACAATAGAGTTGATAATGGTAATCATGGCTATGTGTCATTCTTTTGAAAATATGCAAGCTTCATAAGCATGTAATTGAAGATTCCGCATGTTTTGAAGGTGATAATGATACTTTTTTTTTTTTTTTTGCTATGGAGCACGGGCCCAAAACGGGGAGGCTGTATATTGCACGTCCCACGGCTGGTACCAGAGGATGATTTAAGCACTTCCCAGCAAGTCTTGCGGTTAGCATAGCTGTGGGGGCGAACATGACACAACTGCCCGCCCACTGCATACACACGTACACGTGCATGGTTAAATTTGAATTTGGACAGATATATTTACAATAAAAACACCTTCAAAAAGTTGGCCGATTTCACATTTTATGTTATCTTATCTACAGAAGGTGTGATTTATCCTTCGTGCATACATCACTTTACATCTGAAATCGACCAAGTAATAATGACACACGGACAATTCTTAAACAACATCTTTTGCACAGAGTTCAATGGGATTTGAAAAATATAGTGGCAGTTGAAACTCAGAGGATGATTTTTAAAAGCACTTCCCAGCAAGTCTTGCGGTTAGCACAGCTGTGTGAGTGAACATGACACCACTGCCCGCCCACTGCATACACATGTGCATGGTTAAATTTGAATTTGGACAGATATATTTACAATAAAAACACCTTCAAAAAGTTGGTCGATTTCACATTTTATGTTATCTACAGAAGGTGTGAATTATCCTTCATGCATACATCACTTTAGATCTGAAATCGACCAAGTAATAATGACACACGGGCAATTCTAAAACAACATCTTTTGCACAGAGTTCAATGGGATTTGAAAAGTAAAGTGGCAGTTGAAACTCTAGTGATAACACTTTTACAATGCATCATGGGGCTTCCTTAAATCATCCTCTGGTTGAAACTCTAGTGATAACACTTTTACAGTGTATGGTGGGGCTTCCTTAAATCATCCTCTGGGCTGGTACGTTCAATCTCAGCCCATTGTCATTTTGACAATTCAACAGGAAGGCCTGTTTCCATTGCTACATTCTTGATGTCTTATATTAAACGAAAGTACGATTGCCGGATTCCGAATGATATTGTTGATTGTAACACATAATAAGTTCTATGTTAAAGCTTTGTTTTACATTACCTAATTACAATTGGGTGAACAATGTGTTCGTATGTTTACTGCGCTCTGTACAAAATAGAAGAATAACATTACATAAAACCCTCCACCACTAAATACTTACAAATTAATACATGAAGAAAATAATATTTAAACTGGACTACTTACTGCCTAACATTTTGTGTCTTGAGCTGTTTAAGGTGGTTATGCAGGCATTATAAAAGTCCCGGATAAAAGTGCTCTAAACAGATTAATTGAGTAGACCAAAGTAGGCCTACACTGATCAATATGCCTTTTCTTTGGAATCAATCGGACATAGGCCTACGGTTTTCAAAATACATCAATTTATATTTTCTTTGTATCGTATTGTCTTTATCAATAATCAATCAAGTCAATAAGCTAAAATGACTGGAGAAGCTCATTAACATATAATTTTTGCCAATATTTTGCTAAAAATCCATGCATAAATGTTCGGGGTACTTTTATTTTGCATAAATTTGCCCTGAAACTTGGTCAAAGTGTTTCTAATATGTTTTAATGTATTATATAGTGAAGGCCAAGTTCAATAATAAACAACATGTTTTACATCCGACTTATTCAAAACAAGGTGGAGGAAAGGGCATTTTTTTTTTAGAGCAGAATCGTGAATACCCATAATTATAGTTATTCTAGCATACACTATGTCTGCACAAAAGAGGAGAAATCTTTTTATTTGTTATACTGACATATAGGACCCCTTATTTATCTCAAAACATTCCTAAAGTGTTTCTAGTTTATTAGCAAGGCATATATTGTTTTGTTAAAATAACTGACTTTCACAAAATACAAATTTAATTGAAGAAACCTCAACAAAGGAAACAAAGAAGACGTGAAACATGTTAATTTTGTTTATTTGGCCTAACTTAAGGGCTATATGTTTTACATCCTACAGCATTATCGTTGCTCAACAATGTAAAAACGTTTTTGTAACATTCCTAAAACATTTTTGAAAACTTGGTACAAATCATTCTAAACAGAATGTTATTTTGGAGTTGCAAAAATATTTTGAAAAACATGTTTGTCCAAGTATTTACAATCACGTTTTTAAAATGTTTTCACGACCTTTATATAACGCGACATTTAAATGTTATTAAAATGTTTTACGTTCTTATAACATTCCAAAAACATTTTTGAAAACTTTGTACAAATCATTCTAAACATAATGTTATTTTGGAGTTGAAAAAATATTTTGAAAACGATGTTTGCTCCAAATATTTCGTTTTTATAAATATTTACAAATGAAGGTAAAATGTTTCTAGTAAATGGTTGAAATTTTAAACAGGGTCAGTCCATATCAAATCAACCAATTTCTGAAAAAAGTTCCCAGGTGACCCTCTCAGATTTTGATGAAATTCCATCAGAATATTCTTTTGTGGCCACAATGAACCCATACAAAAATTTGGCTTCATAGGCCATGTCGTTTTTGAGAAATGGCCCTTTGAATTTTGGCCCGGACCCCCCCTTTTTGGCACTCGCGAGTGTCATTGGTGATTTTTACCAACTTTGGTGGCTCATAACTTCTTGTTCTGAACAGATATAAAGCCGCAATCTTGGATTCTAGCTAACCTTATGTCATATGTTCAGAATCTGGCTCTAAATTTCAGATATCTGCTTTCCTTTTAAAGTTATGAGCACCCAAAGTTGGTCATTTATTCAACCGCAAGTGTGATTTTGTCATTTTGGGGGTCCCCTGGTGTCAAAAATATGTGGTCATATGACTCAAATGTCATAGATACATTGTCTATAGGTACATATCTAAGCCCACAAGCAAGTTTGAGCAAATCAAACCATTAATGGAGGAATGGGCGGTATACGAAGTTGGGTTCGGGTGAAAATTTGCTGGAGACCCCCCCTCTTTCAGACCAATGGTTGACCATGTTGACAGTTGAAACATGAATTGAAATTTACAGCCCTGAAACATACTTATGAGACCTACCTAGAAACAAAAAATCAGCTTTGGTACTCAACTCCATCATAGTTAGATGGCAGCTTGAAAATAGGGTGGAAAACCTACTATTTCTTGTCTAAGGGTGTTGAATTCAGCAACCATGACAACAAAATCAGCAAAATTTGACCAAGTTTTTTCACAAGTGTCATATGAAATTTGTTCTGGGTGTGTTTTAGAGGCTAATAAACACATCTAGAGTGGTCTGTAATGTACGACCCAAAAATATGCACATATACTAAGTAAAATTTTGCATATTTTGTTGCCATGGTTGCCGAATTCAACACCCTTAAACAAGAAATAACAGGTTTTTCTCCCTATTTTCAAGAGCCATCTAACTATGATGGAGTTGAGTACCAAAGCTGAATTTTTGTTTCTAGGTAGGTCTCATAAGTATGTTTCAGATCTGTAAATTTCTATTCATGTTTGCTCCAAATATTTCGTTTTTATAAATATTTACAAATGAAGGTAAAATGTTTCTAGTAAATGGTTGAAATATTAAATGTTTTTGCTTCCTAAGACTATGTATTTATTATCAATATCATGCCTTATACTCTGTTTGACCAAACTTCCTATTCAATCATGAGATGGAAATTTGTTTTTTAAGATGTATCCGGGAGTTGTATAACACTTTCAATTTTCATTTCATCACGCTCTAAAACAAACGATTTCTTATGTATTACTTTGTTTCGTGATGAAAATCGTGATGTTTTATTTCATCACTCACGAAAATTGATTTCTTATGTATTACTTTGTTTCGTGATGAAAACCGTGATGTTTTATTTCATCATCACGCTCTAAAACAAACGATTTCTTATGCATTATATTTGTTTTGCGATGAAAATCGTGATGTTTTATTTCATCACGCTCTAAACAATAATTATAGTTACATGCATTTTAAGAAAAAAATCTTATTAAAACAGTATGTTGTTTAGAAAAATGTAGAAAGTGATGATGATGATGATGATGATGATGATGATGATGATGATGATGATGATGATGATGATAATGTCTCCAAAAGTGTCCCGGTTTTTTTTTTTGCCCTAAATCGTGCGTAGGCCTATATCTATAAAATAAGGCACTTCAATAATCAATAATCAGTCCCGCGACGGTCTCCGCTAACTAGCTACTAACTTGGGTTATGGGCGCTGATTTTCATGTTCACTGTCACTTACTCATCAGCGAAGTACGACCCTTTGTCAATCACCTTCAGTACCCCATTTCGGCATACTATATAAGAAACTCATCATGATGATCGAACAGAGAGTACTTTAAATGTAGCTTGTACCGTTTTCGTGTGGCATTCTTCAGAAGTGAGCGGTCCGTTTACCATAATTTTCGGTCAAATCTCCATTCAATTAACACGGGAGTTGGCTAGCTATGCCTTGCCCTCACTCACTATTTTACCAAAGTACCAAATTTCTGAACATCTAACCTATAGCTGTAATTTTAGGTCATGTACTTTTAATATTGGCCGGTTAACCCTAACCCTAACCCTACCACAATATACTGCCGGCCATTTTGAAAAAGTCCACTGAACCAATGTAGATACATTTTATGCAAAAACCCGGCAAAAAGCTTTCCGGATTCGGTTTCAGCACCCAAAATGGCTATAGAATCCACTCGTCTAATAAATGATTTGCAAAAATGCTATCATTTGCCCAGGTACGGTATTGTGCAAAATTTTACTAAACAGCAGAGTAAAATCTTTCCCTTACTCAACACCGGGTAATTTTACTCAATTCATGTGATGTTTGGTTTATAATGTGATTTTTGGTTTACATTGTGATATTTTGGTTTAAAATGTGATTTTTGATCAAAAAATTAGTTTTTGGTCTAAAATGTGCTTTTTGATCAATAATTTGATTTTTTTATTGGTCAAAAATCAAAAATGTGACTTTTGGTCAAAATTAATGTGATTTTTGGGTTGGAAGGTGTTTTTGGTCAAAAATGTGATTTTTTTTTGGTATGTATGATTTGTTTTCCTTTTCTAAAACATCTTGTTTTAAAATTGGGAAACAAATGATAATGACGTAGATATTCATTTGTTTTATACACATTACCCACCTAAAAAAATGCGGACAGTCCTATATTGCATAATATGTATTTCGATTGAACATCTGCATTTTGTACCATTCAAAGAACAGTAGTTTTAGCTATACAGTTAATATTGATGAGAATTTCAATAATATGATATTGGAATTAAATTCATAGTCCCTCTTTAAAAATAAAATGTTATCAATTTCAGACAATTGAGGTCCGATTTAAGGGGGTACTACACCCCCTGGCCAATTTTATGCCTATTTTTGCATTTTTCTCAAAAATTATAGCGTATTGGTGAAAAGTAAGACATGTATATTATAGGGGCAAGGATTACAACTACTGCACTGAAAATTCAGCAACTCAAGCCAAGTAGTTATTGATTTATTGATCAAATATTGGGTTTCCCTCATTTTTGACTGTAACTCCACAACTGTTGTCTGTGCTGAAATAAAATTTCCAGTGCAGTAGTTGTAGTCCTTGCCCCTGTAATATACATATCTTACTTGTCACCAATGCGCTATGATTTTGGAGAAAAATGCAAAAATAGGCACAAAATTGGCCAGGGGTGTAGTACCCCCTTAAGGAAAGTTAAAAATGAGAAAGAATCCTCACTTTGCAGTTTTTTATGTTTCTTATTATTTTGTGATGATAAAAGTAAGGATATTTTAACACTTTAGAAATTTCTCGTTTGTTATGTTTCTTATTACTTTGTGAGGAAAAGTAAGGAGTTTTTGTATTACTTTGGAAATTTTTCACTTGTTATCATCATGTTTTGTGATGACAACAGTGAGAATTATTTTCATCATTTCGCCAACTTCTCATTTGTTATGTTTAACGTTTCTTATTATTTTGTGAGGAAAAGTGAGGATTTTTTATCACTTTGGAATGTTTTCATTTGTTATATTTCTTATTATTTTGTGATGAAAAAGTTGTTCATTACGACGCCAATTTTTCATTCATTTTTAAAATTATTTTGTGATGAGATACGTGAGGATTTCTATCACATTCGAAATATAATTAGATATGGCACGATTTGGGGGAGAAATTTTGGCACCTATTTTTTGGACATCATAATAATTCATCACTTTTTTCATCACTTTGAAAACAATATTACAAAATGCAATCAAACAATATCAAGGCATGGAATAATAATATTAAATTTCTCAATCCATGGGCTTAAAGCAACATTGTACATTATACAGAAAATTTTAAAAAATCCGAAGTAATTTCAAAATCTTTTTCCATACAAAATAATGTGAAACGTAACAAATGAAAAAATTTGCGAAGTGATGAAAAAATCCTCACTTTTGTCATCACAAAATGATAGAAAACATTAAAAATCAAAAATATAAAAGTAGTAAAAAATCCTCACTTTTTTTCACCAGAAAAAATATAAGAAACATAGTAAATAAAAAATTTGCAAAGTTATGACAAAATTCTCACTTTTTTCCTCACAAAATATTAAAAGACATAAAAAATTCAAAATGTGCAAAGTGATGAAAAACTATCACTTTTCCTCACAAACTATAAATAAGAAACATAACAAATGAAAAAATTACAAAGTCATAAAAAATCCTCGCTTTTTTCCTCAAAAAATATTAATAAGAAACATACCAAATGAAAATATTACAAAGTGATAAAATTTCGGGTTGGTACAATTTGTGACCCTAACTTCTCACACCCGACTTTTAACCTAAAATTTTCAGCCAATATGGTACATATTTTCTAATGATTTAAGCAAAATATTTTTTTAATTCTCAAAACACAACTTAACTAAATAACAAAAACTGATGCTAAACTTAAAATGTGTATCCATTATTTAAATTCAATCAATCCCGGAAATTAAGCATGTTATTAAAACCCTAAGCCACGATGGGTAGATTTGTTTTTGATTACCCAGATCAGCTATAATGCGTATAATAAAGGCTACTGCATGGAGGTGAGGTTTATGACCAAGAAATGTAAATATTGACTTTCCCTCTGTGTGTGTCATCACATGAACAATTACGTAATCGTATTGACTTTTGTTGAACCATGGTTGAACTTGTTAAAAGGTCAGTGAACTCATCATCACTTCTGCCAGAGACCATTTTCTCGGGGGGGCCTGTGCAAGGCAACATGATTCAGCTTTGGCCCTTCAGATCTGTAACCTAACTTTTCCAAGCTGTCCCAAAAATCTCTTTTCCCGTGAAAATTTGCTATCAATGCTAAAATGCGAAGAGGGAGACCGGAGCCAGGGGCCAAAATTTCCACATCGCATCGTTCAACTAAAAAACATTAATTACCAGGACAAATGCGCGCGAAAAAATTGCAATGAACAAAATAATCATGTGCCATAAAATCGTGCCAAAGCCCACCCCTATAGCCAAAGTCATCCTTAAAGAACTAATATCACTTTCAAAACATACTGAATCTTCAATTATTAGGGGGGCTGAAAAATATGTAGGGGGGGGGGGGGGTATAAAATTTTGGAGTTCTGAATATAGGGGGATTCAAAAGTTTTGGGTGTATGAAGAGGAGGTTAAAAAGTTTTTGTGCACTTAGAGGGGGGCTGTAAAAACTTTAGCAACATTAGTCCTGAAGCAAAAAAATAAAGAATAGCCTGCAATATTTTCGTAAATGTTCCAGTATTAAAAACCAAAACAAAAGTTCATTCCAGATAAGGGTATTTATTTGATACAGTTAACATAATTTAACTACGTCCACGCCTAAACGCAAAACCTGCTATTTTTGAACTACGTCTGCGCCGACTGCGCCGACATAAAAACCAAGACCTACGGTCCAAACACTGCATGTAGCAGCAAAACACTCAAACACTTCTGGTATCAAACACAAAACAACATACCATCCCAATTCAACTTCAACGGGGACAAATCCCCCTCCAACACTGCGTCCATGCCCCAATGATCACCCATTTTAATTACGACCACACCCAAAGCCCAAACATGCTAAATTTCGACTACGTCTGCGCCGACATTAAACCAGGACCTATACTTTGTCCAATTTACATGTACCAACAACAAATTCAAACACTATCAAACACAAAACAACATCTTGTAGGCCTACTCCTTCAACGCCATTGGGGACAAATCCCCGCAATACTGCGTCCACGCTCCATTTTTAAAATCACCACTTTTAACTACGTCCACGCCCAAACGCAAAATCTGCCATTTTCAACTACGGCTGCGCCGACTGCGCCGACTTAAAAACCAAGACCTATGTCCAACATACTGTTCATGTACTGCCAGTCTGCCACCACATTCACACACAATTTAACATATTATACTAATTCAACATCATGGGCACAAATCCCCCAAACACTATGTCCCATTCATAAAATCACCAATTTTATCCACGTCCAAGCCCAAAGCCCAAACCTGTTAATTTTCAGCTACGTCTGCGCCGACTACGCCGACATAAAAACTAGACATAGAATTTGTCCTAGTAGGCCTATACATGTACCAACAACTAATTCAAATACAAACAAACAAAAAAATACCACATCTTGAACTCCTTCAACGGTATAACGGGGACAAATCCCCCGCAATACTACGTCCACGCCCCATTTTTAAAAACCTGTCAATTTTCAACTACGTCTGCGCCGACTGCGCCTTGTTAAAACCGACACCTAGGGCCTATAGGCCTACTCCCGAGTAGTACCAGCAAACATACTTCCTTTGTTTCATCTGCAACTTAAATAATGCATCTACGCTGCATTGATCAACCCGCCAATTTAAACTGCGTCCACGTCAAACGCCAACTCTGTCGGTTTTTCGACTACGTCTGCGCCAACTGCGCCCACAAAAAACCAAGACCTATACTTAGTCTCCAGAATAACACACTCACAACATTACCATACACAAATCATTAAAACAGAATACCCCACTCAAGCACAAAACACCCTATTCCAATACATACAAACATGTTACAACTTTATACAACTATACCCCCGAGAGGGGTATTCTGTAGTTACTTCATGGGCATAACTACACAATACCCACCACACCATGGGCACAGCCCTGAGCTGCTTCAAAGGGAATAGCCCCTCAATTTGATATTTTCTTGTATTTTGACAAATAATCCCCCTATAGTCACATCATAATTTCTTTTACATTTTGGTTCTTGGACAAATGTCTTCAACGAAGCGCCATCTATCTAGTAGTTGGACAAATAATCCCCTACAGTCACGACATGGCTTTTGGGATTTTGGTATTTGGACAAATAATTTCAGACAGAGAGGGTGTGTTGGTTGAAAACAGCCCGACGGTGTTGGTCGGCGTAGACGCAGTGTCTTCAACGAAGCGCCATCTATCTAGTAGTTGGACAAATAATCCCCCTACAGTCACGACATGGCTTTTTGGATTCTGGTATTTGGACAAATAATTTCAGACAGAGAGGGCGTGTTGGTTGAAAACAGCCCGACGGTGTTGGTCGGCGTAGACTCAGTTGAAAACTCATTATTTGAGTACGTCCAAGGTTCCACACCATGGGTCATTAACCAAGTGCGTCCATGTCCAAATAGGATATGCACGCAATTCTTGGTTTTACGTTGGCGCAGTCGGCGCAGACGTAGTTCTGAATTCGATAGAGGGCTTATAGGTCTTGGTTTTATGTTGGCGCAGTCGGCGTAGACGTAGTTCTGAATTCGATATGGGGCTTTGAAAACAACATGCTTCTTAACAGGACATAGACACACTTGCGTGTAGGTCTTGGTTTTATGTTGGCGCAGTCGGCGCAGACGTAGTTCTCAATTCGATAGAGGGCTTATAGGTCTTGCTTTTATGTTGGCGCAGTCGGCGTAGACGTAGTTCTGAATTCGATATGGGGCTTTGAAAACAGCATGCTTCTTAACAGGACATAGACACACTTGCGTAAACACAATGCACGACTAAACATAATGTATGAGGGAATGCCTCGTTCTAACAAGAAAGCCCGACTGCGCGTTGGGACGAGAGACCTTATTTTTGTAGTATATTTAGAATCAATCGTATCAAATTTTTACTTGAGTTGTAAAAACCATAAAAAGAGTCTCAATCAGTCTCATTAATTTTTATGTATTTTGCTGTTTGTTGATATAAGAAAATATGTAATAGTAAGTGCAATGCATCGCAACAAGACCAAAGTCATATAATTTGGATTCTATTATTTTTTAGAATGTAGTTCAGCCATCAATTCGCGGGAGAATTTTCCCAATTTTAACGTGATAAAATGGACTTTACAATCCATACCCGATGACCCCCTTTTTTTTTTTTTTTTTAGTTGCGGCTACCCAATGAACCCCTTTCTTTGGTTGCGGCTACCCATAACCCCTTTTTTCTATAATAGCATCATCTAAATGCAACTAAACAATGCAGAAACCTGTCCAATTTTGCTTCATTTTTTCACAATTATGCCGAAAGTTTCAAAATTTTGCTACATTTTGTCACAATTTTCTACCCGATGACCCTTTCTTTAAATCTTATACTCGATGACCCCCTTTTTATTTTGTTTGTACCCAATGACCCCCGTAGTTTTAAAAATAACGCTTTGTACCCGATATGCCCCTACTTCGCGACTCCGGTAGGCACATACCCGTCACTTCCAAAATTGAGTGCCCCCCCCTCCCCCGAGGTTCAAGTTGGATATGGTATACAAATGTGACTCAAAGACAGAGATATACCATATACACAATTATTGTTTAATTCTTGATGGTTTATTGATAGTAATAACAAAATATACTTACAAAATTGGATGCAAATATAAGTGAGATGATTGTAGTCATACAGTTATAACAAGATTACACGAATTTGTTTGCCTTATTAAGAAATACAGAAAGGTGTACAATAGAGTTGATAATGGTAATCATGGCTATGTGTCATTCTTTTGAAAATATGCAAGCTTCATAAGCATGTAATTGAAGATTCCGCATGTTTTGAAGGTGATAATGATACTTTTTTTATCATTTTTTCTATGGAGCACGGGCCCAAAACGGGGAGGCTGTATATTGCACGTCCCACGGCTGGTACCAGAGGATGATTTAAGCACTTCCCAGCAAGTCTTGCGGTTAGCATAGCTGTGGGGGTGAACATGACACAACTGCCCGCCCACTGCATACACACGTACACGTGCATGGTTAAATTTGAATTTGGACAGATATATTTACAATAAAAACACCTTCAAAAAGTTGGCCGATTTCACATTTTATGTTATCTTATCTACAGAAGGTGTGATTTATCCTTC
Source organism: Amphiura filiformis (assembly GCF_039555335.1). NCBI lineage: Eukaryota > Metazoa > Echinodermata > Ophiuroidea > Amphilepidida > Amphiuridae > Amphiura > Amphiura filiformis. Next base: position 44,512,488 of record NC_092642.1, read on the forward strand.
GTGCATACATCACTTTACATCTGAAATCGACCAAGTAATAATGACACACGGACAATTCTTAAACAACATCTTTTGCACAGAGTTCAATGGGATTTGAAAAATATAGTGGCAGTTGAAACTCAGAGGATGATTTTTAAAAGCACTTCCCAGCAAGTCTTGCGGTTAGCACAGCTGTGTGAGTGAACATGACACCACTGCCCGCCCACTGCATACACATGTGCATGGTTAAATTTGAATTTGGACAGATATATTTACAATAAAAACACCTTCAAAAAGTTGGTCGATTTCACATTTTATGTTATCTACAGAAGGTGTGAATTATCCTTCATGCATACATCACTTTAGATCTGAAATCGACCAAGTAATAATGACACACGGGCAATTCTAAAACAACATCTTTTGCACAGAGTTCAATGGGATTTGAAAAGTAAAGTGGCAGTTGAAACTCTAGTGATAACACTTTTACAATGCATCATGGGGCTTCCTTAAATCATCCTCTGGTTGAAACTCTAGTGATAACACTTTTACAGTGTATGGTGGGACTTCCTTAAATCATCCTCTGGGCTGGTACGTTCAATCTCAGCCCATTGTCATTTTGACAATTCAACAGGAAGGCCTGTTTCCATTGCTACATTCTTGATGTCTTATATTAAACGAAAGTACGATTGCCGGATTCCGAATGATATTGTTGATTGTAACACATAATAAGTTCTATGTTAAAGCTTTGTTTTACATTACCTAATTACAATTGGGTGAACAATGTGTTCGTATGTTTACTGCGCTCTGTACAAAATAGAAGAATAACATTACATAAAACCCTCCACCACTAAATACTTACAAATTAATACATGAAGAAAATAATATTTAAACTGGACTACTTACTGCCTAACATTTTGTGTCTTGAGCTGTTTAAGGTGGTTATGCAGGCATTATAAAAGTGCTCTAAACAGATTAATTGAGTAGACCAAAGTAGGCCTACACTGATCAATATGCCTTTTCTTTGGAATCAATCGGACATAGGCCTACGGTTTTCAAAATACATCAATTTATATTTTCTTTGTATCGTATTGTCTTTATCAATAATCAATCAAGTCAATAAGCTAAAATGACTGGAGAAGCTCATTAACATATAATTTTGCCAATATTTTGCTAAAAATCCATGCATAAATGTTCGGGGTACTTTTATTTTGCATAAATTTGCCCTGAAACTTGGTCAAAGTGTTTCTAATATGTTTTAATGTATTATATAGTGAAGGCCAAGTTCAATAATAAACAACATGTTTTACATCCGACTTATTCAAAACAAGGTGGAGGAAAGGGCATTTTATTTTTAGAGCAGAATCGTGAATACCCATAATTATAGTTATTCTAGCATACACTATGTCTGCACAAAGAGGAGAAATCTTTTTATTTGTTATACTGACATATAGGACCCCCTTATTTATCTCAAAACATTCCTAAAGTGTTTCTAGTTTATTAGCAAGGCATATATTGTTTTGTTAAAATAACTGACTTTCACAAAATACAAATTTAATTGAAGAAACCTCAACAAAGGAAACAAAGAAGACGTGAAACATGTTAATTTTGTTTATTTGGCCTAACTTAAGGGCTATATGTTTTACATCCTACAGCATTATCGTTGCTCAACAATGTAAAAACGTTTTTGTAACATTCCTAAAACATTTTTGAAAACTTGGTACAAATCATTCTAAACAGAATGTTATTTTGGAGTTGCAAAATATTTTGAAAAACATGTTTGTCCAAGTATTTACAATCACGTTTTTAAAATGTTTTCACGACCTTTATATAACGCGACATTTAAATGTTATTAAAATGTTTTACGTTCTTATAACATTCCAAAAACATTTTTGAAAACTTTGTACAAATCATTCTAAACATAATGTTATTTTGGAGTTGAAAAATATTTTGAAAACGATGTTTGCTCCAAATATTTCGTTTTTATAAATATTTACAAATGAAGGTAAAATGTTTCTAGTAAATGGTTGAAATTTTAAACAGGGTCAGTCCATATCAAATCAACCAATTTCTGAAAAAAGTTCCCAGGTGACCCTCTCAGATTTTGATGAAATTCCATCAGAATATTCTTTTGTAGCCACAATGAACCCATACAAAATTTGGCTTCATAGGCCATGTCGTTTTTTTGAGAAATGGCCCTTTGAATTTTGGCCCGGACCCCCCCCCCCCTTTTTGGCACTCGCGAGTGTCATTGGTGATTTTTACCAACTTTGGTGGCTCATAACTTCTTGTTCTGAACAGATATAAAGCCGCAATCTTGGATTCTAGCTAACCTTATGTCATATGTTCAGAATCTGGCTCTAAATTTCAGATATCTGCTTTCCTTTTAAAGTTATGAGCACCCAAAGTTGGTCATTTATTCAACCGCAAGTGTGATTTTGTCATTTTGGGGGTCCCCTGGTGTCAAAAATATGTGGTCATATGACTCAAATGTCATAGATACATTGTCTATAGGTACATATCTAAGCCCACAAGCAAGTTTGAGCAAATCAAACCATTAATGGAGGAATGGGCGGTATACGAAGTTGGGTTCGGGTGAAAATTTGCTGGAGACCCCCCCTCTTTCAGACCAATGGTTGACCATGTTGACAGTTGAAACATGAATTGAAATTTACAGCCCTGAAACATACTTATGAGACCTACCTAGAAACAAAAAATCAGCTTTGGTACTCAACTCCATCATAGTTAGATGGCAGCTTGAAAATAGGGTGGAAAACCTACTATTTCTTGTCTAAGGGTGTTGAATTCAGCAACCATGACAACAAAATCAGCAAAATTTGACCAAGTTTTTTCACAAGTGTCATATGAAATTTGTTCTGGGTGTGTTTTAGAGGCTAATAAACACATCTAGAGTGGTCTGTAATGTACGACCCAAAAATATGCACATATACTAAGTAAAATTTTGCATATTTTGTTGCCATGGTTGCCGAATTCAACACCCTTAAACAAGAAATAACAGGTTTTTCTCCCTATTTTCAAGAGCCATCTAACTATGATGGAGTTGAGTACCAAAGCTGAATTTTTGTTTCTAGGTAGGTCTCATAAGTATGTTTCAGATCTGTAAATTTCTATTCATGTTTGCTCCAAATATTTCGTTTTTATAAATATTTACAAATGAAGGTAAAATGTTTCTAGTAAATGGTTGAAATATTAAATGTTTTTGCTTCCTAAGACTATGTATTTATTATCAATATCATGCCTTATACTCTGTTTGACCAAAACTTCCTATTCAATCATGAGATGGAAATTTGTTTTTAAGATGTATCCGGGAGTTGTATAACACTTTCAATTTTCATTTCATCACGCTCTAAAACAAACGATTTCTTATGTATTACTTTGTTTCGTGATGAAAATCGTGATGTTTTATTTCATCACTCACGAAAAATTGATTTCTTATGTATTACTTTGTTTCGTGATGAAAACCGTGATGTTTTATTTCATCATCACGCTCTAAAACAAACGATTTCTTATGCATTATATTTGTTTTGCGATGAAAATCGTGATGTTTTATTTCATCACGCTCTAAACAATAATTATAGTTACATGCATTTTAAAAAAAAAAAAAAATCTTATTAAAACAGTATGTTGTTTAGAAAAAATGTAGAAAGTGATGATGATGATGATGATGATGATGATGATGATGATGATGATGATGATGATGATGATGATGATGATGATGATAATGTCTCCAAAAGTGTCCCGGGTTTTTTTTCTTGCCCTAAATCGTGCGTAGGCCTATATCTATAAAATAAGGCACTTCAATAATCAATAATCAGTCCCGCGACGGTCTCCGCTAACTAGCTACTAACTTGGGTTATGGGCGCTGATTTTCATGTTCACTGTCACTTACTCATCAGCGAAGTACGACCCTTTGTCAATCACCTTCAGTACCCCATTTCGGCATACTATATAAGAAACTCATCATGATGATCGAACAGAGAGTACTTTAAATGTAGCTTGTACCGTTTTCGTGTGGCATTCTTCAGAAGTGAGCGGTCCGTTTACCATAATTTTCGGTCAAATCTCCATTCAATTAACACGGGAGTTGGCTAGCTATGCCTTGCCCTCACTCACTATTTTACCAAAGTACCAAATTTCTGAACATCTAACCTATAGCTGTAATTTTAGGTCATGTACTTTTAATATTGGCCGGTTAACCCTAACCCTAACCCTACCACAATATACTGCCGGCCATTTTGTAAAAGTCCACTGAACCAATGTAGATACATTTTATGCAAAAAACCCGGCAAAAAAGCTTTCCGGATTCGGTTTCAGCACCCAAAATGGCTATAGAATCCACTCGTCTAATAAATGATTTGAAAAAAATGCTATCATTTGCCCAGGTACGGTATTGTACAAAATTTTACTAAACAGCAGAGTAAAATCTTTCCCTTACTCAACACCGGGTAATTTTACTCAATTCATGTGATGTTTGGTTTATAATGTGATTTTTGGTTTACATTGTGATATTTTGGTTTAAAATGTGATTTTGATCAAAAATTAGTTTTTGGTCTAAAATGTGCTTTTTGATCAATAATTTGATTTTTTATTGGTCAAAAATCAAAAATGTGACTTTTGGTCAAAATTAATGTGATTTTTGGGTTGGAAGGTGTTTTTTGGTCAAAAATGTGATTTTTTTTGGTATGTATGATTTGTTTTCCTTTTCTAAAACATCTTGTTTTAAAATTGGGAAACAAATGATAATGACGTAGATATTCATTTGTTTTATACACATTACCCACCTAAAAAATGCGGACAGTCCTATATTGCATAATATGTATTTCGATTGAACATCTGCATTTTGTACCATTCAAAGAACAGTAGTTTTAGCTATACAGTTAATATTGATGAGAATTTCAATAATATGATATTGGAATTAAATTCATAGTCCCTCTTTAAAAATAAAATGTTATCAATTTCAGACAATTGAGGCCCGATTTAAGGGGTACTACACCCTGGCCAATTTTGTGCCTATTTTTGCATTTTCTCAAAAATTATAGCGTATTGGTGAAAAGTAAGACATGTATATTATAGGGTCAAGGATTACAACTACTGCACTGAAAATTCAGCAACTCAAGCCAAGTAGTTATTGATTTATTGATCAAATATTGGGTTTCCCTCATTTTTGACTGTAACTCCACAACTGTTGTCTGTGCTGAAATAAAATTTCCAGTGCAGTAGTTGTAGTCCTTGCCCTGTAATATACATATCTTACTTGTCACCAATGCGCTATAATTTTGGAGAAAATGCAAAAAAGGCACAAAACCAGGTGTAGTACTCTTAAGAAAGTTAAAAATGAGAAAGAATCCTCACTTTGCAGTTTTTTATGTTTCTTATTATTTTGTGATGATAAAAGTAAGGATATTTTAACACTTTAGAAATTTCTCGTTTGTTATGTTTCTTATTACTTTGTGAGGAAAAGTAAGGAGTTTTTGTATTACTTTGGAAATTTTTCACTTGTTATCATCATGTTTTGTGATGACAACAGTGAGAATTATTTTCATCATTTCGCCAACTTCTCATTTGTTATGTTTAACGTTTCTTATTATTTTGTGAGGAAAAAGTGAGGATTTTTTATCACTTTGGAATGTTTTCATTTGTTATATTTCTTATTATTTTGTGATGAAAAAGTTGTTCATTACGACGCCAATTTTTCATTCATTTTTAAAATTATTTTGTGATGAGATACGTGAGGATTTCTATCACATTCGAAATATAATTAGATATGGCACGATTTGGGGAGAAATTTTGGCACCTATTTTTGGACATCATAATAATTCATCACTTTTTTCATCACTTTGAAAACAATATTACAAAATGCAATCAAACAATATCAAGGCATGGAATAATAATATTAAATTTCTCAATCCATGGGCTTAAAGCAACATTGTACATTATACAGAAAATTTTTTAAAAATCCGAAGTAATTTCAAAATCTTTTTTCCATACAAAATAATGTGAAACGTAACAAATGAAAAATTTGCGAAGTGATGAAAAAATCCTCACTTTTGTCATCACAAAATGATAGAAAACATTAAAAATCAAAAATATAAAAGTAGTAAAAAATCCTCACTTTTTTTCACCAGAAAAAATATAAGAAACATAGTAAATAAAAAATTTGCAAAGTTATGACAAAATTCTCACTTTTTTCCTCACAAAATATTAAAAGAAATAAAAAATTCAAAATGTGCAAAGTGATGAAAAACTATCACTTTTCCTCACAAACTATAAATAAGAAACATAACAAATGAAAAAATTACAAAGTGATAACAAATTCTCACTTTTTTCCTAAAAAAATATTAATAAGAAACATACCAAATGAAAATATTACAAAGTGATAAAAATTTCGGGTTGGTACAATTTGTGACCCTAACTTCTCACACCCGACTTTTTAACCTAAAATTTTCAGCCAATATGGTACATATTTTCTAATGATTTAAGCAAAATATTTTTTTTTAATTCTCAAAAACACAACTTAACTAAATAACAAAAACTGATGCTAAACTTAAAATGTGTATCCATTATTTAAATTCAATCAATCCCGGAAATTAAGCATGTTATTAAAACCCTAAGCCACGATGGGTAGATTTGTTTTGATTACCCAGATCAGCTATAATGCGTATAATAAAGGCTACTGCATGGAGGTGAGGTTTATGACCAAGAAATGTAAATATTGACTTTCCCTCTGTGTGTGTCATCACATGAACAATTACGTAATCGTATTGACTTTTGTTGAACCATGGTTGAACTTGTTAAAAGGTCAGTGAACTCATCATCACTCCTGCCAGAGACCATTTTCTCGGGGGGGCCTGTGCAAGGCAACATGATTCAGCTTTGGCCCTTCAGATCTGTAACCTAACTTTTCCAAGCTGTCCCAAAAATCTCTTTTCCCGTGAAAATTTGCTATCAATGCTAAAATGCGAAGGGGGATACCGGAGCCAGGGGCCAAAATTTCCACATCGCATCGTTCAACTAAAAAACATTAATTACCAGGACAAATGCGCGCGAAAAAATTGCAATGAACAAAATAATCATGTGCCATAAAATCGCGACTTGGTAGTTCACATCATATTGCGAATGGTAGTGAGCTTTGGCAAAAATTGATATTACAGATATACTTTTGTAGGTCCTATGGTTCTTGAGTTATGTTGTAAAGAGGGATGAAACAACATCACTTTTGTAAAATGTATAACTCATTAACAACAATAAATCAAGCAAGTTTTCAAAGTGTTATTTAGAGAATAAACGATAGGAATTTTTGTTTTTACTATTATATGTCCTTGTGTGATAGACGACAGGCAGGTCCAATTATTTGAGTAGTGGATGCCGGCACAGTGTATTCTTTACTTTCAGTCTTTTTTTCTTGTTCTGTGCCCATTCAGCTTCATTTCTGCATTTTTACCACTTATTCCATCATCACTGTTGCTATCACCTCAATTTAGCATGTCAGTCATCTTGCCCTGTTTGTGAGGGCACTATAATACATGTATGTGTGCAAAAACCACACAAGTCCTGGACTTTTTGAACTTCACATGTAATGTAATCTGAAACAAATGTGGGGTTAGGTTTGACTCAGGCCTTGTCTTTTGAGGCGAGTGAGAGTGCTCACTCGCCATCACTCACCTAAAATGAAGCCGAGGAGAACTATTTATCACTCGCCTAAATTTGGTGTAATAATAATACAAGTGATTAAAATCACTCGCCTACAGCTCACCTGCCAAGTTTTGAGGAGAGCGATTTGTCACTCGCCAGCAATTTGCAAAAGACAAGGCCTGGTTTGTTAGTGTGTGGCTTTAATTACCTTGATGCCATGGAAGAGTATTATTTCATAGAATTATACCTATAATTGTGGCAATACAAGAACATTTTGGTTGGAAACACTGCATCTTGAAACACACAATGGTAGAAGCAAGTTTGTCATGTCACTGATAAGTTGAGAATGATTTATGAATTATTTATTAGTAACAGGTACATGTATACATCCAAATATTAAAAAATTTCACATAATTATATAAAAAAATATACACAAAATAACAGTACATAATTTAAATCTCTTTTAAAGATATAAACTATTGCCAATATCAGATATATACTACAAGTACATACATGTATAAGTAGCTGTTGGATTACAATGGGACTTGAACACAACCAGTGATAAGGGACTTTTGTCAGGAAAAAAAATGCCCAGTGACCATCAGTACGGCCAATATTATTGGGATATCTGGGTGTATCATTAATTTCCCAGTTTCATATGATTTGTAGTGAAAGTTGATATACATTGCATTCATTTCGCTTTCAGGATGGCAACAATGTGAGGGTAAATGTCAAATGGGTCATTGCAACACTACATATTATGTTCAAAATATATCACCATGTTCAGATGTCAATAAAGGTAGATACTCAGAGAGTGATCCTTTGGCACGGTAAATGAAGGATGCATTTTTGTTTTTTTACTGAGATACCCAATTCCAAAATTGTTTAAGGCAGGTCGAAGGGGAGTATGACATTGCAGTGTTTGCACTCAAATATTGAGACAAATAAAGCTGATACACAAGAAGAATAGTACAAAGGAGATCCCAAGAATTGATATACATGTAAGTGGTGTCATTTACTGGAGTTCAGTGCCTCATGGAAAAACTTGGAAGATCGTAAATCCATAATACAGGGGGTGTACATGTATGGGTTTAATTATGATTAACTCTGACCAACTACATTTGAAAAATATACTCCCCTTGTAGAAGATATTTCCAAAATGTTCCACAGGGGTAGTGTGAATTTCAAGTGGAATAGCCCATTGGTATCTGTTCTGTACGTGTTTATGCCATGGTGCATAATGATGTTACCTTTGAACACCATGTATCATCAAAATAATTCATAAACTTCTGAACATCTTTTTACAATGACGTCAACTCAAATGCACCCCAGATGAACTTTGACCTCACATCTAAAACAAAACATAGGCCTACCGTATTTTGAGTGTTAAATTTCATTCAGGTAATAAGAAAAATATGAGCTTTCTTCTGATAAATGTGACCCAACACCAGTGAATGAGGCTGAATGCAGCCCTGTGGAGGACAAATGTTGAACAAGCTCAAAATGTGTTGAAAACATACTGATGCCCTTGATTGAACATTGCAATAAATCAGGTCCAAGCTCTGCTCTGGGTCCGAGGCTGAGTTTTATGAAAATGTAAGGGACAAATATGTTTACAGGTATTTGTTTTTTTATATCTTCCATTGACTTATTAGCAAATTGAGAACTTCAAATGGATAACTTGTGTATTTGAAATGAATGCTGTACTGGTATAACATGTTGGTGTCAAAATGTTCATTGATCCATATAATATGTAAAACACTTTGATATAATTATTGTCCTTTCCCTCATTCAGCCTCATTTACATATGTTGGGTATGCAATGTTTCAATGTTTTTTAAAACATTGATTTGTCAATGTTTTCGATCTATAAACATTGACAACATTGAAATCATCAAATTGTGAATGTTTGTGACATGAAAAGGGAATTAAATCATACTTTTCTGACAGTTTATATTTTCTTGATCTTGATATAAAAGACAAGATTACAACAAAATCAGGGAAATCATAGTATGTCATCAATTGCTAAAAGTGACTGACAGTACATGATTGCCATGATTTTAAAGGTTCAAAGTACAGATTTCAATATATCTCAAAAATTCATTTTGTTGGTACCGTACTCATTGTTAGAGCTGTACACAAATGAATACCTGTGTGAAGAAGGGCCTAACTCCCAATTCTTTACAAAAATGAGTTAAACCCAGCATTTTATTGACAAACCGTTCAAACCCAAGGGAACGTCCTGTCTAGTTCTTTGTTATTATACACACCTATCCTCTTAAGGGCTGGGGTATGAACGTTTGGACAGTATTTATTTTGGGACATTAGAGCACATCAGACATATCGAATTGCATTCCGAATACGAAGAATGTCATTCTGATATCAAATAATGATTTTTTTGAAATTCGCAATTTAATACACATTTTAATGGCAAATCATTAAAAATTGATATTTTTGATATTTAACAGTAATTGAAGTAAACTTTATAAATCTGATGATTTATACTTAAAGTGTATCTAGGTGGGATGAAAAGCCGACGATCAATTAAAAATGTTGACCTTTCGTATTGAAGATATGGATTTTTTTCCCCAAAACACAAAAAAAAAAGTAGGTCTTTTGGGAAAAAAAAATGTTGATTTTTTGAAATTAGCAATTTAATACACATTTTATGGCAAATCATTAAAATTGATATTTTTGATATTTAACAGTACTTGAAGTAAACTTTATAAATCTGATGATTTATACTTAAAGTGTATGTAGGTGGGATGAAAAGCCGACGATCAATTAAAAATTTTGACCTTTTCAGATTGAAGATATGGATTTTTTCCCAAAACACAAAAAAAAAAATTAGGTCTTTTTGGGAAAAAATCCATATCTTCAATATGAAAGGTCAAAATTTTCAATTGACCGTCGGCTTTTCCTTCCTGCTACATACACTTTAAGAATATATCATTAGATTTATATAATTTACTTCGAGGACTGTTATATATCAAAAATTTGAAAAATATCAAATTTTTATAATTTGTCATAAAATTTGTATTATATTGTAATTTTCAAAAAATTAAAATTATTTGATATCAGAAAGACATGCTTCAGTATTCAGAATGCAATTCGATAGGTCTGAGGTGCTCTCATGTCCCACAAAAATACTGTCGAAACGCAATAAACGCTCATTTTAGATCCCTTAAGCCGTCTTGGCAATGGATGCCTGGAATGTTTATGATGGGTTTTGATCCATTGGCTGTCACTCAATTAATATTTAGTTATATTTAGTTATAATTGTTTACAGTTGTTTTATAACTTTCAGTGGAGAAATAAGTTTGATAATATTAAGAAAAATCACGATATAGGTGGGATGAATGGGTTTTTTTACGTTTTTTTGTAATCAATATTATTTTTTTAGATATTATATTACAACTATTATTTATCATCATGTATATCATCATTATTATTATTTTTTATTATCTATTATTATTAATTTTATTTATTAATATTAAAAAATATTATTATTTAATAATAATATTAATTATTATTCTATTATCATTATTATTATTTATTGTTATTATTATTACTAGGCCTATTTTTATTATCATTATTTTATTTTTAAATTTGTAAAAATACAATTAAAAAGTAGGCCTACACTGAATTCATTTTACATTTTTTTCTTTATCCTTTTCTTTTTATAGGACTTTTCGTTTATTTGTACAGCTATATATTTTTTGTTTATATTATTATTTTTTTTAATTTCTTCAGGTAACTTTCATTTATTTATCATTGATGAATTAATTTAAATTTATTTAGGTACTGTAGGCTAGCATGATTTTAATTTTGTCATTTATTAAAATGACGACTTTATTTGTTATTTTTACATGATAAATCTCTAGTAGGCCTACTAATATATTATAAATTCCTGTAATTTTTATTTATTTTAAAATTATAATATCATGATTCATTTTCATTTATTTTTCATTTTAAATGTCTTTTTATTTATATGATGGTACTCAAGTACTTGTGGCTTTTGATACCACGGAATAATCGAAGTCAAGTGATCACTTCCCATAATAGAGATTAATAATATAATGGACGTTCCCTTGGGTTTGAACGGTTTGTTTTTATTGCCAGCAGACTGTTCTTCCTTGTGTGTGAAAGATGGGCCAAAATCCACTCTCTTAATAGTCTTCCACATGCACTTAATCATGGTTTTCATGGAAGAAAGGCCCAACTCCATGGAGTTGGGCCCTTTTTCCTGCTAACATATTACATGCTTCTACTTGTGCAATTAATGAATAATTATCAAATTTCTGTAGCTATTTATAACACGTATCTGCTTACGGCATTGGCATTTGCAGCATATTAGTAGAAGAAAGGCCCAACTCCAGCTCGTATTAAGACCTGTACCGTTGCCATGGAACATCATACAATTTCGTATATAAAATAAAATAAAAAATAAATGTATTGTATGTTCATGTATTAAAGGTCCCCTGAAGATGAAAACATTCTGTCTATTCTTTTCCAAATATTAAATTTTTTCTTAATATCTCAAAAACAGTTTTGATGGAGTTGGGCCATTCTTCTATTCAAATTTTCAAAGTAGTCAATCAATGTCAATGTTCAATATTTTTTTTGAACATAGCCACAGCTTATTGGGTAATAAAATATCAAAATATTATCGTCGCTATACACCCCTATGGAAGACATGAACTTAATCTCTCACACAGGAAGTGTGAATTTCAAATGGGGTTACTTGAAAGGGTGGCTCTATTCGAAATCTACACACGCCACTTTTGGAAAATTAAGGTACAGTGGAAACTCTTTTTAAAATACAAAATTTGTGGGGCCACAAAATTTAGTTTGTCTTATCAGGATATTGTCTTATCCATCACATATTATAAAGGATTCAGTGCCAGGGATCTGAAAATCAAGCTATCAGGTTTTTTGTATTATCAGAGCTTGATAAACGAGTTTCCACTGTAATATGTCTTCCATAGGGGGTGTACATAGTATAGATTTCAACTGGAATATAGTACAATCCATAAATTTGATTCAAGCTGTCCCTTTAAAGTGCCTCTGTAAATGTTGGGTCACATGATGTCTACGCTTAAACCGCCTCACAATGGGGACATTTAAATGGCTTTTCACCTGAATGCACAACTTCATGGCATCGCAAATGTGTGATTGCTGTAAAGCCTTTCCCACAGACTTTACACGGAAACTTCCTCCCTGTATGTACATCCTGCACATGGACATTTCTCCGACTCCAATTTCGGAATGTCGCATCACACATGTTACACTTGTAGTTTGCTATTCCTTGTTGGTGAAGTTCTTCGTGATGGACAAGATGAGGTTTTCGCTTGAAGCCCTTTCCGCAGATGCTACAAATGAACGGCCTTTCTGTCGTGTGCACTGACGACAGGTGGTTCTTTAAATCCTGTTTCCAGGAGTACTCTTTGTTACATAACTGACATTTGTACGAGTTTGCTTCAGTATGTCTACGCACATGGGCTTTTAATGCTGTTACGTTAGAGAACTGTTTACCGCATACATCGCATATTTTGTAATCACCCGTGTGAACTTGGACTTCATGGTTTTCTCTCTGAATTGAGGTTGGGAAAAGTTTGTTGCAATAACTACATTTACAAGGGTCAATTTTAGGCTTTTTGCTGGACCCTTTTGACCCTTTTTTGTGTGTAACGTCACACTCTGAATTTTCATTAGATTGCGAGTCACTGTCACCACAAGAAGTACCACTCTCATCTTTTACTTGGTTTTCTGACTCCTGGATGTTCAACTCAATCTCCTCAGAAGTGACACTTGACTGACTTTCACTTTGTAGTTGTACATTAAACATGGGTGAAAATGCTTCAATGTCAGAGTCTCTCGCGCAAGGATGGGATTCATATTCACTCTTTATCTGAAAGAATGCAAAACATGTTTTACATTTAAACCCAGTGAGGCTATGAAAAGTTCTGGAATGAACAGCGAGATCTCGATTTCGCTTGAAATATGAATTGCATAAAGCACAACATCTTATCTTTGATTCATCAGCATCTGAATCTTCCTCTACACTTGTGCTCCTCTCTTCTACGCTTGCTGTTTCCATTCTTTCCTTGTTGATTTTATCTTCTTCCGCTTTCCTCATTGCCTCCGACATTTCAGCTAAAGCCTGAGTCATATGAAATGCTGTATGTTTCTCAACTTCGTCTTTGTCTTTGAATTGTATTTCACACGCACTGCAGCAATGTTTCTACATGCTGTGAAAACGCGACAGCATCATGAAATGTCTCATCGCAGACCTTGCACTCAATGGTCTCACCATTATGCTCATTCTCAAAATGTTTTCGATACTCGCTCTGTATTTGATAGAAATTACTACAAATGGCACACTGGTATCCCTTTAATGCATGTTTCTGTGTAGAATGTTCAGCAAGGTCAGAATCACTTCGAAATGGTTCACTGCACAAGGCACACATGTATATTACTTTAGTAGCATGAACTGTCTGCATGTGCTTGAGAATCAAATTTCTTGTTTCAAGCTGAACGTCACAAAAAAGGCAGTTTAAGTTTTCTTTTATTGCATTCATAAAGATGTGGTTTTCTAATTCCTCCAAGTTTGTAAATGTTTGAGTGGTGTCATGGTCTTCACTTTGGCTTTTGGAACTTTCTCCCATATGGAAAACATCATTAGAATCATCATCTTGTTGAGTGGTTTCACTATTATCATCAGAATGATCTGAGGATGTTGCTGCTTCTGCCATATCTGGCTCGGCATTATCTATACTACCTTGGAACTCTTCCATTATTTTCCAGGCAGCTATGTCCCTGTCAGCTATCTTTCTTATTGAAACAGGACCAGTAGCTTACCTCGCACAGTTGTAGTAATAACTGCAATTAACAAGAGAAATAAAAACATTATATTATATGAGAATTTTGAGAGAGTTTGAAGTGCCTATTCATACTGCAAGGGGTCAGTGCAAGAACCATACATACGTATGTACACAAGAACTTTTCAAATGAACAACAGCATTGTTCAGAAAACCAGGCCATGTGCATGTGATGTCATATTAAAATTCAAGGTGACGCGCATAACACAAAGCCCAATTGCTGTACATACTGCACCCAACAGCTGTGTGATAACCTGGAATATAAACAAACGGCAGCTGTCTGTGTAAAACCAAAAGGTCTATAGTTATGCCTAATTTCTACATTCTCAAAATAAGAAACCTGGCAGCTATTACAGACGGGTCCTTCTTTCACTAATCCATTAATAAACTTGAATATTTAGTAAATTCAGATTCCAATCAACCACCTTATCCAGTTATCCTGAATTACTTCACTCTCTTGAGTCTCGACATAAAAAAGGAAATTTTGGTATTCAGCGATTTCAAGTCTATAATATTTCACTGTGAATATTTCACACTGTGAATATTTAAGCTGATAGATGTGGAGCATTTTGAATAATGCGTCTGTGTGAGGATTTCAAAAGAATGAAGAACACAACATGATTTATACATACCGTAAATGTTCGCCTATATGGCGCTATGGGCTCCTTGTAACTGGAATTCTAGACACAAACTAAAGTGCCCTCCCATAAAAATCCCGCCAGCAAATAAATTCTTGTTGGGATTTTTAGAGGAGGGAGCTCTCGATTTGTACATGAAAGTTACCCCAAGGCAAAGAAGACCAGGTACGCCATTACATGTAGGCTAACGTTTACGGTAATGCCCATATATTCTGGTGACTCAACCGGTTGACAAAGCACATCAGATTCATACCACATGGAACTTATTGGACACCTGTATGCATACAATGTACGGTACTGGATGAAAGTAATAATTTAAAATGTGCTTACATGTCAGAAATCCGATCCTGGGTACTCTAGTTAATTTTTATACTCAAGAACTCTAGCTTTGAATTTGCACACTGTAAGTCACAGTTACACATTCTACATGTATGTATGGTAGTAACCTATGATCTAATCTACTGCTATCGTTTTCAGTCTACAGATCAGTGTCAACATTTTTTTTTAAACCTGTGACCTGTTATTATTCTGCTGATATTAAAATTTGAATGAAATTTCTTTTGTTGGGTCAACTGTATCTTTGAAGCAAATTGTTGCCTACATTGTATTTTGAACGGCCTAAAATTTAGAAGTGCAATTTTAGTAAAATTGTCAATGCGATCGCCAGCCGTGATCGGTTTTGTTTACTTCTGAACTCACATTTCTTTACACAGTGTCATGCATCATTGACTTCTAGATTTCGATAGCAGTGACCTCTAGCCTTGAATGTGAAGATATCGGTGATGAGCAAATTCTAAGCTAGACTTCTCGAGGAACTGGCCAGAGGTCAATCAAGGAATGTACTAAAATGTAATGGTCTGAATATATTACAAGTCGACAAGCCCCATCATTTACTTACTTGAGTTTTGAGGCGTGCAAGTGCGATTACACACCCATCGCACACCTTAAATCACCTGTCTGGGTGCGACTTATAGCACAAGTTTCAATTCCTAAACTTCTTACCAAGTGCAATTTACTCACACTGACAGTTGCTTGAGAAACTTGTCTAAGTTGACTGTCTAACCAAAAATTTGCTCACCGATAGCTTTACATGCGAGGCTAGAGACCATTGCATTCATTGCATTGCATGATATCTACCGTGTGGAGCAATGGAAGTTCAGAAGTAAATATAGCCGATCACGATGAGCGATCATATAAAAAGTGTTGTTAAAATTGCACTTCAACAAAATATTAGACTGTTCAAAATAGGCAAATTTACTCAAAAGATACACTGATACAGTTTACAATCGAAATATCTTTCAAACTTGCTTCCATCCAAATTTCAACAATTAAACAGAAAAATAACATCCGTTGCCTAAAATGTCAATGGAGACAATGCTGTCCGACCGAAAAATGATAGCAACGTAAATGCGTATAAACTATCATGTGCCAATTCAAAGCTAGCATTCTCGAAAAAACTGACAGCCCACCTTAAGGGGGTACTACACCCTTGGCCAATTTTGTGCCTATTTTTGCATTTTTCTCAAAAATTATAGCGCATTGTATGACAAGTAAGATAGTATAGGGGCAAGGACTACAACTACCGCACTGAAAATTCAGCAACTCAAGGCAAGTAGTTATTGATTTATTGATCAAATATTGTTTTTCCCTCATTTTTTACTATATAACTCCACAACTGTTGTCTGTGCTGAAATAAAATTTCCAGTGCAGTAGTTGTTGTCCTTGCCCTATAATATATATCTTACTTGTCACCAATGCGCTTATAATTTTGAGAAAAATGAAAAATAGGCACAAAATTGGGCAGGGTGTAAATACCCTTAACATTTTCAGAAAAAGTGCGATTTGTAGTAGAGTATGCCTTATTTTTAACAAGATTTCTCTAATTATTTATGTACGTAGTGCATTAGAATTTCTACACATGTCAGTGCTCAAAATAGATGGGACTAAGGCCAATTTGCCCCCAAAATGCCAAAATAGCCCTCAAAAATTAGGTCCTAAATTACAAGGGTGATTTCTAATCTATAAGTTTTTTTATTATTTCTTCCATGGTCGGGTACACGCTGGTGATCGGCAATCGTGTAAGAGGGGAGAGGTCTCCTCCTCTTTTACGCACCGATGACCAATGGGTAAACTGTCTTGTCATGCTTGTTGCCAAGACTGTTGATCAGCCAATCAGCGTGATTATTTATCGCCTGTGTGTTTACGCTTGTGTACGCTGATATGCACAGCTCCGATCACAGAAGAAATAAAAAATTAACTTCAGAGTTCTCCCGAGTGAACTGAACAGTAGTTATAGTATTTTGAGGCTTGTGGCTCAAGTCCATGAGTCAAAGTAAATGGGGATTTAGGTATTTGGCCCGAAATCCTGAAGTAGCCCCCAAAAGTTATTAAGGTGGCAGATTTTTGAATCGGCCAATAATCAGAACCCCACTTCCGTGTTTACGCTGTGCACGCTCTCAAAATGTAAACAAGTGCCGTCATTCTATGACAGAAACTGTACCGTACAACTTTTAAAAGTCATGATTAATATTAAAACCGCCCATTCAGTGACTCATGCGGACGATCGTGAAAACGATCAAAATTCAGATTTTGGTTCCTTTGTCATTGTCGTAGATGTGCTAATACATGTATAACCTGCTAGTGCTTCAGCTGAAAGCCGTGTATTTATGCGCCTGTCAATTGCAGTCCCCGTCCCCTGGGACCCGGGCAATAGCGGGGACCTAGCCAGTAAGTGGTAAAAAAAATTGTAATTTTCATAATTTTCATACTGATTGTTCATTGATTTTGAAACATTTGAGACTGGAGTGCCGGGTATTTGGGCTCAAAATTAACTTGAGTGCCGGGTGGAAATTTAGAGTGCCGGGCGGGCCCGCCCGCCACCGCCCAGCTCAGCGTAGCTACAACCCTGGGAATTCATGCACATTTTGTGATCTTTTTGGCGGTTGCCCCAGGGTTAGGGGCAGGGATCGACTTGCCTGGGGATGTACAAGAAAATATTGCCCCCCCTGCAGGGACTTAGCCGACTGACATAGTAACAGTTTCCAAAAGTACGTCCCCGCCTAAGTCCCCGGGGGCAGGGACTGCAACTGACAGCCACATAACATTAAGACAAAAATAAGGCATTTTACATGATTGAATCTGTAATTTATCTGACAATCTATAGCTACAAATTACAATGTACGTGATCATGCATGACTGTGCATGATGAATGCGGGGATGGGGCTCAACTTCGTCAATACTGCCGTTTTCTTCGTTTTTTGACAAATTTTTCATTCCAAAAATATCAAATGACGATTTGAATGACTTATCCTTCACTTTTACGCAATTTATAAACAATTTCAATCTTTTTACACTTGCGCTGAGAGATCACTGAAAATGGGTATCTTTTTTAAGCTTACCGGTTTAATTTTTGTTTTGATTTTGGAAAGCTTATTTCATAACATTATGCAAAAAACCACTAAGACAAGTCTAAAAAACCGTCCAACTCCGAGAACTGCCAACGGCTGAAACATATTAAACCTAGTAGTGGACTTGGTCAATAATTTGATATTTTTTATTTCAAGAAATATGTCGAATTTACCTATTAAAATTACCTGAGTTGCAGCAGTGGCTCCGCTTAGCTCCGCTACGGAAAACAATATAAATAATCAAGGGTGCATACCACTAAATCAACCACTGGAAACACGTATAGGGTTGCATGGTAAGCTTTGAATTAAATGTTGTGCGCCTGTAATGGAGCAAATACCACTGAACAAGAACTTTCTTTAAAAAAAGATAGGCCTCTCATAGCAGACCTTCGATGACCCAGCAAACAAAAAAACGTTTTTAAAACGTTTTAAATAAGTCATATTTGGGGTTTTGGTTTAGGTAAAAACGTCTTAATAACATTAAAATATCGGGTTATACAAAGGTCATGAAATCGTTTTAAAACGTTTTGTATGAAAACACACTATACAAAAATATTATATTAAAATTTAAAATCCTGAAATGCTAATCGTCATACTTTACACAGTTTAATCTACTCATTTGCACGTAAAACTTACCATATTGACCAGGTAAATCTAACTTAAGGAATTAAAATGATACACAGGTGTTTCTCTCAAAATCACTTCCCATGGACTTGGGTGGGTGTTGTATTCATATATTCAATTAAAGTATTACCCACTCTTGATATTGGTATGGTTTATTCCATCTTACGTTGTTTTAATGTGTAGTTATAGGCTTAAATGAAAAGGTGTTCTGGATTAACCCACACTACCCTATATAGTGTCCTCTTCATTTATTTACGTCATTCAGCCCGCTGCCTTGAAATCACTTTCGCTTCGATCGGGGGAAGGACCCGGGGGATGAATTTTACCAACACAATTTCTCCTTTTTTTCAGGAGATTTGAAATACCCACTTGAAGACGGAAACTACCAATGCTCTCATGCGGCCCATTCTTGCTGCCATTGAGATGTTCTTGTCTCTCCACATGGGTTTCAGATTGGAATGATGTCGATACAGCAATTAAGATTTAGATTCCTTGCACTGATTTGGCATGGTTGTACCAAGGCATTTAAACTATTTAAACTATTTCAAGTTCTTCCACAACAACACGAACTTCTACACCGGGGGCACTAAACACAAATGAACATAAGGGTAAGCTCCCCGGAAAGACCCCCCTTTTTGGATTTCGCATTTCCGAAAGACCCCCTATATTTAACCAAAATAGATCTCCAAAAGACCCTTGCTTTTGATAATTTCATCTCTAAAAGACCGAACAATTGCTCATTCTTTATATTTCTGGTTTATTCAGGCGATTTTCAACCAAAAAGCCAAGAAAGACCCTTGATTTTGACTGTTCATGCTGTTCATAGCTCCAAAAGTCCCCATTTTACTTATTCGAAGCCCGGTTCGCAGCTCCAAAAGACCCCCTTTTACCGGTACGCCGTCAGCCCCAAAGACTCACCACCTCAAAATTCCGAGGGAACATACCCACCAAAATTGTTTGATGTGCCCCCCCCCCCCCGGGCTTCTACATTTCCATTATACCTTAATTATGTATTCATGATATTTTTATGTAAATTAGGCATGAGTAATTTTGGGTTTTTTTTTCAATATTTAAGAGCCAGTCTCCCTTATTATGTACATGAATAAGGGGGGTTGAGATACAAAAAAAATAGAATTGTCTCTAAAAAATAATTTTGGTACATATTAGCACCAACAACTCACATGTAAATTAATATGAGCGTGCACAGCGCCCTCGTTCAGCTTTAAAAAATTCTTGAAATTTCAGTCTCTCTGAGCCTTACTTGCAAATAGTAAACTTTGGAGGTGCATAACATCGTGCGCCATCATCATCCCAACCTGCATTTTGCATTTTTTTAAAGTACTTATATAGATAGCAACACTATAATACCATTCATATTGTGCTATCAGAGAAAGATAGCAACATACACTGTACTATAGTTACCTTTCATATTGTGGTATCAGTGGTAGATAGCAATTCACAACACACCATTCATATTGTGTTATCAGGGGTAGATAGCAACACACACTGTACTATAGGCCTAATTACCTTTCATATTGTGGTATCAGTGACCTTTCATATTGTGGTATCAGTGGTAGATAGCAATTCACAACACACCATTCATATTGTGTTATCAGGGGTATAGATAGCAACACACACTACACCATTCATATTGTTTATCAGGGGTAGATAGCAACACACACTTTGCCATTCATATTGTGCTATCGTGGGTAGATAGCAACTCACACCACACCATTCATATCATATTGTGCTATCAGGGGTAGATAGCAACACACTATACATGCATATTGTGCTATCAGGGGTAGTATGGCAATACACACAGCACTATGCCATTCATGCTGTGTTATCAGTGGTATAGCAACAAACAATGTGTCATTCATATTGTGTTATCAGGGGGCAGGGGTAGACAGCAACACACTACACCATTCATATTGTGTTATCAGGGGTATCAACACACACTATGCCATTCATATTGTGTTATCAGCAACACACACTATGACATTCATATTGTGTTATCAGGGGTATCAACACACACTATGCCATTCATATTGTGTTATCAGCAACACACACTATGACATTCATATTGTGCTATTAGAGGTACCGGGTAGATAGCAACACACACTATGCCATTCATATTGTGTTATCAGGGGTATAGATAGCAACACACACTATGCCATTCATATTGTGTTATCAGGGGTAGATAGCAACACACACTATGCCATTCATATTGAGTTATCAGGGGTAGATGGCAACACACACTATGCCATTCATATTGTGTTATCAGGGGTAGATAGCAACACACACTACGGTATATCATTCATATTGTGCTATCAGGGGTAGATAGCAGCACACACTATATGCCATTCATGCTGTGTTATCAGGGGTATAGCAACACACACAGTGTCATTCATGTTATCAGGGGTAGATAGCAATACACACAGCACTACGCCATTCATATTGTGTTATTAGGGGTAGATAGCAACATACACAGCACTATGCCATTCATATATTGTGCTATCAGGGGTAGATAGCAACACACTATACCATGCATATTGTGCTATCATATAGATAACAACACACTATACCATGCATATTGTGCTATCAGGCATGTCAGGGGTAGATAGCAACACACACACACACCCCTACGCCATTCATATTGTGTTATCAGGGGTAGATATTACACTGCTCCCTAGACAATGTGTTGTAATTTCGTTCTGAAGTACCAGAAGCCAGAACATAATTCAAATTTCACAATATTTTTGCTAAACGACTTAATCTGCAAGAATTTTTTTGTACATAATAAACATTATGTAGCCAGAGCGCACTAGCGTGTCCAGGGGGGGGCTTTGGGGGCTTCAGCCCCCCGCACGCACGGACCCCGAAAAAAAAGAAGAGGAGAAAGAAAGGAAGAAAGAAAAGAAAAGAAAGAAAGGAAAAGGAAAGAAAAGGAAAGAAAGAAGAAGTAAAGGAAAAGGAAACAAAGAAAGCCAATGATAGGCAACGATATTTGAGTCCCACCCCCTTCCCCGCTTAATGGATTTAGACTAGGCCTACCCGGTATGCCGTCATATTACAGGCCTATGATACGTCAGAATAGACGTAGGTAATCCAGGGGAATGGAGGAGATATGCCCTAACATTTTAAGTGAGGGTGGCGGGGGCTGGAGTATCCTTTTGCCCTGCACCTCCCCCAAAAAATCACATATACCCTTTTTTTCTTGATAATTTGGTGAATTTAGACTAAAAGAGGGCCTGAAATTATGCATTTTTAGTTCACCAAATACAAAATTTTCTTACGTAAGGGGGCCCCCGCCAGGGGGCCATCCCCTTGGACCGCCGCAAACGCTTGGCCTGCCAGTGTTGACAAGCTTCCTAAACCCACGATCCAAAAATTGTGCATATGTATATGATCGATGTGATTTATCATAGAGTAGACACTTTCTAATTTTTCTGCGGACTTTTTGGAAACTTATATTGAATGTAGGCCTATTTTGATTTTTTTTTTAAATGTATAGTCCAAATCAACCGATTTTGGCAAAAACAGAGCTGGGTTTTTAATGATATGGGCAAAATTTTTCCAACTCCCCTGTGTTAATACACAGTGTGTATGGATAAACAAATTCCCCTTTTCGCTTCACCCAACACTAAAAGCAATAATTTATACAATAATAGTGAAAATTTGTCCACGAATGGCTTCAATTTGGGCCTTCTTTAACCCATTTTCAGATTTTTCAAACCAAAATTGTACACAATGATAGTGCCAGAATGGTCCACCAAATGGCTTAATTTGGGCCTTCAGTTTGCAAAAGTTTCTCACTTCTCAGGGGGGCACAGCCCCCTCAGACAACCCCCAGTTTCGCCTTTTTGTTTCTGCTTTGGACACCCAACACTTAATGTTTACAGTAATAATTTATACACTTAATAATAGTGAGAACTTGTCCACGAATGGCTTTTTAATAGCTTCTTTTCACCAATTTTCGGCTTTTTCAAACTCATATTGTGTACAATAATAATACCAAAATAGTCCACCAAATGGTTTCAATTGGTCCTTCATTTTGCAAAAGTTTCTCACTTCTGAGGGGGCACATCCCCCCTCAGACACCCCCCCTACGTCGCGCAAGCGCGACGCAATATACTTAGTGGCGCAAACGATTTAGATTCAGCCCCTCGCAGTAACAAATCCTGCACACGCCCATGAGAGGTTTCCAGTGGTATAAAAATCACAACTTACGGGAAGTGATGTTGTGCCGGATCAAGATATTGCAAATTACAAGAACATGCTGTTTCGGTTTTGGTGATCGTGGAGAGTTTACAATGGTTTACGTGCATGACATTTATCGTTCGGTACGTTTGACGGCCCGGTTACATGACATGCAAAACTGATATTGTAAACAAAAGTGTTCGAACAAAATCGTCGAAAAGTTTACCCTTAATATAATATACGGTAATGCGACACGGTATGCCGAATAATACCCTCAATTATAAACTAGCTTGTAATTTGACAATATTTCTATTAATTCGTCATTAAATGCAATGACATCAAAATCATGTGTTGCATTGAATTTGATATAACATAATTACTGAGTTAATTTGCACATAATTTGTTCGCACACGTGTCAACTGAAGGGCAATTTTAGTCAGCTGTACAAGGTACACGGATACAACACGTATTTTTAAGTGTCCACTAAAAAGCGGCTCGTGACTGTACCACATTATTGTGAACGATTACATGGTTTATAACATCCAACACAATACTACACATGAAAATTCCTACGATACATTTTGCGCGGAAGCCCGGTAATCGGAAAGCCTGCATTAGAGTGTAGTCTTGTAAGTGTTCAACTAATCCGGCACATGCACTGACCATCGGGTTTTTCGTCAAAAAAGGTCCAAATTTTGGGGGGAAAAGTCCACTTTTTCAAAATCAGCAAAAATGCATGCTTGAACCTAGGACTGTGGTATTATTCGTTCCAGTGGAATATTGTGATTTGAAAAAGACTTGAAAAACCCACATTAAAAAATGCAGTCCTTATGTGAAAGAGTATAACAGATATGACATATTGCCATTTATACATTAAGTAATAATGATCATGGAAGAAAGAGATGAGAAGGAACCACAACGACTTCGATCGGCCAAGTTTTAATCCGCTTATCCATTGACGCATGAAAAGAAAAGCTATCAATGGTACTTACTTTCATGTATGATCCATTTACCGCGATCGATGCTTGGCGAAATCATTACGGAAAAAAACTATAACAAACCCATCCAAGAACAAACAAACGCTACCCAGAAGTAAGATTATGGAATTTCACTGATGCTCCGAACATGTATAGTAGCTTTGTTTTAGGATCTACAGTCAAACTGTTTTCTTGATCGTGTTGTGTAGAAAATGTCCTTTAACACATCGAAAAGGTCATCAAAATCGGCCGTTTATTTGCTGAGTTTCATCTTTAGCAAATAAGGTAAGATTTTGGTGACTTTTTCGATGAAAAATAGATGCAAAATGTTCTTAAATAATGCACAATGTTCCGGTTGAGTCCGGTACATGAAACATGTTTAATTTAATAGTTTATATGTGTATATTCGTAACTAGCTAACTCGTTTCAGTGCCAAAGACTGCCAACTCTGAGAAAAAAAGTTATCAAAGTTCGGGAAAATTGGGCGAAATGGAAGAAAAAGATGTAGGCCATCAATGACCGATGATCACGTCACCAGAGAAAATCCTATAGAGTGCTTGCACGGAAGGTCATTAGTTCAAATCATCCTTCAGACACGCTCCAGAAGACATGCAAATACATAGAGTACAATACCAATCACCTATTTAACGCGGGGTATTGATCAAAGTAAATCCTCATGAATAACAATGTCAATTAAATGTCGGTAAAGGGAGTGGACAAAGTGAATGTGTTCGTTGTGGTTCCTTCTTATCTCTTTCTTCCATGTAATGATAAAGGAACAAATGGGGACAAAGTTTATATGGCCGTGTAAAATTAATATTTTGGTTCTCGTCCCTCCTCCTCAATTTCTGGGATTTGTCAGATTTTTTTTTAGATTTTTCAATTTTTTAGACTTTGGAATGATTTATGAAATCTTCATACATATAAATAAGTTTATTAGAGAACAAGCATCACTTCCAAGTCTTTTTGTGGTACTCTAGGGGTTTATCCCTCAGAATCTCACATTTGAAAAAAAAAAAAAAAGGCCTCATCGTTTCCTCGAGCACTGTTGTAGAAGACCGAAAACTACTGACAATGCTAATTTTACATTGAAAAAAAAAAAAAACACCTCCTCCCTCATCAATTCATGAAAATCCTCTGGACGAGAACCAAAACATTAATTTTATACGGCCTAACTAAAAACTCTCATTTACAATAATTGATCTTAGCATTAAATTGCACATTAACTTACAGTAAATTACGGTCAGTTAATGCATTAGAGAGTAAACAGTGCTTTTTTGTTAGGATTGTAAGAAACCATGCATGAATAAGCTACCATATGGACTAAGTGAATTTTTGTCACTTTTTAAAAACATAATTAAGTTATTCTTGAGACCTTTTATTAGATTTCTTTCACTTTATAATATAAGCCAGACTATAAACTTAACTTATTATTAAGTCAAAAATGGGTATACTTTTTTTAACCACCCTGTATGTGCATATTCCTAGTTATAATAACGACATACAGATTCACATTGAGATCCACACCGATCCGAAATTAAACTCGCCGTGCTTGAGCACCCCCTCACGCTTGAGAGAACAACTGGGGACACACATTCAAAAAAATTCCAACTGGGGACTTTTTTGCGAAATTCCACACATCTGGGGCTTTTCATGTGTGCACAATCGGGGACCTACCCCTACTTCAAGGAAGTCTCCAGTTGTGATAATGCCATTTTTGGCCTTTTCAGCCATAGAGGGACCCCATACGGCTGTTATTACAATTGGGGACGTCCCCATTTGGGGCGAAGTCCCCGGATTTTAGTAAAAAATCACCAAAAAGTTCCCGATTGTAGGGTTTTACCTGGTCGCACACGCATGCATCATTTGACGTCATTCAGCTGACTCTGTATTCATGTGTGTTTATTTTAGTCGCGTGCGGAAACGTGCGTTGCATAAAGGTTTGGTGGTTAAAATCATCACAATCAACACGTTTCATTTTTGCGTAATTTAAAAGAATTATACGATCAAAGAACCGATCAAAAGTTGTTTAAAATCATATAAACATGATAAATGACCAAGCAACCGTAAACAACATTTATATCAGTCAAAATACAATGTCATCCACATTGACAAACGATCACCGCCACTGTGTGTCCCATGTATAACTTCCTTTGTCATCATTATGAAATTAATAATTATGTCTATCTATGTCTATTTGCAAGACTATTGCAAAAAGGTACCGCCTTCTTCAAAACACATACCCCACAAAAACAATGTTGTATAAAATGGGCAATGAAAATTCTAATATGTGTGAAACCTGTAATGTTATTGATCATGTTGATCATTTCTTTTACTATTGCAAAAAATCAATCCCATTTGGGCCAGAGTCAAAACAGTGATTTCTTTGAATATCCAGCATAACATCTCTCTCAATGTTAAAAATGTCATGTTTGGTGAACATGGTTCACACATCAAAGACAACTTGTTTGTCAACTATGTAATTGTGATTGCCAAGCTTTGTATTAATAAATATAGATATGGTAACCACCCCAATCTTCTCTTTTTGTTTGATAATGAACTCAAACTTCGCAATGTACCAAACTGTTCAACTTAATTTCGTATACTTGTATAATTATGTAGTGTAATGCAATAATCTTTTGTTCTG
This sequence comes from Amphiura filiformis, assembly GCF_039555335.1. Classification (NCBI taxonomy): domain Eukaryota; kingdom Metazoa; phylum Echinodermata; class Ophiuroidea; order Amphilepidida; family Amphiuridae; genus Amphiura; species Amphiura filiformis. The sequence continues at coordinate 44,539,490 of NC_092642.1, forward strand.
AAAATGTTTGATTTAACGATTTAAATATGTATAAAATGTGGTTTTCGTAATATGTATAAATAAAGGCTTATGCCTGACATTTCGTCAAAAAATAATTAAAAAGGTACCACCTTAAATTTATGGTTTGGGATAGTGGTGTATTTTATATATTCTGTGGATAGATATCATAATAATTATACCTGGACCCATCTGTAGTAATAACTCAATGTTGACGATAGTGTCAGTTATGTCCATTTGTTACGATGGGCATATTACCACGATCAACCTTAATTGCAGCATTTTCTTTTCAATAACACCATTAAAGTTACTATTATACATGTTATACAGGAAAGCAATTAAAATTAGGCTGTATTAAATGTCATTACTTAGCACCATATGAATTGAACATTGTCATTATTGATGACAAATATGGATGAAATAATCATTATCAATGAAGCATTTCTTGCTAAATCCGTCATTAGCGTTAATTATTGATGGTGTTTAATAAGCAGCTGACTTGTTCCAGGCTTTATATTCAAACCGATGACGATGATTATACCGACAAAGTTGATGACGATGATTGGTCTGATGTCATTAGCATCGTGTGTTGCCCTGGAAACGTAAGAAAAAGACAAACAAAAATTACTATTTTATGACAAAATATTATATTATATTTACAAATAATTTGGTTAAAATTATATGTTGTGGTTATTCTATACATAATCAAAAATTTTGAAATTGAGTTTTTCATGTTTTTATCGAATCAGACCTGAGGCTTGAGACGAATATATAGGTATATTCGTCTCAGATCAGACATATCGAATTGCTTAATAATTTGGCATAAAATTTGTATTATATCGCGAATTCAAATACAAATCAACATTATTTGATATCAGATGGACATTCTTCGTATTCAGAATGCAATTTGATATGTCTGCTCTCAGGACCCACAAAAAATGCGCAAACGCTGCTATCTGAGCCCTTAAGAGAACGAAATTATCACACAGTGAGTCGATTATCAATGATCATCATAGGCGGCATCCGGCGTTTCGCCTCATCAATTTGTGGACACCATCAAACAATCTGAGTTTATATCGATATTAATTTGATTGTAATTAGTTTTAAAGTATCTCGACGTGTAGAAGTCTACAGAATGGTATAAACACCACAACCTTTAATTATTCGCCGCAAATAGTCAATCAAATTCTCTATTCAAAACAAAAGAAAAGAAGAAAAAAGCAGCATTGGAGATATGGTGAAAACGGGATGAAACAATTGATAAATTCTTATTCATCGATACAAACTGTCATCAATCAAATCTTTTATAAATCATCAATTACGCCTATTGTCAATTTTCTTTTAAACTGGAGCACGCAGCCACGCGCTCGCATGCTGTACCGAAAAGGGGTCCTGGAGGGTCCTTTTGAAAACATGATATTTGTCATTTTTTTCCATTTTTTGAAATATCATATATGCGCTCACAATGCCCCAGGATATCGTCATCATGTTTATAATGGTATTCGGTATATATGCATGTATTTTTAGTGCAATTCAAGCAATTCTGTCTATTATTTATATAGCGATTTATAGCAATTATCATTTACCAACCCGCTCTGCCATAGACCTTTTATAATAGGCCTATATAGTCGCCTTTATAATCGCCAGATATTACAGGCAGGGTATCATAGCATTTACCCACCCGCTCTGTCATAGACCTTTTATAATAGGCCTATATAGTCGCCTTTATATATCGCCAGATATTACAGGGTATATCATTTAATAATTATTCAATATCTCGATTTTGTTGCCCATGCAATGATGCATGCACTTGTTGGTCATTTTTACATCTCAATTTGTTTCAAATGAATGGTTTATGGCATTTTTTGATGATTTATTAATTTCTATAAAATGATAAAAGCGACCAAATATCAAATATTGAATTGTCTTGAAGCACTCGCGATCGAATAGAGATGGAAGGGGAGGTGATTACGTCTTTTATAATCCCGATAATGGACAACTAATATCCACTTTCATTTCAACCATGAATGCACTTCTGACCACAATAATTTTACTACACAAGTTTAATTAACGCAGGAAGCAGGAAATTATTATTTTTATTTTCATGAAATTATTATTAGGGCCTACGTTAGCCAAATTATTAATTCATATGTATTTAGCTATCAATATTGAAGGTATATCGTGCTGCCTAACAGTGAGTTCATGGTCGTATAACTCATACTTTATAGTTTAACCCACCCACCCATCACCCTCACACCCTGCATACACACCCCACACACCACTCCTGGTGTGTTATGTACATGTATTGTAAATTATAGTGTATAGGCTTATGAAAGGAAATTTTATGATACAACATGCGATGCTAATGTAGGTTTTCCGTATTCCGGACTTACGCGCAAAACTTGAGGTGTGCCGCTACCTTCCTGCAAGCAGCGAGAGTAGACATATTCGTCTTTTAATGACAACAACTTGTCTAAACAAAGAAATGTTATGATAAGAAATATATTTATATAATAAAGAATCTAAAAAAGTGTATATCATTATCGTATTCGCATAGTTTGCAATAATAATGTCATGCACGTCGACCACCGGCCATCTTCGAGTGACCGGCACGGCGCCCGTGTCAGCGTTGACGGCTGCCGAGGTCTTGCACATGGCACGCGCATGTTTGCAGGTCTGCAGCTTCGCACGTGTGTTGGTGCATTCATAAAATAACTTTTTCTTTCGAAAGAAATTGAAAAATATTTTGGTAAACAAATCTTGAATCAACAGGTCATCGTGTTTGTTGAAATCGTGATATTTCGTGTTTATGTTTCTTGCCTTATTTGACGCTATAATTAAGTATCCGCAATATTGTTATGTCTAGGCCTATAATAATACCAGAGAAGATGTAAAAGAAGGAGATAGATCCAGCTATCCTCAAACAAAATATGTGTGTTGCCGCTCATTCAAAAGCAATCACGCTATTTAGGTTTAACAATAAAATACAACAAAAGGGTTCGAACCCATGACGGGTGTGATACACAAGTTGCTGCTTACTGGTTTTAGGGAAAGGTCAGTGTCTGTATACCATCAATACCATGCATACCATGCATGCAGATCCTAACATCCAGTTTATTTCAAATAAAATATGACCGAAGTTCCATGGCAAATAATAATTTTGCACGCTTGGTTACGCTTTCAACCTCTACGATTTATGATACAGACTATTTTCAATTATCAAAATATCTTTATTAGGTTTGCAGGAAATGACAGGAAAATACATTAAAACAATAAAATATAGATGATCAAAAATCATCCCGTTTCTAACAAAATCCTAAAACACTCTCCTAAATAATTAATATATATTCCAAAATGGGCGGATTTTTTTGGAATCTTTACAAAACTACATTTCTTTCTTATAGTATCCACGTGCGGTATCCCTGCAGAGCAACATCAGGTTCTTAAGGTTACACAAAGAGACGTATAAAAAACGTATAAAAGACGTATAAAGTTGTTCTCTAAAACAGAGTTTTCTCAGTAATCAAATATCGCAGCGAGTGAAATGTTGGTGCATTGGATGTAGCTTAACATTTTTGTGTGTGTTATATACAAATTATTAGAATAAATTTGAAAATCCTTCGTTTAAATTTTCTTTCTCTCTCTTTCTTCCTCTTTTTCACTATGTCTTTATTCTTTCTTGCTCCTTTCTTTTTAGTTTTATTTGATTGATTCGCTGAGTGCAGTGAATCGTGATTGATTGTTTTTCACTTTATATAATTCAGAAATTTGTAGGCCTGCTAAGTCTGTCTTGTTGATTTTCATCCCAAATTCGATTTACAAATAATTGCTTTTTGATATTGTTGTTGTTGCCTACCCTTAGGCCTACATTGTAATCAGGGGAATAGCAGCATTGATTTCATCAAAGATATCAAGGCTATAAATTCAAAATCAACACATTTTCCAGGGCGTAGCTTGACGAAGTGCCCCCAATCAATTTTAAAATTTATAAAATCCTTGTGAAAATTGCCGAAAACGGCTTGTGCCACCCCCCCGGCATCCGAGCTCCGGGCACGAGCTAAGCCAAGTTTCATAGCCTTTTCATGTCTTGACCGTGGATCGATATTCTATTGTAAGTAGGCCTACGTCCCGGTACGCTTGTTCATTTTCTGCATGGCTGTTTCTGTTATGAACTTACGCCCCTCTGAAATCAAGCGCATGAAAAACTCTCGGCTAACCTTAACACACACGTGTCATACTTTCAAGGAATTATCTATAGAAACATTGGATATGGTTTCAATTCTGGAGCACACCACTCCACGCCATACATAAATTCTGCCAGTCACATTTCCCCAATATGAAATTTTTTAAAGTAAAATTTTAATTTTAATTTTACTTCATTAAAGATTGGCGGAGGCGGGGTTCGAACTCATGGCGGCGGACTGCTTTGGACACACTATGAACCCAGCGCCTTAGACCACTCGGCCACTTGTCTTGTTGGAATTCATTTGAAACTTATTTGAAGATATAATCGCAACTTCAACATAGGCCTACCACGTGACAAGCAAAGGCAGAAAACGTACCATATTTTGGAATTTTATTTGCCTAAAAACATTTATGTGTATTATTAGCGCTCAATTGTTGTTAACTGCGTGTATTATACAAAAAAAATCCAACAATATACATGATAACTGAGCGTCTATATGGACAATACATTATATCGATTTTGACACGTGCTTGTGTCTCAGTACATTTCCATGGTCAGTAAAATACTATAGACGAAAACCTACCATTTTCTTGTATACACGTTCGATGTTTTGATCAAGTATGTGAATATTCGACATTAGACCCAAAATGTTTTTTCAGGAAATAAAAGATTAGATTACCATAAAAACGAAACAGTAATCTTTCGTTGGGTCTAATGTAATATTCACATAGGATTTTCAACGTTTTTTCTATCCTTATTCTTGCTCAATTAAAAAAATATTTTGGCGTATATAAAATTGAAATAAAATTCTCTGGCTCTTAAACGACATCAACTGTGCCACAATTGGGTATCACGAATCGTTATATATGATGTGCAGTTAATATTCATATTTTCTTTTATACAGAGGATGCTTCAGTTTTGACAGGAAAAATATTTTCTTGAAAAACCTCTCACTCGGTTATTTTAAAAGGTAACCACGCTTCCCTAGAATGTGCAATAAATTAGCATTAAAATTTTTCTTATTCTAACAGCAAGCGTTTCTAGAATGTATTATGGCGAAATGTGGTGTAATTCTGGAGTGAAAATTAATCAACCGTAGTCGGCAAGGCACATCACATCAAAGGCTACTTTCAAGTAGATGTGTAACTACTTGAGAATAAAGGACTATGAATAGGTGCGACAGGATAACCTACGGGATTATCTCAAGGATATAATTCCGTTCTTCCTCCTTCTTTTTCAACTTTCCTGAATAATACTAAAGAATCGTCTGTTAAGGTGGTACTACACCCCTTGATAAATTTGTGACTATTTTTGCATTTTTCTCAAACAAAAAAATAATACACTGCTAACAAAAGCTATGTAGGGGAGAACGGGGAGTGTTCGCCCTATTTTTTTCTGACCAGCCTAGCGATGTCAATTTTAAGGTTAGGGATGACCTGATTAGCCCATGTGAAAGCCCTATGTCTTATAAGGCTTCCCTATATACTGCCACAATCCCAGAACTATAGGCCTTACAATAGCAACAGGATAGAGCAAACAAAAAAGTTTTGCAAAGTGGCGAACTTGCCCCATATTGGGGCAGGTTCGCCCATATGGTGGGGTAAGTTCACCCTAATCACAAAAAAAGGTTTAAACATTGCATAACAATAACATATTCAATGCAAACATTTAGCAAGAGTATACAGGGCATTCATTCTCTTCTGGGGAGTCACTAAATTTGTTGCAGGGGTCGGGTCAGGGTAAAATGTAGGGGTCCAAAGTGAGCTTAAACGTATCATGTTTACAACTTCGGGGAGAAATGGATTAGGACATAAACGGTGGTATGAGTAATACCGATATCACATAACTTTAAAAAAACATGTTTTCAGTAGTTTTACCTGGTTTAATTATCAATATTTTGCATAATACGCTGATGGGGCAGGTCCGCCCTCCAGTTTGGGGTAAGTCCGCCCGGGGAAGATATAGGGCGAACATGCCCCATCCTCAAAAGGGCGAACGAGCCCCTTGTGCACATTTTGTATTTTCTTCGGGGTATGCAAAACACAAATCGAATAAGGAGTTTATAACTGCATTAAATCTTTGACAAATCCCATATGTTCCCAATACAGATTTCCATTAAAACCATCTGTATTTATGTATCAATGATAATACAACATTATGAATGCAAGAAAAATTACGTTTTGGTGTAATTTTTTGTTTTGGCTGCAGTTCGATGAACACTTCCCTATATGTCGCGTAGCTAATATGAGAAGTTTATAAGGACCTATGTCACCTAATTTTGCCATCACCAAATTCCCTGCTAGCCGTAGTGCTGAGAAACAAGGGGTGGGCGAACCTGCCCCTAGGGCGAACACTCCCCGCTCTCCCCTATATTATAGGGGCAGGGAATCCAACACTGGAATTTCAGTGACTCAAGACAAGCGGTACCGTAAAATGGGGTAACTTTGGGCACTTTTCAGAGTTTTTAAACCACTGCTTCCAAACAAAACCAATAATATTTCTAATTATCTCCTTTTTATGACATTAGGGTTCCCTTCTACACCTTGAAGTTGAAAGATGTTTTTAAATCATTTTGTAAGGGCGCCCTAGGGGTTAAAAATAGCCTGACCAAAGTTACCCCGCATTTGGGGCAACTTTGGTCAGAGTAGCCTATTGCATTCCATGAAGAAAAAAATAATCAAAAAAATTGATCTTCGCTACATATGGGCAAGTTGTTGTTTTTTTTGACATTTTACCCCTTGCAAAATTAATCAAGCACACATCCTTGCTCACAAATATCGATTTTATATTTTCTGAAAAAATGTTTAAAAATGCTCATTTTTGGTAAAAATCCTGATTTTTCGTAAATTTCGAGGAAATTGGACAATATTGCTGTACGAAAATATGACCACTTAAAAAAATATATTTGACCGACCAAAGTTACCCCGCTGACCGAAGTTACCCCATTTTACTTATGATACGAAAAGAGGTTAATCATATAATTTCATTTAGACTTATTGACATTTTATTGTATATCATAAAAGGTCACGCATAAACTTTAATTTGACAGTTTATAACAAAAATTGGATTTTATTCAGATCAAAGACTTTTTGTTACAGTCCTACATAAAAAAAAACGACCGGCCGGTATTTGCATAGCCTGAATTTTTCTGGCCTCTAATGGCGGCGCCTTTTTTTACCCACAATCCTTCACGTTGCCTGACCGTGCGTAGTTGTTGAAAGACTGAAGGATCCAGTCTAGTATTTGCATAGCCAACTAACGTTAAGCCCGATTCACCCTGTACGTCGTCGTTGAATAAAATGGCCCCCATGTGTCGAATAGGCCTACTTTATGTCAACAAACATTCGTTAGAAGATAAAAATGACTTGAAATTGAATGAATAACGGATACTTGTTGCATCGAATTATTCGACGTCGAATATAAAGTATGAATTGGGCCTAAGACTATAGATGGGATTTATATTTTAAAAGTCCTTCGGTAATTTCATTGTCCCTTGAGCAGGCCTAATTTGCTTCATAATTGTTTAAGAGGTGAAATTTTACTGCTTTAAATGTTAAAATATACAGCAACGTGCCCTTCATATTATGTAGGCCTATACAAGTAATTGTTCTACTAATGTTCGGACTTTCGCTTACAATGATCTTGTAATTTGTGTATAAGCTCGTATCATTATCTTGTTGTAGGGTCTTCTTTTGGACAAGAATAAATAATCTGCTGTAAGAATTTGCAAAATGCATTTAAAGATGTCTTGAGCGTGACCACCATTTATAAGTAAGCCATGTGCTCATGAAATTGTCCTTACCTTAATTCATGGCACGTCATTGCCGACCCCATTAATTCACGAATTCCTTCGTTTTTCATCAGTAATATCAGTTTCACATTCCCGTTCTCTCTCAGTTTCTCGTTGAAGCAAGTCCTGTAAAGCGCAGATATACTGTTGAGCCATCAACAACGTATCATATTTAGAGAGTCTGTCGCTCTCATTATACGACGGCACCTTTTGACGGAGTTCGTTAAAAGCTGTGTTGATCTTCTTCATTCGACATCTTTCGCGAGCATTTGCCGCTTTCCTCCGTTTTTTCTGTACGCATGGCTTGTACGTGGACGACACTGAGGCTGTGGTTACTGCATGCTTCAAACTAAGTGCAGATATTTGGAGTTTGGAGAATCCGTTTCTATGGTTAATATTTGAAGTCCAGATTTGATCAGAAGTTTGAGATGAAATATAGCAATCAGCGGAGGAAAGCACATCATGTGACTCAGATATATCTATTTCTTTCCAACCATCAATAAGCAAGTACTTGTCAAAAGTCATCGTTTTATTTTTGGTGGCAATATTTTGACGAGGCGTCCCAACGACCGGGTTGCAAAGTAGAAATACCACTGTCCTCGTCATTTTTTGAAAGTTTTATATTAGCGGCGTGAAATTACTCGTATGAAGTCATCAGGTGGTATATACAAATGATATTGATGAGTTGATCAAGTAACGAGTTTATATAATACTATTTAGGAGTCATGCATGTAATGGTGATATTGAATTTCAAAAGTATGTTTACTCAGTCATTGAAGATTCATCATTGCGTTAGATTGGCTGATAACCAGCCCTCCATGGTGTTTTATTATTAAAAGCGTGAAACAGTTGCTTTGCCTATCAGCTACAATCCACCTGTTCGTCACCGTTACTGCGCATGCGCTTGCTTCAAATTAACACTGCTCCTGCACGTGACATGGTATTTAAAGATGTTCATTGACGCACTCACTAATCACGCTAATTGTTTAACTATAATCTCATCATCATTGTTTTATTTGGATCTTTTTGGTTAACCCTTTAGTGCTAATTGCGTGAAAGATTTTTTCTGGACTACGGATCAAAATAAATAAAAATTTGTATTATGACGAGTTTCTGCTGGATTGTATCACTGGTGTTAAATTTGTGCAAATTTTTTGTTTTTGGTGATTTTTTGTGATTTTTTATGATTGCTTTGTAATTCTTTTTGTGTGATATCTTGTAAAATAAAAAACACAGAAATATTTTTAAAAATAGAAGAACAAGCTTACAGTGCATTATGGGAAATCCCCAAATAATCTTTATTAGATGCAATTTTTTCTCAAAAGATATCCGACCCCGTCACGGTGTGTCAATCAAGCGATGTCTTGTGTCCTCATACATTGTCATATAATAAGACAAATTAATCATATTACAATTTTCAAACCATTATAGCAAATATGAACACTAGATAATACCAATTATTTCAAAAAGTTTTAACTTTGGTGTAGAAATTAGCTACTCGCGTGCCAACTGGCTTTTTAACAAAACAAATAATCACATTTTTGCAAGATTACATTTTTTGTTCTTTTGAAACACATACTTTGGGGCTTGCATGTTTGATGAATGTGCGGTATAGGTTTTGACACGTGCGCACTTCAAGTCGACACTTAAAACTCTTACACAAAATTAACCATATGATTATAAAGAGTTTTCTATAAAACCAATGTTTGTTTATTTGTTTGTTTGTTTGTTTGTTTAAACGGTCGCTCCGTGTGAAGACACGCTTGTGTCCAATATTTATATAAATTTGATGTTTTCTTCCAAAAGTAGGTATTATTGAAGTTATGTATGCTAAGGCATCAGCTTGGCCAACTTAGGGGAGAGCGGGGAGTGTTCGCCCTATTTTTTTCTGACCAGCCTAGCGATGTCAATTTTAAGGTTAGGGATGACCGGATTAGCCCATGTGAAAGCCCTATGTCTTAGCTATATACGGCCACAATCCCAGACCTATAGGCCTTACAATAGCAACAGGATAGAGCAAACAAAAACGTTTTGCAAAGTGGCGAACTTGCCCCATATTGGGGCAGGTTCACCCATATGGTGGGGTAAGTTCACCCTAATCACAAAAAAGGTTTAAACATTGCATAATAATAACATATTCAATGCAAACATTTAGCAAGAGTATACAGGGCATTCATTCTCTTCTGGGGAGCCACTAAATTTGTTGCAGGGGTCGGGTCAGGGTAAAATGTAGGGGTCCAAAGTGAGCTTAAACGTATCATGTTTATAACTTCGGGGAGAAATGGATTAGGACATAAACTGTGGTATGAGTAATACAGATATCACATAACTTTAAAAAAACAAACATGTTTTTCAGTAGTTTTACCTTGTTTAATGGTTTAATTATCCATATTTTGCATAATACGCTGATGGGGCAGGTTCGCCCTCCAGTTTGGGGTAAGTCCGCCCGGGGAAGATATAGGGCGAACATGCCCCATCCTCAAAAGGGCGAACGAGCCCCTTGTGCACATTTTTGTATTTTCTTCATGGTATGCAAAACACAAATCGAATAAGGAGATTATAACTGCATTAAATCTTTGACAAATCCCATATGTTCCCAATACAGATTTCCATTAAAACCATCTGTATTTATGTATCAATGATAATACAACATTATGAATGCAAGAAAAAATTACGTTTTGGTGTAATTTTTTTGTTTTGGCTGCAGTTCGATGACCACGTCCCTATATGTCGCGTAGCTAATATGAGAAGTTTATAATGACCTATGTTACCTAATTTTGCCATCACCAAATTCCCTGATAGCCGTAGTGCTGAGAAACAAGGGGTGGGCGAACCTGCCCCTAGGGCGAACACTCCCCGCTCTCCCCTATATAAGAGTCTAGTTAGCGAGTAGTTCCGAGTCCTGAGCACTCTCAGTCTACGCCACTGGATTGTGTTAGTCCAGTTGAAATCCATAGGCGTAGATCCCGGGGGGATGGGAGGATTTACCCCCCCCCCCCCCCATATTTTGCCAGGGGGGGATGGTCCATACAATCATCTCCCCAATGTTGACGCCTGATAATGGGTTTCTGACCAAATTAACCCCATATTTGCCCATTTAAGCCCCAAAAGTGCAAATTTTCGCGCGCTTCTCGCGCATTTATTCTACTTTTACACCAAATTTCATCAGTTTAGCTTCAAAATATAAACAATTTTCGCGCGTTTCGCGCGCAATTGTACCATAAACTTATTCTGTCGCCAAAAGGTGCTGGATTGACTATACTTGAAGAATTTTTTTCCAACTCCACCCCCCCATGTCAAAAAGAAATCTACGCCACTGTTGAAATCCATAAACCCCTGTGGAAAACATGACTTTAATGTACCACACAGGGAGTGTGAATTTCAAATACATGAATGGATGATTCCATTTGAAATCTGCACCCCCTGCGCGGTTGTTTAAGGTCATGTCTTCCATATGGGTGTATGGATTTCAACTGGAATATCAGATGCGGATATCAAAGAGATAATTTTGCGCGGAAATCCGGAAAGTGGAAAACCTGCACTATGGCATAGAGGGAATATCTAAATGCCTCATATCATGGGAAGGGAATCGGGAAAAACAAAATCATGACTTGAAGAGTAAAGAAAGTAGATACGAAGGGAGGGCGGAGGAAGGGAGGAAGAATTAAGAAAGTGAGGAAGGAGCCAAGGAAGCAAGGAAGGAAGCAAGGAAGGAAGGAAGCAAGCAAGGAAGGAAGAAGCAAGGAAGGATAGGAAGGAAGGAAGATACAAAGGAAGGAAGGACGTAAGGAAGGACGGGCAGAAGGACTGAAAGAAGGGATGGACGGAAGGAATGAAGCAAGGAAGAAAGGAAGGAAGGAAGTTCAAAGCAAATCAGGATATGCAAAAAAATTTAATATTAGGAAGGACAAAAGCATAATCATAGTATATAATATAAAGTAAAAAGAGTAAATAATTCAATAAAAATTGAATTAGAAAACCACGTTAGTCATGCTAGTTATAGCTCGGTGTTATGAGTTCGAAATATTTGTTTTTATATGCCCCATTTGACCGGTTATTGCTTACGTCGTCACATTGTAGTTTTAAAGATATGATCTATTGTGTTCTCAACAGTCATGAATGTTACATGTCGCAGATTCAGACGTTTTGTGAATACATGTTTTTCTTTGAAAAAAAATGTGACGGAGCCAAGCCATAGACCGGTTAGAACCGAGACAATATAAAAACATTAACAACATAATACCAAAACAATACGGTATACGATTAATGTCATCATGATAAAAAGGTCTATTAATTTTTTAAGCCTTATCAGTAAAATTATGTTTTATGATTTGTCAAATTTGACGTATCTTTTATTCTATATGCTTAATGCAGGCATGTCTGTATTTTGACGCATTAAATGCAGAGGCGCCTGTATTTTGTGATTTGGGATTTAATATAGGCCTATGCGACGGAAAAAAAACCCTGTTCTACGGGAGTGCGGATTTGATACGTAGGGTCGGTCGGTTGAGCGTTTTTTGTTTCCTTAGCAAATGACTCTAAACATCACCAACATCTGTATTTTGTCCCTCGCTTCACTCGGGTATTTTCACTCAAAATAAATCTACTTTTTGCTTAAAACAGCTGATTTTATTTGCCATGCATACAGCAATTTCCGTCAAATTCAATCCACTTTTTGCCAGGCAGGATCTGATTTTACATGCACAGGCCTACAGCAAATTCAAAAGAAAAAAATCCTAAAACCCAAAATCTTGGTAGGTTGGGCCCGTATAACATGGTTTTTTTCGTTGCCTTAAGGGGGTACTACATCCTTTTTGGGCATATTTTTGCATTTTTCTTGAAAATTATAGCATATTGGGGACAAGTAAGATATGTAGGCCTATATTACAGGGGCAAGGACTACAACTACTGCACTGGAAATTTAATTTCAGCACGGACAACAGTTGTGGAGTTCAGTCAAAAATGAGGGAAACCAATATTTGATCAATAAATCAATAACTACTTGCTTTGAGTTGCTGAATTTTCAGTACAGTAATTGTAGTCCTTGCCCCTATAATGTACATAGGCGGGCCTATCTTACTTCTCACCAATGTGCTATAATTTTGGAGAAAAATGCAAAAATAAGCACAAAATTGGCCAGGGTGTAGTACCCCCTTAAGCATTAATTTTATTAAATGAATGTGCTGTAGAATCTTATTGTCTATACATTGTTTATTTTTATTCATAACAGCAATTCGGAGAGGCCAATTACAATTGTTAATTCTTTTAATGTCATTCTTTTACAAAACGTATAGTTTCTTTGACAATAAGCATCAGTAGGATACTTTCTTCATCGTATCTATATCAGATATTAAACTAAGTCTCGAAATCATATAATAAACATGTTAAAATAACACACCTTAAATTTGTGTTCTTCGCTATAGGCAGCTGTCACAACATTATATAATACATTCCCATAATTCCATGCGTTCTCTCACATTATATCAAACGTATTGAGGTTATCCACTTTACTCATGCGTGACTCCTAACAAAAGGCGCTGGTTCCCGTTCAGTTGTGGAGTTCAGTCAAAAATGAGGGAAACCAATATTTGATCAATAAATCAATAACTACTTGCTTTGAGTTGCTGAATTTTCAGTGCAGTAGTTGTAGTCCTTGCCCCTATAATATACATATCTTACTTGTCACCAATGTGCTATAATTTTGGAGAAAAATGCAAAAATAAGCACAAAATTGGCCAAGGTGTAGTACCCCCTTAAGCATTCATTTTATTAAATGAATGTGCTGTTGATTCTTATTGTCTATACATTGTTTATTTTTATTCATAACAGCAATTCGGAGAGGCCAATTACAATTGTTAATTCTTTTAATGTAGTTTCTTTGACAAAACGTATAGTTTCTTTGACAATAAGCATCAGTAGGATACTTTCTTCATCGTATCTATATCAGATATTAAACTAAGTCTCGAAATCATATAATAAACATGTTAAAATAACACACCTTAAATTTGTGTTCTTCGCTATAGGCAGCTGTCACAACATTATATAATACAATCCCATAATTCCATGCGTTCTCTCACATTATATCAAACGTATCAACTAGGACTCAAAAACATGTTTGTAGTAGTTGCGTATTGCATTGGCAGATCTGAAGAGAACCCTTTATATTAAAAACATTTTTTTTTACATCAAAATTTATAGTAGGAAAAGTGATCAAGTAATATTATTACGATTATCTGAAAAAAAAAACCTGAGACGAATATTGGTCCTAAATGATTCAATTTTTTACCCTGTTCTCGCAAAGAATTCTGGGATCGCATTCACGTGACAACAGACAATATAGGCCTAGGAGCCAAAAATAACAAAAATCCTATTGACTTTTAACATTAATGGTGCATCATTCTATACATTATTAGGGCTTTTGTTTCTTTTATTCCGTGAAATTATTAGGAGACACGCGTTGGCTTTTATGATTTTGACACAAGTAAAACTCGGTTAACATCATCACGTGACTACTGTTGTTAAAAAACCTGTTTAGGGACCGTTCACAAACACTTGTTAAGTGTAGCCTCATGGAAACATTTCATCGCAAAAATGTTTCGGCCCCTCCCCCTTTACAGACCTCGAAAATTTCAGGGCCCCTCTTTTTGACATGAAAATTATGGGTCAACCCCATAGAAAAGCATATAGGGGCCTAAACTCAATTTCCCAGGAATGATTCAATTTTTCACCCTGTTCTCGCAAAGAATTCTGGGATCGTATTCACATGACAACAAACAATATGAGCCAAAAATAACGAAAATCCTATTGACTTTTAACATTAATGGTGCATCATTCTATACATTATTAGGGCTTTTGTTTCTTTTATTCCGTGAAATTATTAGGATAGACACGCGTTGGCTTTTATGATTTTGACACAAGTAAAACTCGGTTAACATCATCACGTGACTACATGTACTGTTGTTCAAAAAAGGAGTGTTTATTTCGATTTTAAAGATGAAAACATTAAAATGCTTAAAATACTTTTATTTACGGTATATACCGTTTTGATTGTACACCATTTTGATTGAATTGGCCAAATCGTGCATTTGAGAAAATGTCAGATTCTGTTTGGGATTGTTTGGCTTCCTCACGCCATCGTAGTGGAGGGGATTTTGTCAAAGACTACATAAATGCAGGTTTTCCATTTTTCGAGCTTCCGCGCATAAATGTAATATATCTAACAAATTTGTATTGTATTGTGTCCACTGGCACAGTAAAAGTTGATTCTTAGTGGCAACTATAAAATACGTGTTTTATCACTGTACCTTGTATAATCAGCTGAGTAAAATTGCCTCTTTTCGCCAGCCCATTCGGGGCTGGTACCTGTTTCAGGTTTGGGGTCAGTTTACTCAAGAGATTATATTTTAGTGGTATTGGAATGATTTTTTTTTTTTACTTTTTGTGGTTAAATTTTTTTAAATATTTTAATTCGATTTGTTAGGAAAAGTAAGTATGTTTTGCCGTTTCAACGAACGAAAACGAGTGAGTATTACCAAAGTTATGTTTGAACTAATTAATTATGACTTTAAAAGTTTAAAGGCCTAAATGTAACAATAATAGTTAATATATATAGCATCATATGGTCAGCAGAAGAAAATCTGACATCACCTATGATGTCATATCAGTGTCCTTGACCGGGGTCCTTACTCCTTGACCACTGAACAGCGTGATATCATGTTGATAACCGATCTATAGAATCAAAATCTTCATCATATCCCGGATCATATCACAGATTCTCAACAATCTGTGATCATATGGACCATATTGATGTGAAAGTAGTTATCTATCATATCCTGTGTCGTTTTATGGATAAAAATGACTCAAAATGTTATTGATGAAATGGTTGCTATCATAAACATCAGTTTTGTCTTTTCAACGGGAAAAATCCGATGCAAAATAAAGTTTTTAGGGCCTATAGCTATATGGGCATAATTTATGCATATATTATTGAACAATGTACCCCATTTGACATGCACTTATAGATAAATAAATTGTCTTACTTTATTAATTTAATAACTTCTTTATTATAAATAAAATGACACATAACTATTTGATTCATAAAATTACATTCAACAAAATGATTGAAGAGAAAACACACAAGGCACTAGGCAGACTGTTATAGAATGGAGTATGTAAGATGCCATGTCCATAGCTTCGCAGGAGTTTCCGACTAGCAATCAACAAGATCAGCACATTCAGAAAAACACAGTTTAAGAGTGAAACTGAAGATTGTAGTGAGTAACCAGTCCTTTATAAATGTGCTGGCCACTATCTATTATAATATAGTAGGCTTAAACTATACATTGCGAATTAATTAAGTTATTTTAAAATAAAATGTACATGTAAGTTAACTCAAACCGGCAGTGTATATATCGAAAGCAGTGAAATCGGACATTCCTAAGCGAAGATATTGAGTTCGTAAGTTCTGGTATTACAAAATTGGAAATTGAGATATCGTAGGTAAAAAGCTGAAAAGACAAAAAAAACCAACGACAACAACAACAACAACAACAACAACAACAAAAAACAAACAGACCAGAACAATTTGGAGTACATGTAATGAATTAAAAGAGTTGACATGAGATTAGGAATTAATGTTTTCTGCTGTTTCAGTGTGCATGTTCTCATCGTTGATGGTTTGGTGGACTGTCATGTAGAAGTAAGCGTGATCCTAAAAATGCCTTTCACATTGACCAAAACTAATTACAAGACCTCTTCTACATTGAGGCTGGCTTTCCCTTTTAAAGGGAATTTTTATTACCAGTTGACACGTGTGCGAACAAATTATGTACAAATCACGCAGTAATTAGGTTATATCAAATCAATTCAACATGATTTTGATGTCATGCATTTAATGAGGAATTAATATAAATCTTTGTCAAATTACTAGTTAGCTCTTGTCAAATAATTGAGGGTATTATTCGGTATACACGTGTCTTATTAAATTAAAGTCATATTTATCGACCATTTTATTACTGCCACTTTTGTTTACAAAGTTCGTAGCTGTTCGTTTACATTAAGAAATGAGGTACATTCTAGCGGTACCTCTTTTCTTATCATTAATAACGTACCGCTTGTCTTGAGTCACTGAAATGCCAGTGTAGTGACTGCATTCCTTGCCCCTATAATATACATAACTTTTGTTACCAGTGTGTCATTATTTTTTGAGAAAAATGCAAAAATAGTCAAAAATTTATCAAGGGGTGTAGTACCACCTAAATAATGACACACAATACAAAAAGGTGCACAATGTTGCTTTTCCGGACTCTGTAACTCATGTAATGACTAATCTATAAAGTTTTGTATTTTGTTACGTATGCCAACTGTTACTTAGCAAGCTAATTTATATGGTACGCTACAAGCTAATAGGTTGAAAGTGAAATGAAAATCTTCAGGCCTATATAAATTATGTTGCAAGAAGAAAACTCTATAGGTCCTGGAGATGCAAATGCACTTTTCTTTCATATTTTCAAACAACAAGCCAATTTTTAATCAAAACTATTTAAATATAGCCTCTACGATTTGAACAATTGGTTACTTTAAACAAATTAAATTTAAAGCTTAGAAGATGCAACAATTAAAAAAAAAAAGAATATAAGAAAAATAAACACCCGCCACTCGGCCAGCGATATCTCAAAAATACGTTTTGATTCTCAGCCGCAAGAAAGGGACAAAGATATTTTTAAATATATATTATGGCGCACGTGGAGGAGGGTAAGAACGCAAGGAAGAACGCGTGCACCACCATCGGGCCACTGCGTTTGAAAACACTTCTTCACACTTGTACATTATTTTGCAATAAAATAGTTTATATAAGATTTTATTTTGTTGATATTAATGAAATGAGAGAGCGATTTAAGTATTTGCACTTAATATAAAGACAACCTCGATCCAATATATATTTAAAATATTGTGAACACTTAAAAATCTGTCATGCATTAAGAAATGTTTGATACAATGTGACGTTGGATTTACTCATGTTTGCAATTTAATGTTTTTCTCATTATGATTTTGTCGACAAAATGTCGTGTGCGCTTATCACAGAATTTCAATTAAAAAAGCTTAAGGCCACGGTCACCCAACTTTGCATAAATATTGGTTTAAAAAGTATTACAAGCCTATAATTGTTCTCTCAAATCGTGAATAAACCTAAATTAGGATTTTTCAATCATGTAGGCCTATTGACAAAATCAAAATAACCTAATCAAACCTATTTTGGTTGCAAGGAAACACATCTAATCATAATAATCCTGGCATCTGCAGTTTATAGAATAATAGGACCTATATATCAACCAATGTCGTATTCAACTCATCTTTGTCGACATGAGTGTAAAAATAATGGCATTTATGTAATTGTTACCAGAAATTACGGTAACTGTGTGCGCACGGCTGGCATAGATCACACCCATGTAACTCCCAAACGCAAGGTGCTTTCACCTCCGCCATTTCCAATTCGCAGAATGCACATGGCAGATAGCACGCCCATTTCGCAGCGCGCAGTAGGTCTAATATTATACTGACTAGTTCAACTTTGGGCCTTAATGTCATGTCATGAATGTATAATTCTTTTCGAAAAAAATCCAGTGAATTTGCATATCAGGCACCACGCACCACAAACGCCCCTTTTCATGAGTTAGCCTACTAATTACATAATAGTAAACATGGTAAAAAAAGTACTAAAATGACGTTTTTCCTCTTTCTGCCTCTATTTGAGCAGGGGAGGGACTGACTTGCCACCCTAGCTGCCCTATTCGCTACTTGCACGGTTCCGCCATTATGCACTATGTGCGGGGAGAGCCTCGAACTGGCAGCATACATGAATGGGAATTGAACTAGTCATAACGTTCTGTGTAAGGTTACATAATTCTTCCTTTCATGTATGCTGCCAGTTCGAGGCTCTCCCCGCACATAGTGCATAATGGCGGAACCGTGCAAGTAGCGAATGGCTAATCTCAATTGGTGCTGATGAGCAGATTTCCTTTTGACATTGAGGAGGATGTGATTGGGAAAAATTTCTTGAAGTATAGTGAATCCAGTGCAGCACCTTTTGGCGACAGAATATGTTTATGGTACAAATGCGCGCGAAGCGCGAGAAAATGTTTTGCCATATTGAAGCTAAACTGGTGAAATATGGTGCAAAAGTGGCTAAAATGGCCACATGAAATATGAGGTTAATTTGGTCAGAAACCCACATACAGGCATCAACATTGGGATGGGGGGAGGGGGGGAGAGAATGATTGTATGGACCATCCCCCTAGCAACATATTGGGGAGGTTTTATCCCCCCCCCCCCCATCCTCACGGGATCTACGCCTAGATGCTGATGAAAGGTGCGATGTGGAGAGGTGATGGGATGCGCACATATTTTTGTCGATCTTGCAAAATCATTAGTTCTTTGTCTGCATCACCTCATCGTGCCTGGCCAACATCATTGTAGGCCCAATATACCGGCCCAATAGGGGCTACATTATACGAATTATTGTAGTTTTTATCCCCTAGCGACGGAGCAACAGCTGTTACGTCATCATTTTGATGTTGGTCATCAGCATGGTCAGTTGATATAAACAGTCTTATTTCTCACAACTCCCGTATTTTGCGTGTGAGTATAGGCAGGGGGGTGACACTAAATTCACGGCTTTTGTTTAGCCACGCAAACCTATGGCAAATTTTGTTGGCTTGCTCTCAACAAAGTGAGGCAAGGTATCGATCGGTTATGAATAATTCACATCAACTCTTACTAGCTCAGCCCATGTGATTGAGGTCACCACATAAAGGTGTAAGTTTAGCGAATCGAACCTGTTGAAGATAGTAAAAAGCGCCCCCAAGCAAGGTTAGACCGGGCGGAAGTGGGTCAACTACTCATCAGGCCACAGTGATTTGTTTCTGCAAGAAAGTCTTTTAATTTGATAAGGGAATGTCTTGTTGATATAGTAATGTCGAAATTAAGACTAACTATCGAGAATACAAAGGAAATATACGACAAGCATAAGATATGAAATACAGTGAGTATTTGAAGTCAAAAAATCACTGACACTTCACGTGACCTTCCAAAATGGCCCCGCGCCAATAGTATTCGCCTTGTGCTTCCTCCCTGTGGAAAAGTATCCCGCAAAATATCAATCTGCACTAATAGGCCTACACTTAGGCCTATTGGTGTAGCCTGCCAGTATGAATTATTGTTGAAAAGTAGAATAGCACCGTAATTTTGACATTTAATTGTATACCGCCACTAATAATCCAAAAATCCGATCTTTATTAGCTTTTATTCATCACGTCTATTGGCTCATTTTCTTACAATGAAGTTGAATGAACTATTATAGGCACTTCAACATCGATGATAACCAGCGTACACCACAAGACCCCAGAAAAAAAATCATAGGCTCACGTCAAGCCGTCTGTACACCTGTCTTCAATCATATAATAGATTGAATACAATACCGTCCATACCGCTCTTTTCAAAGAGACTAATCTTACAGGTGCAAGTGATTAGCATTTCTTTTGACATCTATTTTTCAATGCATCGGTAGGTTATACCGCATGAACGAGAGTGCGGGCGATATAGTCAAAATTGTATTCATCTATTGTTATGGTAGTTAATCCGATTTAAGTACGTCACTTCGCCAGCGTGCGTATAAACCCCGGGGTATAAACGTATTCTGTTAGGGAGTAGCCTACATTAAACAATTACAATTTCAAACTTTGTGATTGGCAATAGGCCCCTATACGTAGGCCTACATTAAAAGTATGCATGGGTGACACCCAGGAGCGATTATAGTATTTGTTTCCTAGCTACATCATATTTTGATTGTTTCCGTTTGCCATAATTTAACACGGAATAAAAGCAAAACTCACTGAAAAATAACAGTTTAGGGAGTGTTCAGAAATACTTTGGTGGGGGGGGGCAATATATTTTTTCGTGTTACAAATTTTTAACCCCCCTATTCGTGAACCCAAAACTTTGTTGACCCCGGTCTCACAAGTTAATGGACCTAAAACTGTTATAACCCAACCCCTCATATTAAGTACAAAACTATTTTGCCCCCCCCCCCGACCTGTACCATTGTACATCAAACGATAGAGGAAATAATATTATTGAAGAATACTAAAACTTGTATTCATGTCAGTGTTGTGAGTCGGTAAATTACCGGTTAATTTAAATGGTAATTTACCGCCATTAATTGACCGTAGTAAAATAGGGTAATTTTTTTATAAATTAAAACTTCAAATAATATTGTATTTGTTTGTTTGTTTTAGATGAAAATTACAGTTTCATGCAAAAGAGTTATGCAAATACTTTAAAATTTACGTTCGGCACATAGGCCTAGCGCCTACTCGTCATGGCCTACCCTGCCTGGCAAAGCTAGTCTGGTCGGAATGAGCATAATAATTATGTTTCGTTCGGTAGCCGATACAAACGGAAACTACTCTGTCCCTTGATCAAACGTCTATTATATTAACGCCCTCTGGCCAGGTCAGACCATCATTTTAATAACAATGTGTTATTAACATATGAATTGGACACATGCAAATTACGGAGTGTCACATCCTGATTTAATAATCCTTGGTATAGGCCTAGCTGTAGTTCACACAGTATTCAGTGGAATAGTAAAACGAATTGGAGTCGACAATAATGTGGTCATGCATGTTAGCGATTTAGACTTCTCCGTAGTCCACTTGCCCATTTTGCACACTCTGGCTATTATACATTTAAGCATAAAACTCTGATTTATATTGATTTGTGTGCAACTGATAGATTTTCACATCTGTATCTGATCTTTTCGGTCACCGCACTCCCTCTGTTAGCTTCCCAAGTGGACTACTGACTTTGCCTTGCGGTTAAGATTTTTAACACGGGACTCTATGGAGAGTTAGGCCAATTTCTGGCCTAACTAAAATTGGCCATGATGTAATGCATCTTTAAATGGATCTGCCTTGTGATTGGTCGCCCATATCTCGCTATGGTTTAAATCTTCCGGGCCCGCGCCATTACCATTAACTACACCGTACACAACTATCTGTGGTATTTGCGGCGCTTTTGTGTTGACGCGAAAGTTAATCTCTCATCAAACATCTAGCGCGTCTTGTACTATATCATGCTTAGTACGTGTGGTTAATGGACTGATAAACAAGTATGCTTGACAGTGTGTTTTTAGAGAGCAAAGTCCCGGGGTAAAGTTCTGCTTAAAATTCAAAGCCCATAGTCGGATTTTCGGGGTTCGTTATCAATAAAACTGGTAGATTCCAAAATCAGAATTGTTCAGTATTAAAGTGAGCCATTATAATTATGCAAGATAATGTTGCATTCAATTACTTTTATTGTCACTAATCATCTGATATGTTTAACTCTTTATGACCATTTTACTATTGAATACTTTAATTTTAATAAACATCAGTATAATTTTGAGTTCAAGGAAATGGGTTCATCATGACTAATAATAACCTATTTTTAATAAAATTCGACTATGGCATAGTCTAGTTAGCAATTGAGCGCCAAATAAACTTGTTCTGCATAAAATGTTGTCAAGACCTATATAGACTACTCCGGTCCGTAGTCCACTTGCCCATTGTCATGAATGTGCATACTTTGGATATTGCATTTAAGCTTAAAACTTCGATTTAAATAATTTGTGCACAATTGATAGATTTTCACAACTGATCATCTTTTCAGTCACCGTACTCCCTCTGTATGTTAGCTTCCCAAGTGCTCCGTAGTCCACTTGCCCATTGTCATGAATGTGCATACTTTGGATATTGCATTTAAGCTTAAAACTTCGATTTAAATAATTTGTGCACAATTGATAGATTTTCACAACTGATCATCTTTTCAGTCACCGTACTCCCTCTGTATGTTAGCTTCCCAAGTGGACTACTGACTTTGCCTTGAGAGTTAGGCCAATTTCTGGCCTAACTAAAATTAGTGATGATGTAATGCATCTTTAAAAATGAATCTGGCTTGTGATTGGTCGCCCAGATCTCGTTATTGTTTAAATCCTCCCGACGCGTACTGGTACCATTATAACTATACATGGTACACAACTATCTAGGGAATGCGGCGCTTTTGTGCTAGTGGATGAACGTATGCATCTAGCGCGTATTGTACCACCATGCTTAGTCTTGTGGTTAGATTTTATTGATAAACAAGTATGATTGACAGTGTGTGAGTCCCGGGGTAAAGTTCTGCTTAAAAGTGAAAGTCCATAGTCGATTTTAAATCGTAATAAACTGGCAGATTCTAAAATTAGAATTGTTCAGTATGTGGAGTGCCATTACAGTTATGCCATTTAATATGATATGTTGCATTCAATAATATAATCTACGTATACTTTACTTTTACTGTCACAAATATAATTATATAAACTTTTTCATAACCATTTTATACTAGTATTTTGATGTAATATTAAATATCAGTATAAATTCGAGTTCAACTGAATGCGTTCATCAGATTAATAACGTATTTTTATTTATCAAAAATCGACTATGGCATAGTCTAAGACCTATAGGAAACAAATGCCTTGGATATCGATTGGCAAAGCATTCTTCAATCTTCGGATGATTGATGTATAAGGGTGCTCATGACGGGGCTCATAATTGTAGTTTGATGGAGACGATGGGGTCAAAAACTAGGTTGAAAATGTTATTTTATCGTGCCGCCAGTTTATATCATGTCATGATTATACTTTGAAAGAGGACGGGAGTAAAAAACTTTGATTAAAAAGTGTTATAAACACAAGGAAAAGCAAGGTTATCGGAAATATTCAATTATTCTCATGATCATACACGATACAAAATATACGTGGGTGGGGGGTCTCCCTGGTTGAAGATATACGGGGATGTGCCACGGTTTTCAGCGATTTTGGTATATGATTATGGGTGGGTTTTAAGTGCATTGAACCAATATTTAAATGATAAATCCTTGGCGATGCTTAACCCTTTAAAAGGGTTTTTTTATATTTATCTTGAGAAGATAGACCTATCTTTTTGACAGAGACCCAGGTGTCCTGAGTAATGTTCAACGAGTGATAATTTGTGAAAGGTTATTAATCTGGTTATAATGTTGAACAAGAAATGTCTTTGAAAAAGACAATGCCACGGATGAAGATCAAGTTTCATAATAATATTTAGCATTGATAAGTGCCTGATATGCTGGTAATTTCTTTTGTGTGTAAATTAATTAACCGGATGGGACATATGGGTATTTATTGGTAAATACCACCAAGGTTATACTAAGAAATACAAATACAAATTTACTCTTAAAATGTGTGCTAAATATATTTAACTCAGAATCTTACTATAAATAGGGAAATGTTGTATGTGACTATGTATGTGAGTTAATCAAAGGCTCTGTCAGTTTCGATCCAAATATCACCAAATTCATACGGGAGATTGAAGAATATACCGAGATACCGAGACGGTAGGCCTAATGCGAAAATTTGGTTGAAAACGGTCATGAATTGGCCTCAAAATCAATGAAAATGTAGTCGGTGGCATATAACAATCAATATTCAGTTGACCCTCAGATAACCTTGAAAATTTTCCCCGCTGAAAGATGACACCCATCAAATTTCATTACCGTCCAACAATCCAACAGCAGACCTCAGATGACCTTGACATGACGTTGAATATGTTTGGCGCTTAATTGTGATCACATCAAGCAAAATTTCTCGACAATCTATGACTTTTTTCGCGCTTACCATGTTTCATGACAATCCAAAAGACCACCAATGGGAAATGCACCCTTAAACAGCAAACCAAACATTAACTCCTATCTTAAAATTTTCTGTCAACTCTCTAATTTATAACTCCAAAATTTTCTGTCCTCGCAAAATGGCTCGCATTAGATCAATTTAGGGGTCTTTTAGAGCTGAAATTAAGGCCCGAATTAAGGGTCTTTCAGTGCGCTGTTTTGCTCAAATTTAGGGGTCTGTGGGGAACTGCGCTGTCCAAAAGCTGGGGTCCGACTACCCATATGGCCATTGTGTTAGGTGCCCCCCTCAAGCAATAAAAGAGAGCAATGTAGGAACAATGTTAAAACAAACATGACAAAAGAGTGTTAGACCTAATATAAACCATAGACCATTCAACAAGCTTGTCAGATACATGCTAGGCCTACATGTGATTAAGCTATATTTATATATATATAAGTCCTAGAAAAAAATAGGAAAAACTTTATTTCAAACCCGGTTTTTATGTTTCATTGAAAAGACAAAAATAATTTTAAAAATATTATTTAGTTCAATTTATTACATTTTGAACTACTTTTAACCAGTCGAATCACATGAATGTCCCGAGTTGATGTTTCGCTTAAATCTTGTTGAACCAAGGTCATTTATTTATAATAAATAAATAAATTATTAAATTAATAAAATAATACAATAGTTTATTTATTTACCTACATATTTATAAGTACATGTCAAATGGGGTACATTTGTTCAATATTATAGGCTATGTGTATAAATTATGCCCATGTCACAACTATGCCCTAAAAACTTTATTTTGCATGGGATTTTTCCTGTTGAAAAATGAAACTGATGTTTAAGATATCAATTATTTTATCAATAACATCTTAGTATCCACAAATATAAAATAAACAGCATATCAAATGCATCAGCACACTTCACATGGAATTGTCATTGTCCCGGTCCATCCCTTTTTAAAGGGATTTTTATTATCCATAAAACGATTTATAAGGATAGGATATTTACTTTGACTTCCACACGGTCCAAATGATGAAGATTTTAATTTTATAGGTCTATACAACATTAGATCTGTTATCAACCCGGGTTATCAACGTGATCAAACCAAACATATCATGCTGTGCTCACTGCCCAGTGGTCTTGCATGTCTCCAAACAAGGTGATAGGAGGAAAAAATATTAAACATTACTTCAAAGAAAGTATATCATATTTTCCTCAAAATGTTAACAACTTGAACGTGTTTGGTGTCAATCTGGACTGAAATTGAGTCATGCACCAGATTTCTTTGATTATAGCAAAATTCACCCACAAACAAAAAACATATCCAGCACATTTTATACCGGTATCTGCCTAAATTCTTCTAGTAAAATAAACAAAGTCATCGCCACTAGTAGGGCCTACTCTAATCTTGAATTGTTTATTTCTCATGGTCATCAAATGTCATCATGCATTCTAGCAGACTAGTCAGTGAATTCCATGGCTTGGAGTGCGTGAATGTAGTTGAATAGAACTCAGGACGAAGCATTATATACACTGACATAATTAATATGAGCCAAACTTTGGTCTAACCCAACTTCATGCATGCCAATCTGGCAACAATAGCAGTATGAGCCCAAATTAAAGATGTTATTAGACATAAATTCCGCCAACATTGGGTGTAATAAATAAAGTTATTAAAAGATAAGAGACCCACATAGCACCCGAATGGGCTATTTTTAAGTGCAAATTCCATATTAGTGCCACTGCCGTGGCAGGTAACGTCACAAAACAAGTCAAGATAAAACATGGCTCAATGGACTTTGATCTTTTTGTGCTGGGTTGCCAACGGCAACCCAGCACTTATTGCTTGGGTTCTGTTTTCTGTTGTTTCTATAAGTAATTCATGAAGAAAACGGAAACTTGTAAAAATGTTGCAAAAAATTGATCAAAATGGTTATGACAAACAGAAATACTAAAATTGGCCTGTGCAGATATCAGAAATATTGTGTTGATTTTGCATGTTAAGGTAAAATAGGTATATGTTTTAGGAAAATAATTTTTCTGAATCTTGACTAGGAAGTTTTGCTGGTTCTCTTCACTAGAACACTTATCTTGGCAGGCTATGGGATCATGTGGGCAGACACACCGGGTACCACACATGCTTTGTTGGAGTTCAGTATCTCAGTGTGTTGTATGGTATGTGATCCAATATCTCTGGTGAGAGCTACCTGCTGAGTTATGATGACATATTTAATTTACACATCTTTCTCTATTCATGTTCCTAGTCTGTCTGTGGTGGTCTGTTATCTTAATATGTGTTGGATAATTTTCAACTACATGTAACATGTTTGACCATGTAACATGCAGTAAACATGGTAAAAGTTGAATCCCTCACATCGAAGACCTGTGTTAATAATAAATAAGCAAGATCACTGGATATTGGTATGTACATTTCCTGGTAACACGATGATGACCAAAAGCTATTGATGCACACATCACCTTCAAATATTTGGGTCTATTTTTATGATGACAAATATGTCACAACTAGAATGAAGCTTTAGGGCATAGGTCCTAAGTAATGATTGAATTTTGTCACTAAGAATATTATCAGTAAACATTCAATTCTTGGCTTTAAAGGTGCTATATTGGGGTTCAGTATGTGTAGGGCTGTAATATGTACTGTTACCTTTCGATAAATAATATTTCTCTTGTTACTTTGTATGCTTAAATTCTCAAAAAACAAAAAGAGCTATGAATGAATTAATCTATACTATAAGGTGCGAACGTCGGTTGTTTTTTAGGCCACAAGACCATTTAGCAATCCATGTATGTGGGGTATATGTGTAGGGGTGTTTGTACCCTAACAGTGTCTGCTTCCTACTCATGCCATCCAAACCTGGTGATAATAATATTTGAGTAGGAGGACAATACGTGAGTGGAGATATTTGAGGTCAAAGGTCATCTAGGTGTCAAATGAGGTCATTGTTGATTTAGATTAAGCAATGGGGAATTGCTCTCCTTTGTAAAAGTAAATTTCAATGTCAAACATTACCTAGTGATAATAATCTCTGCGTAAGGGAGCATCAGGTGAGTGAAAATGTTTTGAGGTCATAGGTCATATAGGGGTCAAATTTTGGAATTGTTCATATTGGGCTTTAAGTTGGTGAACGTAAACCTGAAGAGGAGTAACAACGTAAAGAGCATATGAATTGTATAAGAATAAGAATTGGAATGGAACTGATGTAATGAATCCAACTGAGTCATCAGTATCTGGGAAAAAGTGCCCGATTTTGGGGTTTGAACCAACCGAATCTTGCCACTTCAAATTATTTTGACTATTTTTACAAAAAGAAATATGAAGTTACTCATTGTGAACAACCATGTCCCAGCACATCCCTTTTTAAAGGGATTTTTATTTGATGTGTTACCAAGGTAATAAACCATCTGAGATATGGCAAACTATTCTTTTTTTAAATGTTCTCGCAAGTAGAACAATCTGAGACAATTTTTATCAAAATCAGCATTTTTCAATTTTTGTCCCCTGTGGAACCCAAAATTTTGACATTTGACCTTTTCCCCTATAACTTAAGAACTGCAGATCAGGTCAAAATAATACTTTTTCTGATTCCTTATGACAAGATACATTGTATGGTTTAAAGATTTGCCCAAGTTTGAAATTATACCCGCTGCATTTATAAGCGGTCATTTTGGATTTAATGCAAATTAGGCACTGTACTTGGATTTTCGGGGACTTTTGATATCAGGCCCGTGAGCCACGATTTTTTTTGGGGGTGCTGATTAATTACGGTGGACTTTTTTCCAGACCGGGGGCGGCAATTTTGTGGTAAGTGGACTTTCTTCCCCAAATTTAGACCTTTCTTCCGATTTTTTGGCTCGCTACGCTCGCAAATTCTTAATTTTTGTATACTTTTGCAAATTGGGGGGGGTCGTCACACCCATCTGACTACGGCTCTGTTTGATGTGCTTTTCTGTGATTAAATGGAATCTGTTGCAATTAGTAGGGTGATTTCATAACTTTGATTGACCTATTATCATTTATCAAGTCTATTTCACCGATGAGTGAGCAGGTTTGTTTCTTTTTACAGTCTATGGTGTAGCCTACTGTCATTAGGCCTTTCACCATGATCACATAAGTGTAATGGGGAAATGCAAGCGGATATTTGATGTCGGAGTCGATAGGCCTAAAAGTCCGCAAGCTTCCGCACTAGGCCTACAGTGTGGGTATGGGAAGACGTAAATTCCTTGAATTTCCCGCGCGCATCGGAAAAGATGCCGATCCGTATCATCGTGTGACCGATGTTGGGAATCGTTAACACCGTCGCCAACACCAAACTCGGCGAATCACAGTGACCGCATGCGTTAATAGGCCTACTAAGATTGGTTAATTTCCGCATGAAGAACTTAAAAAAATCCTAGGTGCTGATATAATCTAAACCAAATATGCAAAATTCGGGGTTTTTTAATTTTTTTTTTTTTAAATTTTAGAAGCTTTTAGTGTCGGAATTTGCTTACAAAATTCACAATCACAAAAATGCATGTCAAATCATTGCAGATGAACAGTGTAGGCCCCTATATAGGCACCAACACCACGTGATATCTCATAGTGAGACTTACTACGAATCTGTCCTCGACTGTCAAAATGTGAAGAACTATATGACAACAAGATATTCGCGCAGATAGTGAGGCGATTATTTGGTTTATTGATTAGGCCCCTACATAGGCGATTGCTTGTATTTTTAGGGGCTGTACAATAACTATGTGTGTAGGCCTACACCAGGGGTAGTGAATCATCTAAAATTATTAGTGCAGCCGAAAATCCCGAAGGCTTCCCATATGCCAAACATCTTTGAACCCCCGGCTTTCGATGTGCCACCCCTTAGTACACAAATTGTAAATGCGAGCTCAGCACACTTTCCCTAACATGTTTATGATCTTTTAAGGGCGTAATAGTCGAAACAGCACCCAAACTATCTGCCCCCCCCATTCCTTTATTGTAGGCCTACTACCCCCTACTACCCTTTATGGCCAATCAACATTGACTTAGGCCTACACCTACTTATAACGGACAGAACGGATTTTACCAGAAAAAATATTCAGACTTCGATTAATTCGCTAAGGAACTTGAACCAAAAGTGTGATGCCATCTTCACAATGAGAAAGAATCTTTTAATATTAAGTTTTAAACAATTGATTTTTTGCTTGAAAATAATAAGTATATATATTATGCAACTTTATGCAACTTTGTGCAACTTTGCTACGTCACTGCATCAATGACCTTCCAAACATATAGATTCACGCGGGCAATCCCTGCTGTTTATGGTTGCAGAAAACCTTACAAATATATATATATCTATATAAATAAAAGGAAGGTGTACAATTTTTTGGCTCCCTCTCCCAATAAAAGCACGCTATTATTCAACTCCACACATTTTTTTCCATTTGTAGCTTAATATGACTTAAAATATAGGATACTTTATTTGTTATGAATTAAGGAGTAAGCAATTAATTATAAAAGCACGCTATTATTCAACTCCACACATTTTTTTCCATTTGTAGCTTAATATGACTTAAAATATAGGATACTTTATTTGTTATGAATTAAGGAGTAAGCAATTAATTAATTAAGTTTAATGCAAAGGTCAGGGAACTTTATGAGTGTTAAAAGTTCATTGACATAGAGTAACAAAAACTAAACATCACTTCTCACATCAGACAGTTATACATGTATGTACATGTAGTGGGGTTTATAATATGTCAAACATAGGGGTATTCCCTGTTCTGCTTCAGTATTATGGAATGTCAAATTAGAGTTGCTTAAAAAGGGACATTGGTCAGGTTATACAAGGAATATTATAAATCAGTTCTATTGCACAACCTTACAACATTATCACTGATTATAGCAGGAAAGAAGTTTAAGTGAACAGGCCAGAGAAATATTTTGTATACATTACATTTATACACTATCCTTTAGCCCCTTTATACAGTTTTGTAGACAGGATCGTAGTGTTCAGAGGGGCCCACAGCAGGGGGATTAGGGATATATAAATTTGTTTCAGAGGTGGCCCGGGGGGGGGGCAAGGAAATATTTTTATTATTACATTATATAACCCGGTATTATTTTACATTTCAAATGTCGCACCTTCTAAATATAAGGGGCTGTGCAATAATTATGAGCCCCCCTGGGGGATTTCCGAGCGGCTCGCCAAAATCGCTTACCCCCCCCTCGGCTCGCCAAAAATCGCTTGCCCCCCCCTCTCGACCCGCCAAAAAATCTTTGCCCCCCCACCCCTTGCACATGCCAAATTTTTGGGATCCCAATTTGCAAACCTTTTAATGGTCTATATACATGTTGCGAGCGCAGCGAGCAGGAAAATTTGCATATTTCCGTACGGTTTTCCTAAGCCTTTTAGAGCGTTTTATTTAAAAGGCGCCCCAAGAATGTGTGCCAAAATCGCTTGCCCCCCCTCTCGGCTTGCCAAAATTGCTTCCCCCTTTCAGCTCGCCAAAGATTTCTGAGATATGGCAAACTATTCTTTTTTTAAATGTTCTCGCAAGTAGAACAATCTGAGACAATTTTTATCAAAATCAGAATTTTTCAATTTTTGTCCCCTGTGGAACCCAAAATTTTGACATTTGACCTTTTCCCCTATAACTTAAGAACTGCAGATCAGGTCAAAATAATACTTTTTATGAATCCTTATGACAAGATACATTGTATGGTTTAAAGATTTGCCCAAGTTTGAAATTATACCCGCTGCATTTATAAGCGGTCATTTTGGATTTAATGCAAATTAGGCACTGTACTTGGATTTTCGGGGACTTTTGATATCAGGCCCGTGAGCCACGATTTTTTTTGGGGGTGCTGATTAATTACGGTGGACTTTTTTCCAGACCGGGGGCGGCAATTTTGTGGTAAGTGGACTTTCTTCCCCAAATTTAGACCTTTCTTCCGATTTTTTGGCTCGCTACGCTCGCAAATTCTTAATTTTTGTATACTTTTGCAAATTGGGGGGTCGTCACACCCATCTGACTACGGCTCTGTTTGATGTGCTTTTCTGTGATTAAATGGAATCTGTTGCAATTAGTAGGGTGATTTCATAACTTTGATTGACCTATTATCATTTATCAAGTCTATTTCACCGATGAGTGAGCAGGTTTGTTTCTTTTTACAGTCTATGGTGTAGCCTACTGTCATTAGGCCTTTCACCATGATCACATAAGTGTAATGGGGAAATGCAAGCGGATATTTGATGTCGGAGTCGATAGGCCTAAAAGTCCGCAAGCTTCCGCACTAGGCCTACAGTGTGGGTATGGGAAGACGTAAATTCCTTGAATTTCCCGCGCGCATCGGAAAAGATGCCGATCCGTATCATCGTGTGACCGATGTTGGGAATCATCGCCACCGTCGCCAACACCAAACTCGGCGAATCACAGTGACCGCATGCGTTAATAGGCCTACTAAGATTGGTTAATTTCCGCATGAAGAACTTTAAAAAAATCCTAGGTGCTGATATAATCTAAACCAAATATGCAAAATTCGGGTTTTTTTAAAATGTTTTAATTTTTTTTTTAATTTTAGAAGCTTTTAGTGTCGGAATTTGCTTACAAAATTCACAATCACAAAAATGCATGTCAAATCATTGCAGATGAACAGTGTAGGCCCCTATATAGGCACCAACACCGCGTGATATCTCATAGTGAGACTTACTACGAATCTGTCCTCGACTGTCAAAATGTGAAGAACTATATGACAACAAGATATTCGCGCAGATAGTGAGGCGATTATTTGGTTTATTGATTAGGCCCCTACATAGGCGATTGCTTGTATTTTTAGGGGCTGTACAATAACTATGTGTATAGGCCTACACCAGGGGTAGTGAATCATCTAAAATTATTAGTGCAGCCGAAAATCCCGAAGGCTTCCCATATGCCAAAAATCTTTGAACCCCCGGCTTTCGATGTGCCACCCCTAGTACACAAATTGTAAATGCGAGCTCAGCACACTTTCCCTAACATGTTTATGATCTTTTAAGGGCGTAATAGTCGAAACAGCACCCAAACTATCTGCCCCCCCCCCCCATTCCTTTATTGTAGGCCTACTACCCCTACTACCCTTTATGGCCAATCAACATTGACTTAGGCCTACACCTACTTATAACGGACAGAACGGATTTTACCAGAAAAAATATTCAGACTTCGATTAATTCGCTAAGGAACTTGAACCAAAAGTGTGATGCCATCTTCACAATGAGAAAGAATCTTTTAATATTAAGTTTTAAACAATTGATTTTTTGCTTGAAAATAATAAGTATATATATTATGCAACTTTATGCAACTTTGCTACGTCACTGCATCCCGGTGGGTTCAGTCTTCACTGACAATGTGTACGCATGATGGTTCCAATTAGGGGTACTTTTCAAGAAATGTCCGCGGAATTTTCGAGGACAAAATTGTTCGCGATTGTCCAAATTAGGGGTGTTTTGGAGCAAAATTGTCCTTGAAATGAAAAATAGGGTGTATTTCTAGGACTTTCGTCCGCGTTTTACTGCTACAGTTTTCGTTATTGTCCTCATTTCCCTGCGAAATAAGGGGAAAATTCAAAAGCGTCCTTGAAATGGTAAAAATAGGGGTATTTATTTCGGAAAAATGTCCTTGATTCCTCGTGATAAGGGGGTGAAATGAAAATGTGTCCTCAAAATGATAAAAATAGGGGAGGTTTTTGGGGGCAAATTGTCCTTGATTTCGCGCAAAATAGGGGGTAAAATTGCTGCAAATGTCCTCGATTCCCCGTGAAATAGGGGTCATTTTCAAATCCTGGAACGGTCATACGCCCTACCTTTAAATACAAACTGAACCCACCGGGCACTGCATCAATGACCTTCCAAACATATAGATTCACGCGGGCAATCCCTGCTGTTTATGGTTGTAGAAAACCTTACAAATATATATATATCTATATAAATAAAAGGAAGGTGTAAAATTTTTTTGCTCCCTCTCCCAATAAAAGCACGCTATTATTCAACTCCACACATTTTTTTCCATTTGTAGCTTAATATGACTTAAAATATAGGATACTTTATTTGTTATGAATTAAGGAGTAAGCAATTAATTATAAAAGCACGCTATTATTCAACTCCACACATTTTTTTCCATTTGTAGCTTAATATGACTTAAAATATAGGATACTTTATTTGTTATGAATTAAGGAGTAAGCAATTAATTAATTAAGTTTAATGCAAAGGTCAGGGAACTTTATGAGTGTTAAAAGTTCATTGACATAGAGTAACAAAAACTAAACATCACTTCTCACATCAGACAGTTATACATGTATGTACATGTAGTGGGGTTTATAATCAAACATAGGGGTATTCCCTGTTCTGCTTTAGTATTATGGAATGTCAAATTAGAGTTGCTTAAAAAGGGACATTGGTCAGGTTATACAAGGAATATTATAAATCAGTTCTATTGCACAACCTTACAACATTATCACTGATTATAGCAGGAAAGAAGTTTAAGTGAACAGGCCAGAGAAATATTTTGTATGCATTACATTTATACACTATCCTTTAGCCCCTTTATACAGTTTTGTAGACAGGATCGTAGTGTTCAGAGGGGCCCACAGCAGGGGGGATTAGGGATATATAAATTTGTTTCAGAGGTGCAAATTAGGCACTGTACTTGGATTTTCGGGGACTTTTGATATCAGGCCCGTGAGCCACGATTTTTTTTGGGGTGCTGATTAATTACGGTGGACTTTTTTCCAGACCGGGGGCGGCAATTTTGTGGTAAGTGGACTTTCTTCCCCAAATTTAGACCTTTCTTCCGATTTTTGGCTCGCTACGCTCGCAAATTCTTAATTTTTGTATACTTTTGCAAATTGGGGGGGGGGGGGGTCGTCACACCCATCTGACTACGGCTCTGTTTGATGTGCTTTTCTGTGATTAAATGGAATCTGTTGCAATTAGTAGGGTGATTTCATAACTTTGATTGACCTATTATCATTTATCAAGTCTATTTCACCGATGAGTGAGCAGGTTTGTTTCTTTTTACAGTCTATGGTGTAGCCTACTGTCATTAGGCCTTTCACCATGATCACATAAGTGTAATGGGGAAATGCAAGCGGATATTTGATGTCGGAGTCGATAGGCCTAAAAGTCCGCAAGCTTCCGCACTAGGCCTACAGTGTGGGTATGGGAAGACGTAAATTCCTTGAATTTCCCGCGCGCATCGGAAAAGATGCCGATCCGTATCATCGTGTGACCGATGTTGGGAATCATCGCCACCGTCGCCAACACCAAACTCGGCGAATCACAGTGACCGCATGCGTTAATAGGCCTACTAAGATTGGTTAATTTCCGCATGAAGAACTTTAAAAAAATCCTAGGTGCTGATATAATCTAAACCAAATATGCAAAATTCGGGTTTTTTTTAAATTTTAAATTTTTTTTTTTAATTTTAGAAGCTTTTAGTGTCGGA
This sequence comes from Amphiura filiformis, assembly GCF_039555335.1. Classification (NCBI taxonomy): domain Eukaryota; kingdom Metazoa; phylum Echinodermata; class Ophiuroidea; order Amphilepidida; family Amphiuridae; genus Amphiura; species Amphiura filiformis. The sequence continues at coordinate 44,574,671 of NC_092642.1, forward strand.
ATTTGCTTACAAAATTCACAATCACAAAAATGCATGTCAAATCATTGCAGATGAACAGTGTAGGCCCCTATATAGGCACCAACACCGCGTGATATCTCATAGTGAGACTTACTACGAATCTGTCCTCGACTGTCAAAATGTGAAGAACTATATGACAACAAGATATTCGCGCAGATAGTGAGGCGATTATTTGGTTTATTGATTAGGCCCCTACATAGGCGATTGCTTGTATTTTTAGGGGCTGTACAATAACTATGTGTATAGGCCTACACCAGGGGTAGTGAATCATCTAAAATTATTAGTGCAGCCGAAAATCCCGAAGGCTTCCCATATGCCAAAAATCTTTGAACCCCCGCTTTCGATGTGCCACCCTAGTACACAAATTGTAAATGCGAGCTCAGCACACTTTCCCTAACATGTTTATGATCTTTTAAGGGCGTAATAGTCGAAACAGCACCCAAACTATCTGCCCCCCATTCCTTTATTGTAGGCCTACTACCCCTACTACCCTTTATGGCCAATCAACATTGACTTAGGCCTACACCTACTTATAACGGACAGAACGGATTTTACCAGAAAAAATATTCAGACTTCGATTAATTCGCTAAGGAACTTGAACCAAAAGTGTGATGCCATCTTCACAATGAGAAAGAATCTTTTAATATTAAGTTTTAAACAATTGATTTTTTGCTTGAAAATAATAAGTATATATATTATGCAACTTTATGCAACTTTGCTACGTCACTGCATCAATGACCTTCCAAACATATAGATTCACGCGGGCAATCCCTGCTGTTTATGGTTGTAGAAAATCTTACAAATATATATATATCTATATAAATAAAAGGAAGGTGTAAAAATTTTTGGCTCCCTCTCCCAATAAAAGCACGCTATTATTCAACTCCACACATTTTTTTCCATTTGTAGCTTAATATGACTTAAAATATAGGATACTTTATTTGTTATGAATTAAGGAGTAAGCAATTAATTATAAAAGCACGCTATTATTCAACTCCACACATTTTTTTCCATTTGTAGCTTAATATGACTTAAAATATAGGATACTTTATTTGTTATGAATTAAGGAGTAAGCAATTAATTAATTAAGTTTAATGCAAAGGTCAGGGAACTTTATGAGTGTTAAAAGTTCATTGACATAGAGTAACAAAAACTAAACATCACTTCTCACATCAGACAGTTATACATGTATGTACATGTAGTGGGGTTTATAATCAAACATAGGGGTATTTCCTGTTCTGCTTTAGTATTATGGAATGTCAAATTAGAGTTGCTTAAAAAGGGACATTGGTCAGGTTATACAAGGAATATTATAAATCAGTTCTATTGCACAACCTTACAACATTATCACTGATTATAGCAGGAAAGAAGTTTAAGTGAACAGGCCAGAGAAATATTTTGTATACATTACATTTATACACTATCCTTTAGCCCCTTTATACAGTTTTGTAGACAGGATCGTAGTGTTCAGAGGGGCCCACAGCAGGGGGGATTAGGGATATATAAATTTGTTTCAGAGGTGGCCCGGGGGGGCAAGGAAATATTTTTATTATTACATTATATAACCCGGTATTATTTTACATTTCAAATGTCGCACCTTCTAAATATAAGGGCTGTGCAATAATTATGAGCCCCCCCTGGGGATTTCCGAGCGGCTCGCCAAAAATCGCTTACCCCCCCCCCCTCGGCTCGCCAAAAATCGCTTGCCCCCCCTCTCGACCCGCCAAAAATCTTTGCCCCCACCCCCACCCCTTGCACATGCCAAATTTTTGGGATCCCAATTTGCAAACCTTTTAATGGTCTATATACATGTTGCGAGCGCAGCGAGCTTGAACATTGGCAGCTTTCCCTACGGTTTGCGTAAGCCTGTTTAGAGCGTTTTATTTAAACGGAGCCCCAAGAATGTGTGCCAAAATCGCTTGCCCCCCCCCTCTCGGCTTGCCAAAAATTGCTTGCCCCCCCTTTCAGCTCGCCAAAGATTTCTTGCCCCCCCCCCCCAACGGTGACATGCACATGATGTGCGGTCGCAACTTCCAACATGGGGGTCTGGGGGAATTGAGGGAAGACCTTACAAATAAGTTCTTTAGGGGAAATTCTTAATTCTAAAAATTTCCAGGTAATAAAATTATTATAGGATAAATAATCAATCTACACCAAGACACAATCATTACCATCACCGTTAACCATAAATCACTCCAGTTTACTAACCGCTCCAGTTTACTCAACTAGCGGGGACCCGCGCGAAGCGCGGGTCTCCCGCTAGTATATATATTCATTTTATGGATTTCTCAAATAAAAACACCAAAATGTGGTACAATTTCTCCAAAAACGAAATGCTCACAGGCTCACAGCCTACACTTAGGAAACAAACTTTTTTTTATTAATATTAATTTTTTAGCCTAAATAATAATTCTGCATACATTATCCCATGGACTAATTTCTAGTCTGCGCATTTTAGGTGTAACTTTTATTGCTGATAGTTATTACGCAAACTTTGCTCGCCCATATTTTGTCGCAGAGAAGTGAGGCGCACGCATATACTTAGGCTACAGAATGATCGCCTGGACCCGGAAGTGATTGGGAATTTCCCATTATTTTTCATTTTAGTAGGTGATTACCGATCCTGTATGTGCAAGTGTGTTGGGATAAAATCTCATATTTAACGTGGGTGGATTCCAGCAGAAAATGGGTAAGATTGATTACAAAAGCATTGCACACAGGTACAATTTTGATCGGACATTATTTATTTTTCATACGTTTGGAATAAATTTTTCCTGAAAGAATTGTTTTGCAATCATGATGAAATTTGATTTTGACATATCGACATGTATTGTAAGCTTATCATGCTTATCACTCAGTCATGTCATGATTGATGCAATGGTCTCTGAATGTGTGATTAACTCGTTGTTCTCGTGCGCATGCCTACGTGGAATGATCATATCAGCTATTTATAGAATGAAGTATGGGGTATAAAGATACGGATAATATGATGTACTGGACATTTTGACTTTGACTGGCTGGCATGTCAGGATAGGGTAGGCCTACTCTACTGGACAGCAAGGCATAAAAAATTGTAAAGTAAGTGTAAATTGAAATTGTATAAACTATAGTGAAAATTTCAATTGAATGAACGCAGCCTGACATAGCATGATGATTTTTTTGCGTACACTGCGCGACGTACGCCAGCTGCATGTGCGACTCAACTGTCTGCGAGTAACGTGGAAGTGAATCCAACCATGCCAACACGCTTGTGATTGGTTAATATTGTATCCAAGTTTGTGTGCGTTTGTTGAGGTTTGAAATAGTGATACGATCGCGGTTAGATTGAGTACAGCTGTTGAAAGCTGTGTTCATTCAATTGAAATTCCTATTAAACTATTAATATTTCATGATAGTTAAGGGGGTACTACACCCCTGGCCAATTTTGTGCCTATTTTTGCATTTTCTCAAAAATTATAGCGCATTGGTGACAATTAAGATATGCATGTTGTAGGGGCAAGGACTACAACTACTGCACTGAAAATTCAGCAACTCAAGGCAAGTAGTTTTATTTTGATTTATTGATCAAATATTGGTTTTCCCTCATTTTTGACTGTAACTCCACAACTGTTGTCTGTGCTGAAATAAAATTTCCAGTGCAGTAGTTGTAGTCCTTGCCCCTATAATATACATATCTTACTTGTCACCAATGCGCTATAATTTTTGAGAAAATGCAAAATAGGCACAAAATTGGACAGGGTGTAATAATCTTAATTGAGATTTCATGAAATAAATACAGGCACATTCCGTCACTTCTGAAGTTTATGCCCCCTGACAAATGGCCCTAAAATAAAACGGGCTCGTTCAATTTTCCTCAAATTTTGCATATGATGTAGATTTAACATCTGGAATGTAATGCAGGAGGTGTCGTTGCTGCTCTTCTAAATTCATTTTTAAAATGTCCGCCCCAGCCCAAGGTGGAGGGCAAGAAATTTTAAGCGAGCGAAGGGGGGCAAGCAATTTTGGCAAGCTGAGAGGGGGGGGAAAGCGATTTTGGCACACATTCATGAGGCGCCTTTGCAAAAAAACCAATGTAAATAAAACACGCTAAAAAGGCTTCGGAAAACGGTACAGAAACGCTTACAATGTATATATGCAAATTTTCCTGATCGCTGCGCTCGCAACATGTATATAGACCATTTAAGATTTGGAAATTGGGATCCCAATGGCATGTGCAAGGGGGGGGCAAAGAATTTTTGGGGGCCGAGAGGGGGGCAAGTGATTTTGGTGAACCATTTGGAAATTTTACCCCGGACGCTCAAAATTATTGCACAACCCCTTAGGATGCGGGGCTCAAATACCCTTTTCCCCCCAGTAATTGCAGGTGAAGGATAAAAACTGATCAGATACCAGAAAAATGGCAATTTTTGACCTATATTTGACCCAAAGTTTCTGATTCTAGAGGGTGAAAACCCATCATGCACCTCTAGAACAGACCGTTAACAAAGTTGGTTTTGTCAGCCCCCCCCCACATATTAAAAAATCTTCCTATTTCACCCAGGGCTAGCTCTTAACTTTATTTGGCACTAGGAAGTCGGGCGTGTAACTCTTAAAGTTACACACCTGACAGAAATTTGACAAACCCAAAGGAAATAATGTTACAATAAATGTGAAAAAGAAGACGATAGTAGTAATTTTAATGCATTTTGCATGTAACAATTTAGATGCAAGCCCTGCTTGTGACTTGTTCTTCATTAACATTGGCATAGATTTCTTTTTGACATTAGGAGTATGGGGTGGGGTTTGAAAACATTTCTTGAAGTATAGTGAATCCAGCACCTTTTGGCGACAAATTAAGGGATCTGTTTTGAGCGTTTCAACAGTATTTTTTATGGAACATGAGAGCACCTCAGACGTATCGAATTGCATTCTGAATACAAAGCATGTCTTTCTGATATCAAATAATTTTCATTTTTTGAAAATCACGATATAATACAAATTTTATGACAAATTATAAAAATTTGATATTTTTCAAATTTTTGATATATAACAGTCCTCGAAGTAAATTTTATAAATCTAATGATATATTCTTAAAGTGTATGTAGCTGGGAGGAAAAGCCGACGATCAATTGAAAATTTTGACCTTTCATATTGAAGATATGGATTTTTTCCCCAAAAGACCTAATTTTTTTTTGGTGTTTTGGGAAAAAAATCCATATCTTCAATACTTAAAGGTCAAAATTTTCAATTGATCGTCAGCTTTTCATCCCACCTACATACACTTCAAATATAAATCATCAGATTTATAAAGTTTACTTCGAGTACTGTTAAATATCAAAAATATCAATTTTTAATGATTTGCCATAAAATGTGTATTACATTGCGAATTTCATAAAATCAAAATTATTTGATATCAGAAGGACATTCTTCGTATTCAGAATGCAATTTGATATGTCTGATGTGCTCAAATGTCCCACAATAAATACTGTCCAAACGTTCATACCGCTTCCCTTAAGATTATGGTACAAATACGCGTGAAGCGCGTGAAAATTTTTGCCATATTAAAGCAAAAATTGTGAAGTAGGCCTTTGGTGCAAAAGTGGAACAAATTTGCACAAAGTGAGCAAAAATTGGGTTTTTTTAGCCCTGATTTCACCACAAAACACCTATTTTTCTCGCATAGGATTAGGTGTTTAATAATACCAAACTCATCAAATGGCCATGGGACAGTGCTTGACCCATTTCCAGCAACTTTTACGAGGCAAAGGATATACACCTGCAGATTCTAATACTGATGGTAACCAATCTCCAGAAATGGCGCGGCAGACACTAGACATTCCTCGTGAACTTCATGACCAGATCCTTGGCACCATCTTTGGCAATTGTATCGGAGATGCCATCGGATTGATAACAGAATTTTTAACCAAACCATCAGCTGCAGCGGTAAGTGGTAATCTATATTTGGGCACAAATTCCCTTTCAGGGGTGCAAGTATTTTGCATGTTCAGCAGTAGCGTAGCTAGGGGGCAAGGGCGCACTTGCCCTGGGTGCCAAATCGGCCCTGGTTAAAAAAATTTGGTCAACAATTCAACATTTTGTGTGTTCTGATATAATATGTGATTTTGATTTGATTCTTCCCTTTTGTCTGTGCACCAAATTGAACCAATTTGGCCACATTGAAGGAATACTATTGCCACAAATATGTCTATTGAAATTTGTTTTTGATGTCTACCCCCGGGATTACTGGGGCAGAGGGATGGCTTCTGATTCTGTTCATACATGCAGCTACTCACAAGGCCACTGAAGCAAAAGTAAGGCCTATTAGTATCAGCAGGGATATCATTGTTTTGTTCCCCCTGCAATGCATAATCCTTGTGCCACACATTCCCTGTCCTGTTGCCAGCCCAGTCAAAAGAAAAATATCATTCAAAATTCCACTATTTAAAAAAAATAACTTAGCCCCTCCCCCTCCCCCCCATTAGCACCTGCAAAAAAATTGAAATTCATTCAGAAAAAAACACAAATACATAGAGCATATCACATTGTATTTCCAACCCCCTGTGTGAGACAAGAGATAGCCATTGTTTTGAGGGGGAGGGGCCATAACCCTAACACCTAACAAGAATTTGTCTTTAAAAAAGACAAGTTCACGGATCAGGTGTATAGTACATGTACTTTGAGCTACTTTGGTCTAACATTTAATATTCATATCTAACCTACTCTGCACTTATTCGACAATAAATAAGTGATATATGAGACTTAATAATGATACCTGCGTCTTGACTCTGGAAAACAATATTTCTTAAAAACCTCTTTTTGCATTTAGTTTTTTATTGCGTTGCAAAGTAGCAAAACTTTCTTTATATATGGCCCAATTTATGCCTGGAAAAGGCTATCCCCTCTTACAACCTATCAACAGGTCTGATTTCTATAATGAGGTGTCACCGGGTTTGCAAAAGAGTCAATAAACATTCAATTAACTGGGTTATTACAAGAGTCAATAAACATTCAATTAACAATAGATAATGGACTTAGTTTTGTGCAATGTAATTATATTAAACTTTTTCTGAAGTAAATCGCCTGCTGCATAGTTTTCTAATTACAGATGATATGTTAATTTGTGATTAGGCCTGACCATGAAATGGTAGTTTTGATTAACCAATCAGTTATGTGTATTGTCAGCATGTGATGGCTATAAGCCAATTGAAAACATGTTTATAAAAAAGGCTAAAAAATTCCTCCACTTAACAGACTCTTTCCCGGGTGTAAGGCTAAATATTAAGTTGTCATGTGTGGCAAGATTAGATAAAGGCATACAAACTAGGGTATGAGATATTAGGAATTATTTCCTAGCCTCTTAACCACACTGGTTAACCACATATATAGCTATTCAAGACACAGGATATGTAAGGGATAAACTGTGCATATGAGATGTGGGTGCAAGTGGCATCATTTCACTGCCGTGAAAAAATCTTACAACTTAAAAGGAAAACCACTGCGCATGCATGCATTCCACGTGATGGCATTGCGCAATCACCCTAAGTCATTTATGGGCACCAAGTCACTGGCCAGGCAAGCGACTCCCCCGTGGCATGAGGTCGGTGATCGTGTGTGTGTCACCCGAGGGGTCCCGGGGTCAATTCCCGGGGGTGCCAAGTGAAATCTTTCTTCGTCTTCTCTCGATCCTTTTTCGTTCCTTCTCTGCCTTCCGATAGCAAAAAAGCATGTTCCTCGTTAGGGCAAAAGCAATTCTTACTGTCATTCATGTTGTTGGTGTTTTTTTTCTCTTTCGTTACAGCTTTTTGGATCACATAAACACTTTGAATACAAAATGAAGGACATAACAGCACAGAAATCATACCATCAGTTTCGTTTCCCAACTGCTGATTGGACAGATGACAGTGATCAGATGATCTTAATCCTCCAATCACTGATTGATAATAATGGACAGGTAGGTAACCATGGAAACATCATTTGTAAAATATCACAAACAGAAGTGAAAAGAAAGTAGTTTGCACATAAAAAGTAAAATAAAAAGTTTGCATTATTAAAATCAAGGTCATGCTTTGTAAATTGGGCTGTTCGGTTGAAATCCATACACCCCTATGGCAAGATATGACCTTAATCTGACACACAGGGAGTGTGTTAAGGATCGACCATGAAATATACCCTTCCACATCTTCCTGTATGGATTTCAACTGAAATAGCCTTGGTCAAAATCAGTCCAGGAGAGCTATACCATTTTTCACCCTTGTGTGGCAGTGCCATGAACACCTTGAAGCAACTGTTTCGCTTGTGCATCTATATGTATGCAGTGTCTTTAAGTTGAGCGAACACTAGCGATTTGAAGCTGTGCCCAATGAAATGTGCACTGATGTCATTGCCACATCAGGATGAAAAATGGTATAGTATGGAATATGAGTATTAGCAGCAATTTATTTATTCATTTATTAAAACCATATCTATATGGGGAAATTCAAGCTAACGAAAGCATGCTAAACCACCACAAGGATTCGAACCCGCAACCTCTTGCACCATACTCAAATGCCTTGTTGATTGAACAAACTTGATGGCTGAGGTCAAAGGTTTTAATTTCCATATTTGGTATTGTTCTAGTGAATATACAGATTACCCATAGAGTTTGTCTTTAATGCTCTGCATGCTGGCCATAGGTTTCAAAATAAAAACTCCCAAGTTTTGGAATTTTTCCCAAAATATCAAGAGCTATCTTAAAAACCATTGAACCAAATACCAGGCTTGTTTGTGCTCATTCTATAATGCATTTTTCCAAAATATTGTCATGTAATTTGTAAAGGTACAATTTTTGCATTTGTGAAGAAAATTTTTAACTTGTCGTCTGCAGTCCAGAGAGTTAATTCGCCCAAATAAATTGTTTTCAATAATGTAATACTCATTCCATTTTTTGTTATGCCACATCAGATTGTTCCTAGTGACTTCGGTAGGAGAATGATCGACTGGTGTAAACATGGTTTTCCAGAACTTGGTGACAAAGCTGGTATGGGATGTGGCAGTACAACATTTGCAGTGCTACATCACAGAGATTATAATGATGATCCACACATGGTAAAGATTTTAGCTACTTTTATAACAAAATTGTCACTAAAAATGTTGGAAAATGGGAGTGCATCAACCCGCGAGAAAGTGTGCGCACCCGGGCATTATACACCTGCAGTTAACACACTCTTTTTCTAACGTTTGCTCTGATTGGTTCTTGCTATCTAAGAATATATAAAATGTCTATTTTTCGCTTGTTAGCAGATTGCACATCTTAACCTCCTAATAGACCTTTTCAAATCGACGTTTTCCCAAGTTTATTATGGATGACCCCATTTACAATTCTGGGTCATCAACGCTTACGCAAACGCAACTATTACGTCTGAACATAAATCTGTGTGAAAGACACGGTCAAGCATTGGGTATGGCTTGTGCAAGATATTTATATTTATATTGCGACGATCACGCAAAGACCAAATCAAATGTGCCGCAGACGACAAACATCTGCATTTTTCTTTTTTTTACTGTCACATTGTGAAAGGCCAAATAGTGGAAGTGTTAGTTTAATACCTTTAGAAAATATTTCTCTGTGATGACTCATGTTGATTTTGGCTAAATACGTTGTATTTTCACTCAAAAGGGTATGCAATTCTGCTTGATTCATTGTGCACCAATTTGACCCCCTAGCTTACTGAATAAATACTGCGGTTTTCCGATCTTGATTGGAAAAGGTCTATTCCGCAGAACCAGAGAAAATATCTTGCACTCCCATAATGCATTTCTTGCCTTGTTATTTCAAAATGGACAGAAACCCTTCCTGACTTTCAGCATTTTAAGTATAAAATAACTAATTTAAAATTTGAAGGAAATCGTACAATAGGGCTTTAAGGTGGTACTACACCCCTGGCAAGTTTTGTGCCTATTTTGCATATTTCTCACAAATTAAAGTGCATTGGTGACAGGTAAGATATATTATAGGGGCAAGGACTACAACTACTGCACTAAAAACATTATTTCAGCACAGACAAGAGTCGTGGAGTTAAAGTCAAAAATGAGGGAAAACCAATATTTGATCAATAAATCAATAACTGATAACTTGAGTCACTGAAATTTCAGTGTAGTAACTGGATTCCTTACCCCTATAATATACATAACTTTTGTTACCAGTGTTTTATTAGTTTTTGAGAAAAATGCAAAAATAGTCACAAATTTATCAAGGGGTGTAGTACCACATTAAAGTCATGTTTTTCATAGCGGATGTATGGATATCAACTGTAATAGCCGCCCAGTGTAGCGCATATCAACTGTAATAGGCGCACAGTGTCGACAGCCAGTGTTATAAATATAAACTTAATACTCCGTTGGTGAGCGACAGGCGATTGGTATTTCACAGAACGCAAGAAAAGGAGGCCTACCGTATCTGATTGGCTAGAAATCGATCGTTTGAACGCTCAGACGTGTAGTACAAACTCAAAATGGAGACATGTATTCAATTTGATTGAAATCGATATTCTATTATTGACGCAGATAAAGAAAGTCGGTAATGTACATTGTATTATAGATACAGCAGCTGGATCTTACACGGGTTCCTTTGTATAATTCATTTTTCAAACAGTTGAAAATATCACAATTTTTACTTTGGATTTCAAAATCTTTACTTATAAAATGCAGTAAAATATATCCACAGCAAACAGTAAGGCCCCGCTAATTAGTGTATTGCTTTTCGAGTTAGTGTACTGGAAACGAAACCTGCGTTTTACCCACAGAATTAAAACCAGAGAACCAGGACTCGACCGCCATCTTGATACAGGCATGAAGCAAAAATTGGGGGTATTCGGTTTCCCTCGGAATACGTTCGAGGAATTCGTTGTCATGCAAGCGCGACATGATGGGCGCACATTGAGAGACGCACTTGATGCGACCTGCACGCGATACCAAAGGCGCTTCAGATGAGACGCAGAATTGTTTTCGTTTGTCTCCGTGCACCGTCGGCAAGGACCCGAATACCCCCAATTTTCTCCCCATAGCTGGACGGTGCGATTGCACGTGGCGATATAGGGAGTCCCGGTTCTCCTTCTCTAATTCTGTGGTTTTACCTGACCACAAATCAAATTTTCTATAATGGCAACACCATATAATGGCAACACCGTGGGAAGCACGGTGGCCTAATGGTTAGGGCGCGAGCTTCATAATCGAAAGGTTGCGGGTTCGAATCCCCACCACGGCCAGTGTGTTGCGTCCTTGAGCAAGATAGCTTAATTCCCAATTGCTTCACTCCACCCAGGTGTGAAATGGGGAGCTGCTGGGGGTAATCACAATCTAAGTCGCTGAGAGTACCTGCGCATCAGTTGCGGACTTGTGGAAGCGGAAATGATTCTGATATATCCTAATGGCAGCGGAATAATTGTTGAAGTGTGCTGGTACTTAGGTGTAGCGCACGTTAAATCACCGACATTTATTTATTTTATATGTGGTACTGATCATCATGCACAAATCGTAGAATAGAAACTATGCGGCAGGCTCTGTGTGATATATCATATCATGTAAATGGTATGCTTAGCCTGAGTGAACAAAATCGCCATGCGTAGCTTTTGAAAAACGAGAGGATTCGCCGTACTATCACGGCAATTTTTGACACGAAGATATAGGGATGATGACGCTGTGTAGCGTACATTAATTGTTTTCTTGAATCTTTTTTTTCCATCTCTGCTACAGGCTGCATACAAGGTGTGGTGGGAAAGAAACTTCAATGCAGCCCCTAATGGTGCATTGATGAGAACATCCATATTAGGGGTGCATAACTACAACAACATTGAGAAAGTCATAGAAAATACCATACGGATATGTAAAGTGACACACGCAGACCCAAGGTACGTACGTGTTTATCGCGAATGAAAAGATTTGTCGGGAATAGACTTACATCAATAATTTAAAACTGGTCAACAACCATCTTCTAGAAACACCATCACATTAGGACAAAAGGATATTGTCAACATCTAGAAACACTAGAGAATAATCAGTGAGTCTACCAACTAGCATTAGCCTTTTAAGATATGGCGTACACAACAGGAGGGCAGTCTTCAATATGGGTAAAACCCGCCAAATTCAAAAGACTTTAGCCATTTCGTGCAGCACCATCCCATTGTCGGTTATTCCTTCATGTACTTTTACACGACCCTATTGTGGGTCGCCATATCTCGAAAAGGCTAATTACACGGCTAATGATGGAGAATGGTTATTGTAGCCTAAGATGTAGTATAAGTTGTACTTTTAAGATCATTGTAAAGCGCTTTGTTCATACTTATGCTAAGGCGCTATATACATTCTGTTTATTGTATTGTATTGTATGGTTTCTCTTAAATATTTGGTGCAAAAAGTGAGTGTTGTTGACCAGTTTTAAAATATACCTTTGATGTAAATGTTTATGTTGGGCTATTCCAGATATATTTTATCAAAAGTTGCGATGTGCGGATTCTTTTGGCCTGTTATGAAACTAAAATGTAATCATTTTAGAATTAAAATTGAAAAATTTTGCACGCAGAGGGGTTACATTGTACATGTTCAAATTTTGATTTTAGCCATATGAACCGTATTGCACTTATTTTGCAATTTCTGCAAATGATTTAGATCTTTTTTTAGATTTCCATAAGTAACGCATTGTAATATTAGTCTATGAGCAAATATGAACTGCCAGCTAAGACACTGATCTACAATAACCCGTATTTTTTTTTAACCCAAGATGCATTGCCTCCTGTATTGCCGTGACAACCTGCATCGCTATGATGTTACAAGGAAGACATCGGTTAAAAGATGGAAGCTATGATACACAGGCCTTAACCAATGATGCTTATGAATATGCAAAACCATATCTACAATACTACAAAGGGCAAGAAGAACATCTAGTTGGAGCAAAGGTGAGTATAACTGCCACAAATAAGCAAACAATTGCTTCCAACTTCTCAAATTATGCTGCAACCCCCATATACAAGAAAATGTGCCTTTGTATTACTTTGTTTTTGAATTTTTGACCATCCCTTTGACAATTTCATCCCCCCCCCCACAAAAAAAAGGGGACTGCTCTATAATCCGACGCTTCTATACTCCGAAGGTTCTTTAGTCCGAAGGTTCACTAGTCCGAACATGTGTTCATAGCATTCGTTAGTCCGAATTTTAAAAGAGGTTCTCTAGTCCGAAAAAAAAATTAAAAGAGGTTCTTTATTCTGACGGTTCTTTATCTCGAAGGTTCTATAGTCCAAATTTTATAAAAAGGTTCCCTAATTCGAATATTAAAAGAGGTTCTTTAATCCGAATTTTAAAAATGGTTCTCTAGTCCGAATATGAAAATCGGCTCTATAGTCCGAAATTACAAAAGGGTTCTATAGTCCGAAATTACAAAAGGGTTCTATAGTCTGAAACGGATACCGTGTTCTTTAGTCCGAATCAGTAAAAAGGCTCTATAGTCCGAATTTTTTCATAACATTAACATTTACTGCGCCCTCTAGGTAGATAATAGCAGAGTTTATGGTAAACGGGATGACACTACTTTGCCCCCTCCCCCCGTCATCAAAAACAAATCCTGCGTTCGCGCCTGATATCCCCAACTTACTGTAAACAAAGATCCTAAAAATACGATATTTGCTCCAAAAATGTTGACATATTTTTACACCATCAGAAACGAAAAGAAAAATAATGAATGGAACAAAAATATAAAGAAACCTGAAGAAGTACAAACACACACACACACAACCCACACCCACAAAACAAAAAAAAACAGAACAAAAGAAGGAAAGGCACAATGAAAGAAAATAAATGGAAGAACAAATGAAACAACTGAATAAAGACTAAAAGGAAGTCCAAATGAAAGAACAATGAATACAAAATAATGAACATTAAGAAATAACAAGAAGAAGAAAGAAAGAATATAATAAAGATAGAACGAAAGAAATTTGAATATAGAACAAACAAAAATGAGAAAGGGATTTTAAGAAAGAGCTAATGAAAAAAATATCGAACGAAATCAAGAATGAATAAATGAATGATGATTTGACACTGAAATAAATGATGAAAATAAAATTCGGACTATAGAACCTGTTTACCAATTCGGACTAAAGAACACGGTATCCGTTTCGGACTATAGAACCCTTTTGCAATTTCGGACTATAGAACCTTTTTTTAAAATTCGGACTATAGAGCCTAGTTCCATATTCGGACTATAGAACCCTTTTTAAATTCGGACTATAGAGCCTATTTTCATATTCGGACTAAAGAACCGTTTTCAAAATTCGGACTATAGAACCTTCAAATAAAGAACCATCGGAATAAAGAACCTTCGTAATAAAGAACCGTCGGATTAAAGAACCTTCGGACTAAAGAACCGTCGGAATAAAGAACCGTCGGACTACAAAAAAAAAAAAATCTGCCCACCCACCTTTAATAGGTTTCTCCTGTTATAGCCATAATGTATGATCTTTTTAAGTGAATTTCCAAACCTGATTTTTTTTGGCATACTATGTTTACACATGTCCCAGCTTACACTTTAAAATGCAAACAGCCAAATGTGTTGTGGTAATTGTTTGATGAAAGAGCAATTTCAACATATGTCTTACAAAGACATTACATCCCCATAGAACACCATGATTAACAGCATAAATAGCCAATGGGGTTTCTTTCATTTTACCTCACATTTCAGCATAAAAATGGACAGAAAAGTTATGACTAATATAATATTATTTCAGCATTTTGGATATAAAAGAATAACAAATTAAAATAAAAAACCACAAAATAATCATTTATAATTCTGGATATTATATTGCTCCACAGGATATTCCTGAGTATCCAGCTGAAGACCTTCATCGTTTTATGAATATAGAGAACATAGAGGACCTGGATCTGGATGAAAAAGGCAAAATTGGCTACATATACAAGTGTCTGGGAGCAGGCTTCTGGGCGTTTAGACAGAAAGACTTCAGGAAAGCGATTGAAGCATTAACAAGAGAGGTACGTTTTCCGGGGGGGGGAGTCATGCCTAACCAAAGATTCACATTAATAGGATCTTTTTCATGATCAGGCACCGTTGCGTACATTAATCGTGAATATGATATCTGAAACAAGGACATTTAAGAAAAAGAGTATACCTTGCACAAAAGTGTTTTGGGTCCTTTGAGATGAATGTAGCATGAAGAAAGGTTAAATGTTGAAAAAGGTTGAATTTGTGTTTTCCAGTTTATTTGTTATGAAGGGTTTTAGGGTCAATAAAATGACTGATTTACTTGCTTCTATTCTAATGAGGGTGAAAATAATGTCAATACTTGTTTGGGGTAGGAAATTCTACTTGTCATATTTGTTTAGAGATGCATTTTTAGACCTTGCAAATTGTTAAAGGGCAGGTCTATAGCAAAAACAAGTTTATCTCTATTCGAAGAGAATAATTATTACATTACAAGTTGACACTTGTTGCAATTTTTTTGTGCGTATTTCTCCTGAAAAAGGAGAAATTGTGTGGTTAAAGTTCAGCCTCGTGCGTGTTCTTCCCCGTTTGAAGCGTACGTGTTCTCCCCCGTTTGACTGATGACGTAGGTAAATGAAGCGGACACTTCATCGTGCTCTCATCATACAATCACTTTGACAAGTTTGACATTAGCAACAATGCGTTGTACTATCACTTACCATAACAATGCTGCATAACAATACGCACGCTATTGTTCTCTTTCGGGAACAAAGCCCACACAATAATTGTTACTATGTGTTTGCTTTGTAATATTTCATCCAACTGAAACTATAGCATTGCAATATACAGGGAAATCAGTTACATGAGTTTGTGGACTAACACGGTTTATATGCTAGTCTCAGATGAAATTCTAAGCTCAAATTATGTATTTATTTTTTAGGCCTAATATTTCTCATGATATTGATATACATATGAATTGTAATATCACAATTGTCTAATATATAAGAAAGAAGCGGCTGATTTTATCCATATGTTTAAAAACCATGAAATTTGTAATACTTAATTTGGATTTTTGCTGAACCATGAAATGGTCTCAGCCTATATTAGTCTATGTTACTTACTTACTTACTTACTTACTTACTTACCAACCATTTGGTCTGAAATGGACATATCTTTAAATGCCACAAAGGTATGAACCCCAAGTGGTGTGAAATGAAAGAGAACGAAGTAAAGAATATAATACAAAAACACAGGGGGTTCTACTCATAATAGCTTTAAAGTTGTGGTCCATTTTGTCTTTAAAATCATCAGAAGTCGCCCAATTGGGCTTCTATCACGGGTTTGCCAACTTTCTTTTAGATATAACAATTACTGCCTGTGACGGGAGGCAGCTTGTCTGCTATTTTGATAACAAGCATATTGTTTCCAAGAAAGTGAAGTAAATATTGTGAAAATTCCCAAAGTATTATTAAAACAGTATCTTAACCACAGTATGGACCAAACTGGACATGTCTAAAATCGCCCACTATAGCCCATTTTGTGGTTAGTATTTAGATCACAGGAAATTACGGCGTCCCATGATGCATTTATGAAAATACACACAAGGTATGTGATAAATGCTATATATTGCCTCTGATTGCGCAATAATGGTGAATACTTGTGTGGTGGGGGTTTGGTGGTCAAATGTTATTCCTTCCCATGATGCATTTATGAAAATCAATACATACACACTATAAGGCTTCAAGGTAAATGCTATATAGTTTCTACCAACATTTTGAAATATGTCCGATTGAGCTAAAACTTGGTACAAATAATCCTTGATCATAAGGGGATCATGAAACAGCATCTGAGATCATCAAAGGTCAAATGTTAAAGCTGCTCCGATGGGGCTGTAACTCTGGGAAAACAATCCCCGGCAACTGGGGAAAAACAATCTGTGGCATTTGGGAAGTATGAAACTTCAAAGGACATCTGAGGTCAAAGGTGAGGTCAAATTTAGAGTTGCTCCGATCGGGCATGGTTCAGCTATGGTGCGGTTACTGCTCTTGTTTTTCTGTTAACAGCAACAGTATACGTTCTGTCCATTGAGAGCGTTTATAGTTCCTTTTCTCACAGCGTGCACATCTCATTTCATGACGTCACCGGTTTTCTAGGCCAAATCTGTCTCGTTCGAAGGAACTCGCCGCTTAAGTTGGTTTTTGCGGAATATCAATTTTAAACGTCTTATTTTCTCAAAAAGGAGTCATTTTCATTGTCCTCATAATATTAGCTTGCCAATGGTATGATGTTGTTTTTGCTATAGACCTGACCTTTAAGGGTTTGCATACAGCCAAAAAAAAATACCCAAAATGCAAAATCCGGGTCGGTCGGGCCCATATAATGGGTTTTTTCATCGCCTTAATCTTATCTTTTTCTCTCTGTAGGCTGGTGATGCTGATACTAATGGTGCTGTAGCAGGAGCTTTATTAGGATGTAAAGTTGGTTATAAAAGACTACCGAAAACATGGAGAGAAGAACTAATACATAAAAGATGGCTGGAAGGCCACATCAAAAGGTATGTCCCTGATCTGGCATATTATTGATTTATCAAATTTTATAATGTCGTTGGGCGGGAAAAACCTCTTATATGCTTTTGGCCCCTGAACATGCTTAGAACAAAACTGCCAACAGGTTATTTGCAAGAGTGAAAAATAAAAATGCACTTTTCGTGCATGCATTTGGAGGGAGAACTACATAGATATCATCCTTGGTAAAATACACACCCAGCTATACTCTATCGTCTCATAACACGGGCAAGAACCAATGAAATTAGTGACAACTGTAAGAATACTGCATCAAAATGTTCTTGTTTTTGTTGTATTTAATTGATTTGATGAATAAATTACTAGGCTGAAGGCACTTTTTAACAAAAAATATTTTCTCTGTGTATTTTCAGGTATTTGCACTTGGGAGTAATGACTGCTGGGTCTGATGATGCTGGCACAGATGTCGATGCTGCGTGTGTTAGCGATAGTGGCAGCGGTGGCGCTGTAGGTGCTTCGACCAATCCTGCTCATGAAGTCACCAAAGACTCCCAAACAGAAAAACAGGATGAAGTTGCCAATAACAACAAACCAGCTCACACCAGTGATCAGAGTGAATCAAATGCAGCTGAAATGTCATATGATGTATCACATGATGTGTCACATGATGTATCACATGATGTACCACAGGACACAGAAGAGAAAAGGACTGGTAATGAAAAAAGTGAAAAAGATGAGACCAATAAGAAGGTGAAGGAATCGACATAGGTATTGATGTCATTCCTTTGGGGAACCACTGGTCAATGACCAGGGGGTGTCATGCATGACCAAAGATTTACGTAAAGAGAGTCTTTTTTCATGATCAGGCACTGTATGTACGTATTGTGAATAGGGCATCTAAAGCAAGGATATATGTGACCAGCTCCAACAAAACCTGGAACAAGTCGCCAGACATATTTTTGAGTTATAGGCCTTTAAAGATGACATAAAAATAAATTTTTGGAATACTTAACTGCATGGGACTAAGTGGCCTATTAAATCCTTGAAAGTACTTATAAGAAGAGGTTTATTTAATCAATAAATAACAGTTGAACTCTGATAATCCCTGATCAATCGTGTATAAGGCAGTAAACTAATTGGCCCATTACTCAGAATAGTAATTTGGCAAAAATATCAAGGTATCATTTACAAAATTATCCATATCTTGAAAAGTATTGATGCTATTTATGTAATTTTGGTATCATTTTAAAGCTTATTGTCTAGTGCTTACATTTTTATTCAAATCATGGAATATCAAAAATGTGACTTGTTCCTGGTTTTGTCAGAGTGGGTCACGTATAAGAAAAAGAGTATACCTTGCGCACTACATGTATATCATTATAGTGTTCAGGTTCCTTAGAGACAAAGGTCTTAGAGCTTAAAGGTTCTGACTTTGACTTTTCCCAGTTGTTAGGGACAGTTTTAGGGTCAAGAAATTGAATGATTCTATAAATGGGGTAAAAATAATGCCAAATACTTGTTTAGGGTATGAAATTGCACCTATACTTGTTTAAGGGTGCACTATCAGACCTTACAAATTTTACAAACCTTACACTTTTTTAGGGTGCTTTTTAAGCCTTGACGGTAACACATGACAAGTGTAATTTATCCGGCAGCTATTAGTTTTGTTTTTCTAAACATCTCTTTAAGTGACAAACAACTCATTGTGCTGTTCACATTTTTAAAAAAGAAGAGTGAAAAAAAATGCAAAATTTGAGGACTCATCAGAAATACAAGGCCTTGACAAATGTTACATCAATTCTGACCATTTTAACCCCATGAGAACTACCTGCCAATTAGCCAAAAAGAAGTTTTCATTATCAATTGGACCAATAAGCAACATTGTTAGAATCATTTTACCACGCAAATAATATGGGGTGAATTATTTGCAAAGCTCCATTCTGATTGGTGATTAAAGTGAAGATATCATGTAATTGACTAATTAAGCAGAGGCAATGTTAGATCGGCAGGTAGTGCTCAGGGGGTTAAGAAACAGTCAATTCATTATTGAATTAGATTTGGTCATACTATGGGCTATTCCATTTGAAATCTATCGTACTCCTGTGGAAGATTTAAGACAAGTCTTCCACAGAGGGGGTATGTTTTTCAAATAGTATTGGCTTGGGTTAATTGTTTTGAAATTCATACTCCCCCTGTAGTATGGCTTCACCTGTCTTCCACAAGTAGAGTGAGTATTTCAAATGGAAGTTACCCAATTTTCTATTTGAAACCCATACTCCCTTTGTGGAAGACTTAATAGCTAAATCTTCCACAGGGGGAGAGGATATCAAATGGAAAAGCCTAATAATGCCCACATGGTGAGAGCTTGTTATACTGGCTTATGACTTATTATTGTGAAAAAAAGAAGGGATATCCCGGGTGGGATATGAAGAGGAGGCATTGTGTTACTGGAAGAAAATTCCGGTCGATCCTTCATGTAATATTTCATGTATGAAAACCTAATCTAATCCCAACTAATCCTAACTATAATCCTATTACTAATCCTAATACTAATCCTAAATTTTGTGTATAATTACATGAAGGAGTAATCAGAATTTCTTTCTGAAAATGTTGATACCATAATCTCATTTTTGACTAAAATTGGACATTCTAAGGTTTTGTTTTTCTGAGCCCTTGACATGTTTGTTTCGCTACAGGTGTGCCGAAAACCAGGATACAAACAGGTTTTTTTATTATGTATTTTATTTTTAATTTTGTGTAATTTTCAAATCACAAATTTATGCTCTATTAGTCACAAAGTATATAGATATGATAACTTGTACATGGAATTTTCTAACTTTTAGGAAAATGTTATGATTTTGTGATGCTAAGTAATATTGATAATGATTTCAACTCATTTATATACAAACTATGTCATTATGAATTCAGCAGAGAGATGAAAAAACGTTTTACTGTAAACCGTCCCCATCTAACATATAAAGATCACGGTGGCTAAATGGAACAGGCTCAGACTCAAAATCAGAAGGTTGCGGGTTCGAGCCCCCACGACACCATCGTGTTGTGCTCTTGAGTAAGGCACTTTATCTCGATAATGCCTATCCTCCCAGGTTTATAAATGGGTACAGGCATTCTTATGCCGGGAAGGTAACAGAATTACTGTAGAGGAGGTGTGGTGATTCCCCCACGCCCACGGCAACATTTCATGATTGAGTCTGGCCTAATCACTAACAAAAGTGAGATGGGCACTCCGTCCTGTAAAAAGAGCAGGTTCGACTACTTTACCATTTTTTAATCCAACACATGAAGGGCTTCAGGCGATGCGCTAAAACTGTTGTTTTATTCTGTCAATAGAGGGCGACATTGCTGATATTTTACCAGTTAAAAGTTTGTAGTTGGATTCTATTCGGCCAAATGCGGTGATCAAAACAATATTATACCAAATATTTTGAAATCATGTAATAGATTTTGTTCTGTATTTCTGATCAAAATTGAAATGAAGTAAAATTGCACGCAAAAAACTAAATACATATATGCCATCTACAGGTTTTTTATGCCTGATAGAATGGGAATGCATATCATGTACACAGATGTCAATCATATTTCATATAAAACTGCCAAAATTACATAAATTGATATTTGTTGTATGTTTGATAGAATTATTTATATAAGAAATACCATATTTGACCTAAATAGTGCCCATATGGAATTTTTCAAGTAACAACTTTTAAAGCGCCCCCTTTCAATGCGCCAATTTCTGAGTAAATTTACCTTCTAACTCTTTCGGTGTAAGATGATGATTTTGACTTCAGATATGTATTTTTATGTTTATATCTATGTGTGTAAATTTGCAGTTTGACTTTCCAATTTATTTATTTCCTAAGCCCCCCCCCCCCCAAAAAAAACCCAAAAAAGGAACTGACATGTATCTGGGCGCTAATAGATCAAATACGGTACACAAATATTACCAAATGAGTGCAAATGTGATGTATGTTGTTTACAAATATGCTATATTGGAATTTTATAACAGTTTTGTTTAGATGTATGTTGATTGGATTGTAGACATCAAAATCACTACTTCATATGTGACACGATCTGATCAATGGGGGCCAAAGGCGGCAAACTTGAAATTGAGATAAAGGCGAAACTATGCAGTGAAAAACAATAAAATACATAAGAAAATAGACATCACAAAATTTTAGAACCAAATATGCTAGACCTTTGGTGTTTTCAGAACATGAACGCCTAATGTTTAAGGTAATAATTATATAGTAACTCAATTTTCAAAAATGCCTCCTTTGGCCCCCATGGACCAGATCATGTCACATATTATGTCATCCAAACCGATGCTAAATATTTTTTAAAGGCCTAATTGTTCAAAGGGGCACTTCGTGATCCACAGCTTCAAATGCTAAACTCACAAAACAATGGTACCTTGCAAAATTTGGTGGCACATAATTTGGACCAAACCAGCATTAGCATTCCATAGTCTGGTTATGACATTTAACCTAAATTTAGTCTGAAGATTTGGAATATAGATTTCAAATGGGATTACCAGAATGAGTGACTCCATTTGAAATTCACACTCCCTGTGTGGGAGATTAAGGTCATAGGGGGTGTATGGATTTCAACTGGAATAAATCAATTAAAGTTTTATGACAAGATAAGCTTTATTATGAGAAAGAATATGACTTAAATTTGATGTCATCCAATGGTACTGATTGATTACAGCAGTTGAAGTACAAATTAATGTTACAAATGGCCATGTGTCGTGAACTGGGGTACCTAATAGGGTGTTGTTGTTTCATTTTAAAGTAAAAAATGACTTATTTGTAAGAATAATTTATTCTGTTTTAATTCTATTTATTTTGCATTCATATTAAAGCCTAGAAAGTTCTCCTTCATTTCATACCAAAATTAATTTTCTGCAATTTTAAATAAAAAAGTTGTGAGTAATTAAGTAAACATAGATAGAGGATGGTGCAATTGGGATACGGAATTGGGATACAGCACCATGTAAAGTCTATGAGAGAACATGTGCACCGAGTTCATCAAGGCTTATCTATACTAGAACAATGAATAAAACCTTTGAATAAGATACTGTTGTAAGGCCAAAAAAAAACAAGTTTGTTTCCTGTAGCGCGCTCGCATGTTGTTTTTGACGGCGTATGTGCGCATTTGAATTTTTTTTTCACTTACAAAGAAAAAAAGAGAAAAAAAATGCAAAAATCGCAAACATATAATATAAAACACTATTGGAGTAAACATTTACACATTACACAACAAATAAACAATATAAATATTCTTGAATATGAAGAAATATGATTTTTTTGTGTGTGTGTCGGAGAAATCCACTGTAAATTCCCATTCCAATTTGCAGCGAAAAGGGTATTTTTTTAACGCATTTCGCATTTGACTTTTTGGACCTGCTACAGGAAACAAACATGTTTTTTTGGCCTAAAGCTAATAATCAGTTGTACTCTACTTTTATACCAAATAGACTTGTTTTGTGTGTTTGTTAACAAAGTACCGTAATTAATTACCCAATAGACTAACAGTATTAGTTCTTGGGACACGGATCCCGTACCATCTTACATTGAAACATTCATAATTTGCAAACTATAGACCCTATCATAGCAAAGTTATACATTTTCTATTCTTTCCAAAAATCGGTATTTCAGTAGGGGAAGTCTTAAGCAGTCCAAGCAGTATTCCTGCATTTTCCACTCATTTTAATGGAAAATTTGATGTGATTTTGTGTATTATAGCAGTACATCAACTAAGTGATCAAGGTATACATATTGCGGTCGGCAATTGCCTCTACTTTGCACTAATAAGCAGTGGCGTGCGCAAAGGGGGGGGGGGGGCACATACCCCCACTTTTGTTGGTCATTCAGGGGAAAATGCTTAAACCGCACCTTACACACCTAAATCAGACTCCATTCGGGGGACCTGAACAACCTGCCCCCCACTTTCAATGTGCTGCGCACGCCACTGCTAATAAGGTTGTTTTTTTTATGGTGCTATGGTTTAAATGTTGCATATTTTTGAGGTGATATTTGTTGACAGCATTTTCAGTGCACATGCATAAGACTTGTCACTACTGAAATTTAAATGACATATTTGGAAAAATCGGACATTTTTCTTTCAGAAAATATATACTTTTGCTATAATACAGAGTATAGTTTGTAAATTATAAGTGTTTCAATGCAAAATGATCATTATAACAAATGGAGACATTCCACCTGAAATCCATACACCCCCTATGGAAGACATAACCTTTATCTCCCACACAGGGTGTATGGATATCAGGTGGAATAGCCCAATATATAACTTAGTACAAGAAATTAACATTTAGGGAGCATTCACAAACACTTGTTAGGGGGGCCATAATGCAAAAAAATTCATCACAAACATTTTTCTGCCCCCCCTTTTCAGATCTCAAAAATATCAGGGCCCCCTTTTTGACATGAAAATTATGGGACAATTCCATAGAAAAGCATATAAACTCAATTTTCCCAGGAAAATTTGTGGTTAACTTTTTAGAGCCCCCCCTTTAGAAGGTCAAAATTTTAAGGCCCCTCCCCCTTTTTGCATCAGGCCCCCTAACAAGTGTTTGTGAACGGTCCTTTAAAGGGACTTTCAGAGATCTGCCAAGGACCCCAAAATTTTATTTTAAATTTTCTGAACAGTCACTTAAAATGGTTGATAGATTGTGAAAATATCCTTAAAGCACTTTCTTTTCAGGAATATTGACAAACTATGAAGGAAACTGCCAGGTTACATCCGTCCAAGATCGCATCCCCTATTTAATTTAGGAATTCCTTATGCCCAAGCATAAGGAATTCAGATTTGTTTCTTTAGACATGAAAACAGTGTCATCCTGATGTGGCAGTGATATCAGTATGCGTGTGCTCACTGAAACAACTGCCTCAACGCGTTGACGCACTGCCACAGGGTGAAAAAATATTCTAGCTTAAAGTCATAGTAAATATTCTACAAGTGCAATAAAAATGATGTGTGGTGAATAATGTAGTTTGGGATTGACCTATCTCTGAATTTCCCTTAGGCAACGAAAAAAAGAAAACCCTGTTCTACAGGCCCGACCGACCCAGATTATATCTGTACAAATGAATGCCGACGCAAATTTCAAACTATTCAAAATATATTTGCAAAATATTTGAAGATTGTGGTGATTTTGGGGGTCATTTGCCAAAAAAAAAAAAAAAAAAAAAAGGCTCAACCAACTGACCCTACTTGAAAGGTCTGTCTGCCTGTAGAGTTTTCTTTTTTGGTCGCCTTAGTAAGATATATGCAGTATTTTTAAGTGTAAAATGTATGAGAAATTATAGCCAAGAATTATAGTCAGTACGTAATTGTCCTGTTTATTTTGAGGTAAGATTGAATGGTGAATGACAAGGGAGACATACTGCCTATGTAACCATGAAAGAAAAGTATTAGAACTAAGTTACAATTAAAGCCATATGATTGTGTGATTTGCTCCACAGCGATGCCCTTAATTTTTCTTGAATTTCTACTTTTTGCATGATTGTAATGCCCAATTGGTTTTTAAAATACCATGTGAAAGACTAAGCCTGAAGTGCTTCAATGACAGTAAAATTTGAGTTTTTTTGAAAACCGGATCACTGATCGAATGATGGCTAAACACATCGCGTGCTTGTGTATCATTGAATCAGTAACATATAAACTGTGTGCATATCGCTATTAACTCATTGCATGGTTTCGCCATATATGCGAAGAGAGCCTCGATCTGGCAGCATGCATGAATGGGAATTGAACCAGTCATATAACATTGCGTAAAGTTATGTAATTCTTCCTTTTATGTCATGCCAGTTCCCGGGGCCAGTTCCAGGCTCTCCTTGCATCATGGCAGGACCATGCATTAGGCGATTTTATTGACGTATGAACTGTGTGTATATCGCCATCAGTCTTACATGTACATCTCAATTGTACATCCCAGTTACGTGAAGCTCCATCAATAATCATGATAATAATATGATCGCTGAGCTAATAATACACGCATTGTAAGCAATGGAATGAAAAATCACTTTTCTTTGTTTTACCTCATTTGTTTGGCTCAAAATTAAAAGGGGGCAATGTGATCAGTGAAAACTAACATTTAAATAGGACTATATCCTTGATGTAAATCACACATTATTGCTTTAAGTTCCAGAGAGAACTAGCATTAATTTGGTTTACAAAGTCAACCAGGGTGTTAGTATAGCCAGCCACCTGTTTGCCCATCATGTTGGGCAAGCAGTTTGCTCTTGGGACATATTATGCAAAAAATCTTCAGATTTTTCCCAATTTTGGTGAAAAGGTCAGCAGTGTTTATAAAGGTAAGGCCAATAAAAAAAATTGTTTGCTTGCCCTCAAATGAATTTTTAAAATTGGGTCGGTCGGTCGGGATTTTTTTCTTTTTTTTTTTAATTTCTATCTAGCAAACTCTACTGATTGTATTAATTAAGTCTCAAAATATGAAAAATCGGACAGTTTTGGTGTCAAAATGTATCAACTAACATTACAAAGCAACTAAAATGTTGAACACAAGCTCTAAAATACTTTTTTTTTACATCTTCAGAATGCAAAAATTTGAAAAGAAAAAACCTTTTTCAGGAATTTCCAAAAATAGGGTCGGTATTCTTTTGTACAGTAAATAGGGTCGGTCGGTTGAGGGCAAGCAAACAACTTTTTTTTTTTTGGCCTAAGCAGGGGGCTGGTCTATATTGAGGGAATTGCATATGAACATTTCAATACTGCCCTTTATTGGATTCAGTGGGAGAAAAAGCCATCATATACCATAGAATTACATCTGCAAGCGTATCATATAGCCTATGCCTTAAATGAGTTATATGATTCTGGGAAGACACCCTCCATATTATCTAGAGCATTACTGATACAGGCAGCTGTATATGCATGTATAAGACTCGTCAATTGTAATGTTTTAAAAAGTTGTACTGGATGGTATCCGCCTTTCGTCTCATCAAAAAACACTCATTAAGACGCATATGCTTGTAAATGGAATGTTACGGTATTTAATGTTTGGATCTCCCCCAATTCATTGCGTAAACTGTGATTTTGGAAGTTGTTAGTTGTCTATTATAAGATTTATGTGCAATTTTATATGATATTATACTAAAAATAAAGCAACAGACAACTGTGTATATTGAAATAATTTATAAACAAAATATTTACAAGTTGTTCAAAAGAATACCTTTTAGTAATAAAACATGTTATTATAAACATATTTACAACAATGTTTGGTCATTGACTTACTCTTACATACTGCGCATAAAAAGTATATCCATGCACTTGAAACAAATTAAGGGACCGTTCACTACAAACACTTGTAAGGGGGGGCCTGGTGCAAAAAGAGGGGCCCTGAAAAGTTTTGACGCTCCTAAGGGGGGCCCTGAAAAAAATGACCAAAAATTTTCCTGGAAAAATTCAAGTTTATATGCTTTTCTATGGGGTTGACCCCATGTCAAAAAGGGGGGCCCTGAAATTTTTGAGCCCCGAAAAATTTTGCGATGAATTTTTTTTCGCACCAGGCCCCCCCCTTACAAGTGTTTGTGAACGGTCCCTAAAGCAATATCTTAAAGACACTTCTTTTAAAGACACTGAACCTAAATTGTCAAATAAGGTAGTCAATAAATAGGACATTTTGTTCTGCATAGATATTTTTATAGCTCATTCGGCATGATCCGACTTTATTTTCCCAACTTATACCAAATTTAATGAAGAGAGTTTCAAAAGTGACAATTGTTTACATAGACTTTTCTCTTGAAACACACTAATTATGAGTACAGCGAGTGCGTGTTAATCTGCCACGCTGTAATGAACCTGTTACAAAAGCCAGTGGGAATCTCCTGAAGGAAGAAATATCCCGAATGCGTCACTTTTTGAAATGCTCTTTTTTCATTCAAATTGGGGTAACTTGAGAGAAAAAGGTTGCAGCATGCGAATGAAGTGCCAAAATATGCAGAACAAAATTATCCATCTATTGATTAATTTATTCGGTAATTTAGGTTTAGTGCCTGATATTGCTTTTGTTTCCAAGTGTACGGATACTTTTTGTGCGCAGTTATATGTCATATGCCTGTCATTGTGGCTTCTGCTAGTGGATAACAAGTTAATACTACCTGAATTCAATAGAATATTGTTCAGGATAATTGCAGCAGTAATAAGCACACATTACCCATACCTTCTGATATCAATTTTTTTTCAATTTTTGTGCAACATAATTAATACTCATTTTATGGCAAATGATTAAAAATTTATATTTTTGATATTTAGCAGTCCTCAAAGTAAACTTTATAAATCTAATGATATGTACTTGTATGTTGCTGGGATGAAAAGCCCAATGACGCTATACACAACTCAAATTTTTTTAACAATCATGCTACTCAATGTTGCTACATGTACTACAAAGCAGCAAATAGCCATGGTCGGACAAAGTTTTTGCGAAGTACAGACAGGCATTAAAATGAGTTGACACACCACCTATAGCACAACCACCTGTGTGACTGTCTGAATATTAAATGTACCAACAGTCACTTTGTTGATAAATTTTCATTGTTATTTCAGATGTAACTTCCCTTGGTACACATTGTTTGACAAGAAAATTACATTTTATAACTTGATTCATTCAAAGTCTTGTATAAATACATACATTTTTTGTAGGTATCCAGTAATTCCTTAGACCTGTAGAACTCACTATTCTACTATTCTACTGCATATCTCTCAATGGGGCTATTTCAAAATAAAAGCTCTTTAATGTAATTCAACAGAATTTGCAAGTTACAGTGGCGGCTGATGATACTCTTGTGACAACGCCTTTTGCAACAGGTAATGGGTGGAAGTGCTCAGACCATAGTCGGCAATGTGAAAATGCATAAGTAAGGTGCAAGACCAATAGGAAATATTCTGCCATTTTAGTAGCCTTTGACTTGGAAATATGCAAATCAGGGTAATGTTTTTGGTTAGATTGGTTCTCTACCAAATTAGATGGCAAGCTTAAATTGGGTCAGAGACTTGTGGAATAAGTGTACATCCATATCAAAACGATGCACTTGTCGGCTGCTACATGTGTCTCATTTCACATAATAGCTAGGAATAAATACCAGACTCATCTCCGAGTGGAGGTCACTTCAAATCATCCCAAGTCACATGGTGTATGAATACAGAGAACATTCCTTATACAATTTGACTTGGGGATGATTTGAAGTGACCTACACTTGATATGAGTCTGGTATTTATTCCTAGCTATTATGTGAAATGAGACACATGTAACATAGATGTGAAGAACTGTGACAAGTGGTCAGATTTCAAACAATAATATTGCTGTTCCAAAAAATGGGCACACCTCCTGTATACAGGTCTTTGTGGATTCTGGTTCTAATTTACAAATTTGAATAACTAGTACTTCTAAATATGACAAAATCTAAACTACTTGGGTAACTGTTAGTGTTGTAAATTTGCAACTAAATATTTTAACTTTCATAATATTATTGAAGAAGCTCCATATAATCTAATATTAAGTTGTCATGATTGTCACCAACTTGACAGAAGGGTACTATAGGACTGTTCCAGTTAAAATCCATACACCCCATGTGGAAGACATGATTAAGTGCATGTCTTCCATTGACGGTGTATGGATTTCAAATGGAATATCCCAATCTACCATACTGGATTGTCACTCATGAGAAGCAAAATGAGTGTACCTCCTCTACCTTTTTCAGGAAATTGAACAATATTTGTTTTTAAGCATGAGCATTACACACATGTTTGCACATGTAAGGCTTTATAATAAAGCACACTCAGCACAACACATTTCACATAGGTCACATGGCCTAGGTGTATGCGCATCATCATACAGCATACACGAGTATCCTTATGCTTGCGTAAATTCACGTTAGCACTCACCAGTGATACGCAACTAACACAAGTACCGTGCCCAACAGCTGCATGGTGACTCAGAAAACTTTACTAGTCAAACTCAATTTTAGCTACTGGGCTATTCAATTTGAAATCCACACTACCCCTGTGGAAGATTTTGGAAATATGTTTCACAGAGGGAGTATGAATTTTAAATGGAATGAGCACATTAGGCAGCTCCATTTGAAACTCACCCTCCCTCTGTGGAAGATTCAGGTTGAATCTTTCTCAGAGGGTGTATGGAATTCAAATGGAGCTGCCTAATGTGCTAATTCCATTTAAAATTCATACTCCCCCTGTGGAACATATTTCCAAAATCTTCCACAGGGGTAGTGTGGATTTCAAATTGAATAACCCAATGCATCTCCTTGTTTACTTTACAACCGCTAGTACTAGTCTGACTCAACCACAGGCGCCCCTGCATCGGCTGGTATCCCTTCAGCCCCACAAGCCTCCTGCCACTGTGACAACCATACACTTGGTTCCATGTTGAATATCTACAAAACAAAAAAGTGGTAACACATCAAACTTGGCCCAACGAGACTTTTTTAGAAGCTTCGAAAAAACAAGCAAAATTTCACTTAGATATAGCAATGTTTCTCATAATTTCTTGTGAAATCCTTATACGGGATAGGAAATTTTCACTCCAAATCCTACAATTTCCCAAGAATGAACTGGATTCTACATTTTTATCAGTCCATACCTGCCAGCAGTGATATATTTGCACGACATAGAAAAATTAATATCCTTGCTGGAGACACAAAACACGCTTTTATTTAGGGTGCTCAGTTTTATTAAGAAAACAGTTTCAATTAATCAAATTCAGTAGCTGGGTCAGGTTTTTTAATCACAACTTATATATTCTATCAAAATTTTGATAAGTTTTAAGTGTCAACAGGATGAATAATATACACCAAAGATCTAAATTTATACACAATTTAATAACTTTACACTGATCTGAAAATATTGATTTTAACCAATGTACTATATGTACTGAATCGCTTAATTAACCAAACATAGATTTTCTGTACCAAATATTTTGTCGTAACTGCAATGCTTCACTAAATGATGGGACTATATAAATGGGTTGTTTCCATTTTCTTAGTTACACTTACAGTTTCTGAAATGAACTTGAGTATCCTCATCTTGGACACTGATGCATTTGACCTCTGACCCCATCTAAATTCATACACAGGAGGCTCACTGTTTGGAATTCTTGTATATTCCAAATAGCTGAAAGAGTAAAAGATTAGGAAATGGTTCAGTAAAATTCAAAACTTTCATCACATGTTGCAGCATCTGTTTATATCTTTAGAATTATACCAAAAGATTGCAATAATATAATATAACACTATGACATATCTGCCATCTTGGATTGTCACTCATGGAGGACAAACAACAGAGGTTATCCATGTTACTCATGTGTGACTTCTAAAAAAAGGCGCTGGTTCCCGTAGTATTCCTCAATCAAACCAATTCAATACACGACCTCAGAGTTACTTGCATGACTTTGGTGGACTATTTGAAACAATTATGGTTGCACATGCAGGTACTTCTTTTGAAAATCCTAAACAAGATATAGCAGTCGATGGTAGGATATGCAGCTTATAGAACACGGATAACCTCAATGTATCTCTAGCATTAATCGACAAGAGCGTGCAATCAAATGACAATTTGCATCTTAACCCCCTGAGCACTACCTGCCGATCTAACATTGCCTCTGATTGGTCAATTGCATGATATCTTCACTTTAAACACCAATCAGAATGGAGCTTTGCAAATAATTCACCCCAATTTTTTGCTGATTGGTCCAATTGATAATGAAAACTTATTTTTGGCCAATCGGCAGGTAGTTCTCATGGGGTTAAGCTTGAGCGTTATTAAGGTTTGCGTACACATGCTACATAGTATATATAGACAGAATGCAAAAAACCACACTTTGAATCAAAAAATTTGTCAGGCGCATAGCGAAAAATAATCGAAAGTACATACTTTGGCCTGATCGACAGCCACACCTCCATTTTGCTTCATCAAAATTGAGATTTTTGTATCAAAAAAAGCTCATATTTTTCTCATTATCCAAGTGAAATTTAACACCCAAGGTATTTTTTTGGTTTAACCCTAACACCCAACCTTGCTTTTTGCTATCGGAAGTTATAGTAGAAAAGAAAAAGGAGAGAAGAAGAAGAAAGAAGTCACTTGGCACCCCCGGGATTCGAACCTTAGACCCTCCGCATGCCAAGTACACAATCACCGACCGGTAGCCACGATCACCGACCGGCAGCCACGATCACCGACCGGTAGCTACACAGGTAACGCTACACCTTACTTACAGTTGTCTTGTGAATTCCTGAGTCAGCAGTTTCTTAACATCACCAAATATGTCATGATTCTTCCTGTTAAAAAATACACATAAAAAATTACTATAACATTATTTTGCTTCCTCATTTCCCATATCTGGGCCAGATTACATCAGGTTCGGGGTGGTAGGCCTGTAGCCTGTAGCCAGTACCGAGGGAAAAATAGTTCCCTCTATTTCCCTTCAAACTTTATTTAGAAATGAGCAAATGACTCAACAATCGGTTTTTTAAATTTTCTGAGCATGTCAAATGAGCAATTTAAACATTGTATTATTGTATGCATACATAATGGGCTATTTCCAGTTGATATCCATACACCTAAGGAAGACATGACCTTAATCTCCCACACAGGGGTGTAGATTTCAAACGGTATCACCCATTTAAGTAACCTCATTTGAAACTCACACTCCCTGTGTGGAAGATTAAGGTCATGTATTCCATAGGGGGTGTATGGGTCTCAATTGGAATAGCCCTGTAGATAAACTTACTCGTCTCCATCAATTCCCAGCTTCCCGAGGAAATGCCAAAGTACAGCTGTGAAAAAAGCAACAAAAAAAGACCTTGCATTCTTGATGAAAATACTAGCCGATCACGAGTGAGTTGGTTCACTTCCGTATTATGCACACATGGGCTCTTATGACACAATGTATGTGGACAATCTTCATGCTGTTTGGCAGCTATGTTCATTCAAATGAAATTTTTACTATGGACACAAACACAGGAAAGGATTCGGACCTGTTGTGTCAACCGTGCACACAGTTCAAAACTACATCAACTTTGGTTAGCTATTAAATCCTGAAAGCCTTTGCTAAAATAAATAAATGTAAGTATATGGTCATTTTCACGGTAAAGGGTGTAACTTTGGATTTTTAACATTTTAATCCGTAGTGTTCTAATAAAGCCACAGAATTCCATGATTTTTGGCCACATAAGTCATCTAGTTAGCAGCTACCTTGGGTAGCATAATCAGCTTTGGGAGTTACTGCGTTCAGTTTTAGCAGGCTTAAATGTACTTAATATTGCCATTTTGAAAAACTATAAAAAACAGTAACATTTTTGTAAAACCCTGTGTTTTCTTCAGTTAGTTCATGGATAATTTTTCTTATCCTGAAAGTACAGTCATATGTTCAGTAAACACTGCCACATTAGATTTAATTGTGAACAGCCCTGTATTTTTGAGAACCGGACTTGATATTTGTCGTTTGAGGCTTCATTTTCCGTTAACAATTGTTAACAAACTTTGTGGGTGTAGCTTTGGTTCATAATTCTTGGTTATTTCTTCACTTCTTCTTGATTCATAACAGTTGTTATCTTAACTTGAAATGGGTAACAAAAATTAGTCGATTTGCAAGCTTTTAAAATTTTTATAAAATCTTGACTTCAAAGAGCCGTTTTTCCGTTAACTGTTTTGAAGCCTCCGAAACAAACTGTTCAGCAAGCTTGTGCAAATATAAATAAAAGAGCTCATCCAATCTATTTATCAAAATGTAGCAAAGTAGATCCTCAAGTCACATGTTTTTAAATCGTGGAGATATATATCACCGTTTGAAAATGGGACCCAATACAAACTTTCCGTTAACAATTGAAGCCTCCGAAACAATTGAAGCCTCCGAAACAACAATAAGATTAATTATCATCTATGCATATCTAAATTGGTGTGTTTCATACTGATATCTGCATTGTAATTATTACTTGATATGTGCAGAATGTCATAAATTCTTGGTTATTTCTTCACTTCTTCTTGATTCATAACAGTTGTTATCTTAACTTGAAATGGGTAACAAAAATTAGTCGATTTGCAAGCTTTTAAATTTTTTATAAAATCTTGACTTCAAAGAGCCGTTTTTCCGTTAACTTTTTGAAGCCTCCGAAACAAACTGTTCAGCAAGCTTGTGCAAATATAAATAAAAGAGCTCATCCAATCTATTTATCAAAATGTAGCAAAGTAGATCCTCAAGTCACATGTTTTTAAATCGTGGAGATATATATCACCGTTTGAAAATGGGACCCAATACAAACTTTCCGTTAACAATTGAAGCCTCCGAAACAATTGAAGCCTCCGAAACAACAATAAGATTAATTATCATCTATGCATATCTAAATTGGTGTGTTTCATACTGATATCTGCATTGTAATTATTACTTGATATGTGCAGAATGTCATAAATTAAAAAAAATTGACATTATGGTTAATGTTTGAAAAATATACTGATACCCAAAAAGCCTGTTTCGGAGGCTTCACATGCAAAAAAACACCATACTTAACAAATGGGTGAAAAAATTAACATGTGATAAATCTACAATATCTGCTGCATAGAATCATTGATTCAATATACACAAGAAAATAACAGCTTAGATGATCCCAACACTGTTGTTTTCAAAAAAACTACTTCTGCAATGTTTAACAATTGTTAACATGAAGCCTCCGAAACAAAAAAAAAAAAGACTTGCTGTGATAATTTAATTTTTGTCACAACTGAAATTCAATACTTATTTTTTACCTATTTTTTTATGTCAACTTGTAGTGGTTAGCCAAATATTTTACTTTTATGATCACCTGTGTTGTTAACTGAAGCCTCCGAAACACAAATCGCTTGATTTGCCAATTCTAAAAAATAACTCCAATTTCTGTGAAACTTGGCTGGGAGGTTCCTTTCATCAAGTAGTATTTGTACATGAAGTTAGACATTCAAATTATTTTAGGAACCCAATTAAAACTTAAAAATATGTTTAAGGTTTGGAAATTTCCATTGTAAATGACACTTGATGTTAAAAATTTTCAAAACTGCAATTACAAACATAGCAAAACATGGTATAAAATTTAACTTATATCTGTTGACTTACTTTGGAATGGGATTTCACATGTATTCCAGCTTTCATGTCATAATTTTCTGAGGTTATGTAAAATACATTTTTTCTTAGATTTTAACCAAAATGTTATGGAAATGTCAAATTTTTATTAGAAATCAAAAGGTTTAAGCCTTGAAACATTATTTTACTGGAATTTAAGTTGCTTCTATGCATGATTGCAGTAAACAGAAACATATTTAAGTGGTTTGAAATTTTGACCCAAAAAATCAAAAGTTACACCCTTTACTGTGAAAATGACCATATTACACCAATGCGCACATATATAGTTTATGACCTTTACTGCAAAGACTTATGTGCTCAGTGACGATGTTTGCATCTATGGTAAAGTTTCAGTTTCAGTTTCAGTTTTATTTACTATATAACTTATAAGTTTATCATATAAATCGAAACAAACGCAATTAATGGAGGGATGACCAAAAAAGAGCACAAGGCTCGTACAAGTTTGGCCACCCTGAAAGAAATTTATGAGAGAGCTAACTTAAATACTACGTGCAGAGACAAGAGACATTATAAAGCGACAAAACTACAATGTGCAAAACGAGACAGGACAACACAGGTGAGACAGACAAGTATGTTGGCAATGGCAGTATAATCATGATAATAAATAATGGTTTTACGAGACACAAGTCAAGAAAATATTTATTGGAAATCAACATGATCAATAGATAAATCCCGAAGCACAACTCGTATTGTGATACAAGATAATCTTTATACAGGTTACTAAAACATTTAACGGTGTTACAGTTACGAATATTGAGATCAATTACATTCCAACTTAATGGACCCTGTCTTTTAATTGTGTTATTTGCAAGATTTGTTCTGAAGTTGTGAGGTCTATACAGTTCAGCTGACCTGGTTCCATAAGAATGGAAGGTATTACTCTTCTTAAAATAATCAGTGAAAATATTTGGGAGTAAGCCACTTTTGAACTTATACATAAAGAGGGAAATTTGATGTTTGTAAATATCAAAGACTGTAAGTGTATTTAATCTCTTAAACAAAGGTTGTGTGTGTGCAAGGTAATGTGAGTTGGTACATAAACGGACAATTTTCTTTTGTTTGAGATAAATAGATTGTAAATTGCAATTATTCTTGTCGGCCCAAATGATATTACAATATTGAATATGTGGTAAAACCAAACTAGAATAAAGAGAAAATAACGTTGAGCCAGAAAGTATGTGTTTAAGGCGATAAAGGATACCTGAATACTTGAAACAATATTTGTAATATAAGTGTTCTGTTGATGCCATGTTAGAGAATCATCAAGAATTATCCTAGAAATTTTGTATGAGAGACCCTTGAGATAGGTTTGTTTTCAATATTTATTGAAATGGTGTCTGGATACGTTAAGCGGGTGTTGTGGTTGTTTTTTAGAGAACATATACGTGGTCTTTTTAATATTAAGGGAAAGTTTGTTTACTTTGAGCCATGTGGAAATTTTTGTAAGTTCGATATTAGCTGAATGTATGAGGTGATGGAGATTTTTATGTGAAGCCAGTAAATTAGTGTCATCAGCATAGATGACAAATGAGAAGAATTTACTTGTAAACACAATGTCATTTATATATAAAATGAATAATAAGGGGCCTAAGATCGAGCCCTGTGGAACTCCACAACTTGTATTCAAATGAATTGATTTACGATGATTAAAGTTAACGAACTGGGACCTATCAGTAAGGTAACTTCTGAACCAATCGAAGGCATTCCCACGAATACCGTAATGAGCGAGTTTTGAAAAAAGAATATCATGGTTAACCGTGTCGAATGCCTTCGAGAGGTCCAGGAAGATACCAAGGCGTGATTTTTGTTATCGAGATCGTTAACAATTTTATTGTAGACTTCCATGATGGCCATAGATGTGGAGCGGTTAGAACGAAAACCAAATTGGGAGTTATGAAGTAGATTAAATCGGAAATAAAATTGTACAACCTCTTGTGGACCAGACGCTCAAGAACTTTTGAAAAAGCAGGAAGAACTGAAATTGGTCTATAATTGGAAGAATCGTGGCGATCACCATCTTTAAAAATGGGAACAACTTTAGCGATCTTGAGTTGGTGGGGAACAAAACCAGAAGACAGGGATGAATTAAAAATGTGGACAAGTGGGGTTGCGATTAAGGTGCTGACTGCTTTAATAACCTCGGGTTTGATTTCATCATGACCACAGCTTGCACCAGGCTTCAGTGCCATACAAAGATTGACTACTTCATCGAAGTTGGTGAATAAAAAAAAGAGTGAGTTAACAGGAGAATGAGCATTAATTAAAAATTCACGAAAATCAGTATTTGGTTGTTGAATTTTGCTAGCTAATTTAGATCCAATATTAACAAAATATGAATTGAAATGATCTGCAATATGCTGAGAATCCGAAGTTGAAACGTTATTGATGTTAAACATGGTTGGAAGATCAAGCCTATGTTGGCGACCTAGAATGGAATTTAAAATATTCCAAGTTCGTGTTGAGTTATTTTTACAATTCTCTAGTTTCTCAGCGTAGTAGTCTTTTTTGGAAGACCTAATGATAGAAGTCAGTCGATTGCGATAAACATGATAATTTGTTTTATTAGACTCTGTTGGATGACCGACATACTTTCTGTAAAGTTTTTCCTTTCGAACAATAGATTTAAGGACAGCTGTTGTAATCCACGGTTTTGCGAGGAGTTCGAAGCGACTACTGGAACTACTAGAGCGAGACAATTTTAAGGGAAAATGAATGTTATATAAATCAGAAAATTTATTAAGAAAAGCCATGTAGGCAGGCTCACAAGAACCTATGTTTTCAACAAAATTCCAATCAACCAGTTTTAAATGATTCTGAAAATTTCGGATTCTATTTTGATTAATTAATCGATATGTAGTATGCTGGTGGTGGCGTGGGTGTGTAAGTGGAATAGATTTGGTAATTTGAAAAATAGGGTAATGATCAGTTAAGCCTCTAACGAAAATACCAGATTTTATTTGGTGTGTGAGGACGTTTGTAAAAATATTGTCAAGTAAAGAAGCGGTAGTGGGTGTTATTCTAGTAGGCCTGTCAATCAGTGGGTGCATATTATTATTGTAAAAAATATTGAGAAAATCATTAATTGTGTTATTGTTAGTATACTGTAATAGATCAAAATTAAAATCGCCAGAAATATAACACTGCTTATTTTCACACGACAATTTAGCAACACAATTTTCCAAGTCAGTAAGGAACATATTTACATTAGTACGATGTGCACGATAAATATTACCCACAATTATATTTTTGTTAACCGAATTTAAAATTTCAATAAATACAGACTCAGAGTGATCGATGTCATCAGATGATTCAACAATTAATTTAAGATCATCCCTTTCACGGTAAGCAACTGAATCATGAATATAAATAGCAGAGCCACCACTTCTTCTACCTTGTCGGGGTGCATTAACGAGAACATAATTTTCAATATCAATCATATTAAAATTGTCATCATTTAACCACGTTTCTGAAATGGAAATAATTGTAAAAGTATGACTTAGTCCAGAAATAAAGCTATGAATGTTATCAAAATTTTTGTTGAGACTACGTGAATTGAAATGCAAAATTGAAAAATCATTATCACGTGAACAGGTAATATCGTTGTCAAATAAATAAGAACAATTATTGAGAGGGCTTGTGTGCTCATTCAAATTAATAGATTCATTGGATGATGTCCGAAACATATCTTCAAAGTTAAAGGGATTTAATTTCAAACTAAGCATACGATTAAACTCAATTGTATTGTCAAAACAAAATAAAGCAAATCTGAACTCATCGTCATCGACATAATGGTTAAAAGGGAAAAGATTACCAGTACATTTAAAACAAAACCAATCTAGGTGATTGTCAACATCAGTATAAACACAACGGGTATCATATGTGATATAAATAATTACAAGAAGTACGTGATATATGAGAATGATGTCTTAAAATCAATTTACAGCAATTATTACACTTTTCTGCCATAAAATACCAACATACAACAATTATGTAGATACGAAAAACACTTAACACAAAAACAAGGGGGTTTAATACACTAAAAGAAGTAAAGGCAGTAGAAACACAGGTGTGAGGCGGAAACCTACCAAGAATAATAATGAATGATAGAGCACAAATGACAGGGTAAAAAGAAGAAGAAAAAAAAA
Organism: Amphiura filiformis; assembly: GCF_039555335.1. Taxonomy (NCBI): domain Eukaryota; kingdom Metazoa; phylum Echinodermata; class Ophiuroidea; order Amphilepidida; family Amphiuridae; genus Amphiura; species Amphiura filiformis. The sequence goes on from NC_092642.1 coordinate 44,613,482, forward strand.
TATAATGGTAAATAAGTAGTAAATAAATAAATAAAGGTATGTATGTGTGCTTTATTCCCCATATCAATAAATAAATGACCTCTTCTCTAGCGGTCCATCACACTTATCTTGACAATTTTTGTGTGTTTTTTTATAAGGTGATGAAAAAATAAACCCTGTTCTACAGGCCCAACCGACCCAGATTTTACAAGAATTGGTAAACAAATTTTGCCTGCAAAAATGAATGCCGACCAAAATTTTGAAAATATCAGGAACAAATTTTGTTTGTGTGGTATTTCCCCAAATTGCAAAATATTTACAGATTTTGGTGATTTTTGGGATCATTTGCAACAAAAACAAAAAAATGTGACCAAACGACCCTACTTGGAAGGTTGTCCGCCCGTAGAACAGGGTTTTTTTCCGTCGCTATATGCAACATATGGAAATCTAAACACAGCTTTAGTGCCTTACCTTCATTTACTACGCCTCCTTGCATAAAGATCAGACCTAGGACTATAAACAGTAAACCAACTTTAGGGTCTTCACTGGAGCTGGAAAAAAGCAAATAAAATAATAAAAATTTAAATTTGAAAATGGTACAATTAAAAAGTCATAATTTTGTCAACGTAAAAATCCAGGGATTTTAGATTTGGTTGCGAATTGCAGCTGAATTTGCGGCTGGAATTCCGAAAACAATCCCAAAAAATTATACTAAATGTGATGAAAGAGAGCCCCTAATTTTTGTTAATTTTCAATGTTTCCTTATTACAAGCATAGTTGTTGAGATCGAATTCTGATGACTCACCAGTGGCAGCGAAATTACAGCGCTATTGAATCCGAAATTAATTCATTATTTATTTATAACTATACCTTACCTGTCTACAAAGTTTGCTTGCGCATCACTGCTGATGTTATTAAGCAGTATGTACTGCTTCTTAGTTGATTTGCCTGATGTTTGCTGAAGCTCCGTTAGCTCCAAGCCATATGCCTGCAACAAAAAAAAAAACCCATTAAACAAATTTTCAGCCGTGACCCATTAAGGGGTGGGGTATGAGCGTTTGGACAGTATTTATTATGGGACATTAGAGCACATCAGACATATCGAATTGCATTCTGAATCTGAAGAATGGCCTTCTGATATCAAATAATTTTGATTTTTGAAATTAGCAATGTAATACACATTTTATGGCAAATCATTAAAAATTGACTTTTTTGATATTTAACAGTACTCGCGGGAAACTTTATAAATCTGATGATTTATACTTTAAGTGTATGTAGGTGGGATGAAAAGCCGACAATCAATTAAACATTTTGACCTTTCGTATTGAAGATATGGATTTTTTTGCCCCAAAACACCAAAAAAAAAAAGGTCTTTTGGGGAAAAAAATCCATATCTTCAATATGAAAGGTCAAACTTTTCAATTGATCGTCAGCTTTTCCTCCCAGCTACATACACTTTAAGAATATGTCATTAGATTTACTTCGACGACTGTTATATGTCAAAAATGTGAAAAATATCAAATTTTAATAATTTGTCATAAAATTTGTATTATAAATAGTAAATTTCAAAAAATGACAATTATTTGATATCGGAAAGACACTCTTCGTATTCAGAATGCAATTCGATGTGTCTGATGTGCTCTAATGTCCCACAAAAAATACTATCACAACGCTCATTCCAGATCCCTTAAACCAAACTTCTTAATTCTTCAGAGTTATGTCCTGTGCGTCGCATGTAAATATATGCACATGAACTAAGCCTAGGATATTCGGGTGGACTCTCGGGTACCTGCCCGTCCCTAATTAGTTACCCGGTACAGGTTATCAGAAGATATATTTTATATAGCTATAATATCAATGCGCATGTACCTCCGGCATTTTAGCAACCTACCTCTCTTAACTTGACCTTTGCCCTTTCCAAGATGGCAGGAAAGCAAGCCCTGTACTCTTTCTCAAGTACATTTTTGCTAATATCTGTAAGTAATGACAGAAAATTAAATGTATTAAAATGTAAACAAACAAAAAACAAACAACCAACCAAACATTGATCAAAGCTCTATATATCAAAGCACCCATTTTACCCCGAAGACAAAATATAGGACAGCGGCAGTCAAATGCAGTGGGTATCAGCGACTTGTAAAAAGGGCAAAGGCCCAGGGGCAAAGGTAAAGGACACAATCCTGTATAAACAGTGATCGGAGTGCCCATCTCTCATTGGCTATTGGGCCTGACTCCTCCATATAATGTTGCTATAAGGGGATCGCTACACCTCCACAACGAGTCTGTTACCTTCCCAGCATTTAAGAATGCCGGTACCCATTTATGTATGTTTTTCAAATCGGTCAGGGTTAATCATTTTGAAACTTATACTCCCCCTGTATTATGGCTTTACCTATATCTTCCACAACTGGAGTGAGTATTTCAAATGGAAGTTACCCAATTGTCTATTCTATTCAAAACTTATACTCCCTCTGTGGAAGACTTTAGCTAAATCTTCCACAGGGGTTTTGGAATAGCCCATTTGCACTTACCGGATCTTTTAACGGGTAGTTTCTTTTGCTCTTGGATGAGCAAAAATTGCACCAGCTCTCCCACCTGTAAATTAACCAAACTGGGAAAATTTAAAATTACAGAAAATTACAGAAAACTTCACATGCTTCATTTTGTATTGAGTGGCACATACTTCATTTTGAGTGAAGATACCCAAAAATATACCAATTTATTATATAACTGTTCAAAATTAGGTTAAATTTGCCCAATTCTGAAAAAATCACACATTTTGCTAAAAATTACTGAAAAATGTACTTTTACAAATTCTTGGAGATCATTTTGAAAATTTACCCATATCTTTAGAAGTATAAACCAATTTTATGAAAATTGCAAACCAAAATTAAACCAAAATGCCTGAAATTGCATCCATAGCTAACATATATTCTCAGGCTCTCCTTTCCACCCTGGAATAAAAATATACAAGATAAGATGTATGTAGGCCTATACAACTTCATTATGTATACTAGTATCCACCATACCTTTCTCTCGACTACCTCAGGTGATAGCTGAGCTGTTGCCCTTTGCGCCTGTGTAAGAGACTGAGTTTGGTTCTGTGTTAGAGTTTCATCCACATCTTCCTCCTATTTATGTGAAAAAACAAATTACTGTAAAAGTGGTACTTTTCGCGGTACATTATTTTTCGCGCTTTTCGCACGCAACACAGCGACCGCGAAAATAAAAACACACAAATATGTTCTTTCAGGGGGTACTACACCCCTGTGGTAAATTTGTGACTATTTTTGCATTTTTCTCAAAAAATAATAACACACTGGTAATAAAAATTATGTATATTATTGGGGCAAGGAATCCAATTACTACACTGAAATTTCAGTGACTCAAGACAAGCGGTTCAGTATATATGATAGGAAAGCATTAGTGCGTGCTAGCGGTACCTTATTTCTTATCATAAATTACAAACCACTTGTCTTGGGTCACTGAAATTCCAGTGTAGTAATTGGAGTCCTTGCCCCTATAATATACATAACTTTTGTTACCACTGTGTTATAAGTTTTTGAGAAAAATGCAAAAATAGACACAAATTTATCGAGGGGTGTAGTACCCCCTTAAATGCATGTAAAACTCAAAATCGCAAAATTAAGAAGAACAAGCAGTGTAGTATAAAATTGGCAAAGCACAAAAAATCATACGTACGAAAATTACCACTTTTACGGTATGCTGATACTTTAGTGTTAAGGGAAGGGGTATGAACGTTTGGACAGTATTTATTGTGGGACATTAGAGCACATCAGACATATCGAATTGCATTCTGAATACGAAGAATGTCCTTCTGATATCAAATAATTTTGATTTTTTGAAATTCGCAAATAAATACACATTTTATGGCAAATCATTAAAATTGATATTTTGATATTTAACAGTACCGGTCCGGTACTCGAAAGTAAACTTTATAAATCTGATGATTTATACTTGAAGTGTATGTAATTGTAGGTGGGATGAAAAGCCGAAGATCAATTGAAAATTTTGACCTTTCGTATTGAAGATATGGATTTTGTTTCCCAAAACACCAAAAAAAATTAGGTCTTTTGGGGAAAAAATCCATATCTTCAATATGAAAGGTCACGTCGGCTTTTCCTCCAAGCTACATACACTTTAAGAATATATCATTAGATTTATAAAATTTACTTCGAGGACTGTTTATATCAAAAATTTGAAAAATATCAAATTTTAATCATTTGTCATAAAATTTGTATTATATTGTGAATTTCAAAAACTTAAAATTATTTGATATCAGAAAGACATTCTTCGTATTCAGAATGCAATTCGATACGTCTGAGGTGCTCTCATGTCGCACAAAAAATACTGTCGAAACGCTCATTCCAGATGCCTTAAGACCAAAAAAAAAAGTTCAAGTTGCCTCTGGTCAGCTTTTCATACAAAGTACAACATTGTAAAAAAAAAACACCATACATGTAAGAAAGCAAGTAATTTCCTGAAATTAATTGGATGCTTTATGAAAGGATGTTGAACAAGATTTGATCAATTTTTTTAAATTTATTTATTCATTCATAAATAATTCATTCATTCATTCAGAAATAACTATATTTAAGCCTCCGGAAGCAAAATTTCCAAAAATTGCTTGCCCCCCCCCCTCGGCCTGCCAAAAATTGCTTGCCCCCTCCTCGGCTACCAAAAAATATCCCCTTTACACATGCCAAATTTTTGGGTTCCCAATTTGCACACCTTTTAATGGTCTAAATAATGAGAGTGTATAGTGAGCAGGAAATTTTTCGACACTACAAATTCGTCCAAAAAAATAAAGCAAAGGATTGGGGATCGAATTTTTTACTACCGGTATCACTAAAATGTTTTGGAGTAGAGGTCTGCTAACAGTAGACCATTTTGGGGGCTATATTTGGTGTATGTGTCACGTTTTGAACAATGAGTGAAAACCAGGGGTAGCACTAGGTTTTAAAACCAGGGGTTCTCAGCAGGGGTAGCGCTAGAACTAAATCGCCAGTGTCCATGAGGGACCCCGAACTTGCAGAAAATCAAAAGTAGGGGTCCAGAGTAGAGTTTGGTGAGTCCGAGTTGCACAAATGCAGCATAAATAGTATGTCTGCAATAGCGCTAGATTGAAAAACTGAGGGTCTGCAGGGACCCCTGTGCTTACAGAAAATTTAAAAACAGAGGGTCCGAACTCTATTTTGGTGAAAAAAGCAACCTAGCGCTACCCCTGAACCCCTGAAAGTGTTCAAATATGCGCTCAAATCCTAAAATGAGGGGATTTCGAGTACGAGTATTGAATGTACCATTTCAATGTCAGTATCAGATTTTGTGATTTTGGTTATGTGTTACTATAAATACAAAAATAGTTAAGGCCCGGCAAAAAACGCGATCTCGCTTTCACGCCGCGATTCTCGTTATTAACCAACTAGGCCTATCTCGCTTTTTAAGAAAGTTCCCACACAGTGTGCTTCTATTAAAAGTGTTGCTTTATGCCACAAAAGTTCGCCGAATTCCAGAAAATGCAGTTCCAACTTCGGCAAAGTGCAGAATTCAACAGCATTGCAAGTCACATCTAGACGAGTGAAAAAGCTGTGCTTTACTCAATATAAAATGACATTTCATTGCAAATGAGTTCAAGTTTAGGCCAAATATCATGATATTTATTGAATTACTGGAGTATTTTGACTATCAAACATAATTCAAGGGCAAATTTTTGTCACTTTTTTCTTCTACGGCCTCATACTTCACCGATGGCCTATCTCTACATACATGTACCACCCTTGAAGCATTTCTTACTGATCCCTAGAATCAGAAATTACCTCTCACGTACGTGTCGTCATTCAGTATTCATTCAGCCGTCATCAGTGATTCTAGACAATATCACAATCTGTGTAATATTGCGCTGGCGCCTGGCGGTGTGTATTTTATTTGTATTTTAAAATCATGTTACAATGCTACGGGCGACTTCACTTCAACATTTATGTTATTGCATTTTATGTTACACAATTTCTGGACGGGTCGAAAATATTGGAGATCGAAGCTTTTCTTTTTCTTTCACATGTTTTCATTTTTGATACGGTACAATTACAGAATAGGGTGCAACTTGCTAGCCTAGACTTGAGTCCTGTCCTCATTTACGGAGTTTAGGGCTAGGGTTTAGGGTTGGGGTGGGGCAGTCAATAAGACGAGTAGTTGCACCCTATTCGGCAATCGCTCCTAAAGTTTTTGTCAGAGAAGAGCGGCACTTGTTTACATTTTGAGAGTGTGCAGGGTGTAAACACAGAAGTGGGGTTCTGATTGGCTGAATCAATCGTCTGACAATCATATAGCAACAGACCGATAATCTGATGGCTGATTGTGCGTCAAATCGTTTGTCAGCACAGATTGGCGCCCTTGGGTTAGTGGACTGCCATTCTTCTCTGAAACCCAGTAAATTTTTTATTACTTCAGTGGTCCAGCTACTGCTACACGCTGGTGATCAGTGACAAGGTCGTCTACTATGTGTCGCACCGACGACCAATGTCATGAATGTGAGTCAACCGGGTTAGGCTAATGGAACTCGATTGTTAGTTTCCTATTGACCTCCCGCATCACTTTTTCAATTTGACCAAAACTTTCATTATTTTTATGAAAAAGTCAATTATCTGAAAATTGAGATGGAAATAATCAAAATTGAAACTCTCCAAAATGTCTGACATCCCCTGCTGATCATAATCAGCAGTTTTTCTTAGTTGTAGGGGTAGAGGATGTGGTAAATAATGGAAATTTACGGATGACCTCATTATGTTTCTAGTGATTACAAAAATTGCAAATTTCTTTTCATTTTAATAAAAACAAATTCAAATCTTTTCTCAATCTGTTGCAAAATGTCTGCAGGCATTGAGTTTTGCAATGTGACAGGTGTGCTGTAAATCGCACGCCTGGATAACCCGAGGTGTGCTTTTAGGTGTGCTGCAAATCGCACACCTAAATAAACCAAGGTGTGCTTTTTCAAAACTGGTGTATGACTATGATTTTCAGCTAAAACTTAGCAATTGTGACAACATACATGTACTTTTTTTAAATGGCCATGGTAAAAGCTCTGGGGTAATGAATGGTGTATACTGCATAGATGTCCCTGGACTTTGGACTTATTGCTAGTGTCATTTGTAATTTTTTTTTTTTTAATTAGTTTTTTTTTTGGATTTAGAATGTCCCTAGAATGTCCCTGGAACTTTAGAATGTCCCTGGAATTTTTTTAATTAAAAAAAAAAATTACAAAAAGATTTTAAAAAATTATAAATTCTTGTTTAAAATAGGCAAATTTGTAAATTATGTTCACATAATAATCTATGAATGATTTTAAAATGCATTTGTTTTGTATGCTTCTTTACTTCATAAATAGGTTGTAATGTGAACATCAATTATAAATTTGCCTATTTTGAACATGAATTTATAATTTTTTTAAATCTTTTTTTTTTTTTTTTTTTAAGTTTAAAAAAAAAATTAAAAATATTTCCAGGGACATTTTTAAGTTCAGGACATTCTAAATAAAAATAAAAAACTTAAAAAAAAAAAAAAAATTTTTTTTTTTTTTTTTTTTTTGTGCTGAAAATCGCACCCTCGGCGTATTTTCAGGCGTGCGGCGCGTGCGAATCGCACTCGCACGCCTTAAAACTCAATCCCTGGTCTGTAATGATGATCTAAGCATTAATACCTGTTTTGAAATGGTCTTTCATCAACAATATATACTTTGGTACTGGTGGGGTACCTAAATTTGGAGAAAGCTGTTCATAAAATCATTGATTTTGTTGACATAAGGCTAATGAAAGTCAATGTTATGTTTAGCGTCACCCGCCCGCGTTTGGATTTTCTGGCCGCGTTTGTGATGCCAAAATCCCAAAACAGTTCATTATTTTGTATTTTGTACAAAATTAGTTTCCAGTGGGGACACAAGCACAAATGCCAATGATAAATCAACCTATTCCAACATAAAAAAGAACTAAAAACAAGATTCTGTTATCAAATTGAACTATAATTGGCCATTACCCCAAGGAGGACTGGTTTGGGACCAATAATGTGGACAGTCATTTAACAATTTATGGCATTTGAACTGGTAAGAAAGCTGGTATAAATACCTGGATGGTGAACAATATTTTTAATACAAATGTGTTGGTTCATATGCCTTCAAAAAAGGCCTACTGTTGATTAGAGTTGTTTTAATAGAATATTGGAGGGTATATAGTGCGACAAGTGTTGATGAAGTGGCTGCTATTTTGTAATTAATGAAACGTTGCAAAATAATGAATAATGAATAATGAAAAAGTTGCCTCATTGTGGTTTGAAAAAAATGTTACGCTAAACATAACATTGACTTTCATTAGCCTAATGGATAATGAAAAGAGACCGAATAATGAATAATGAAATAGCGACCTCGTCCTTTTTTTCAAACATCCAATCGGAAACTAATAATCGAGTTCCATTGTCCTTATAATAAACAATTAAGATCTTTGATCAGCCAATTTATAGGGCGATTATTTTATACCTCTTCCATGTCTTCTGTGTTTACGCTTGTGTACACTCAGTGCACAGCTGGGACCATATAAGTAATAAAAAATTAACTTTAGACTGACATTAGACATATAGTCATGGACATGGCAATGCACTGAATGATGCCATGAAGGCATGATTGATTAATAGGCCTACTGTCTAGCATGTCTAGTAATACTAATAGTACTAGTAGGCCTACATACATGACATACATATATGTACATCATGATCGTCATGTCGATCAAGTAATTGTTTATTTTTCATTCATTTATTGACATTACCGACTCAGACTCTATAACAGCTACAGCTGCTGCTGGCCGTCCTCTTGGCATAATTTCCTGATAATCAGACAAGCTTCCAGATGAGTAAGCTTATAGATGATGAATTTCATAGATCTCTGCCTATTCTATGTGTGTCAGCATGCAGCGAGGGATCCGAATCCGATGGGAAATTCTCCCGCGACACACTTGCGTCAACTGCACGATAACTTCCGGAGGTCAATGAAGCTGCAACCGGTGTTGCCTCCTCGTTTTACAATTAGTTCCCTTGAACTTTCATTTAGAAAATCACCGAGCACACGTTAGTCTATGTCATTGTGTCATCAAAATATTGGACGTTGGGAATTTGTGGGGATTTACTGCTTTTTGCCTTTTTATGAAGTTTAGGGTTCATTTATACTGAAAACCAACATTTGCATATTTTTACATGAATTTTACATTTTACATGAATCTGTAATTTATATACTAGCTTATACTGACAGTACTGGTAGAGTAGGCCTATTAGGCCAAATAAAAAAATAAACATGTTTCACGTCCCCTCCCGCTTCCTTTTTTGAGGTTTCTTCAATTTTATTTTTATTTTTTGAAATTCAGTTATAACTTTTCAAAAATATGTCTAGGATGTAGAGATGCTTTCTATAGCCTTGCTAATATACAAGAAACACTTTTATAAGGTTTTGTGATAGTTAGAGGGGGCCTATCTCTCAGAACAACAAATAAAAAGAGGCCTCCTCCTTTTTCCAGGCATTTCCAGGCATTATTGTTTACGCTAAAATAGCTCTAATTTATGGGTATTTACACCGATTTTGTGATAAAAAATAAAAAATAAAAAGCCCCCTCTTCCTCCTTTTTTTCAAAAATCCGGACGTGAAACATGTTTTTTATTTTACTTGGCCTTATAGGTATAGATTCCCGGGAGGCACTCCCTATCTGAAATGGCAGGGATGTGCCTCGGCCATGTTAAAAGTAGGGGGCATTCAGGTCAAATGTACAATTACAAAAATATGGGGTCATTCAGTACACAACCTGAATAAAAATGGGGTCATTCGGTATGAAACATTGAAAAAAGGATGGTCATTGGGGTAACAAAAAGTAAAATGGGAGTCATTGAGTACAGGATTGCCAAAAGAGTATCATTAAGTACACATAAATAAGTGCCAAACTGCGTAAAAACAACTTGGCCACCTTGGAAATGTGAAAAATCTCATTATTTCTGGAGAGAACACAAATACCACCTAAATTTGGGAATTAAAAGGGGGGTCATTGGGTATAGCAGGAAATAGAAAAAGGGGGTCATTGAGTACATGAATTTTTTTAAAGGGGGTCATCGGGTAATAGGTAGGACCATAACACAAAAAGGGGGTCATTGGGTACAAGCCGGTTTGAAAAATGGGGTCTATCCCGAGGCACATGATGCATATCTGTCATGGAAGTGCCCCCCGGGTATAGATTACATGTATTGTATATGATGGGGCATCAAATTCGTCAACACCAGTGCTGTTTTCTTCAGGCTTTTTTTTTACCAAATGTACCAAATGACAATTTGAATGTCGACTTATAATATCCTTCAATTTTAAGCAATTTATAAGCAATTTATATTTTTTTACACATGCGCCGCGCTAGAGATCACTGAAGAGCTGGGGGCCTGGGGCACAGATTTTAGGCAGGCCGAAAGGAGGGGGGGGGTGAAGGCCAAAAGGGGGCCGACAACCGGTTTTTGGCACGCTGTTTCGGACCCCGGACCCCGGTTCACTATACTAATGTGACAAAGCACTGAGAGAATTAAAGAATGGTATAATTATTGCACTTCAGAAGATATTTTAATACTGGCTTGATTTCTAGAATTATAAAATCAAAGCATGAGTATGAGTACACATTTCTTGAATGGATTGGTTTGAGAGGCCGGTAGTTTTGTGTAAAAATAAATTTGTAAGGTTGCTCATGATTGTGTAATAATCACAGTGGTAATAATATGCCCAAATGTTTCACCGTATAGTTTAGGCCTATTTATCAGTGCTGCCTGCTGTGGTATAAGGCCAAAAAAATGTTTGCTTGCCCTCCACCAACCGACCCAAAAATTTCTTTTTTTTAGTTTTTAGTTTATAATGGTTTTTTTATTACTTTTTGTGTCTAAATTTCATTTCAAAGCTAAATTTGGCCAACAAAATTTATCTTAAGAAGAAAAACTACTGTAAACTCATTTTAACATTTATGACTGTCCATTCCTGCAAGTGTTTCCAGTATACTTACAGTAAGTATTCAGTTGTTCTAATTGGTTTGAAGCCATTTCTATGGTGTATCTTGCGTATGGTCGTACGTCTTGACCTCGCCACCCAAAAAAAGGTGGCGATGTTACATTTTCCCAAATTCGACTCAAATTAAATGATGATATCTCTGCCAAGCAAGAAGTTATTGTCATGCTTTTGGTCTCATTTTACAGCTAAAAAAGGCACTGTCAACCCTGCATGTTAAAAGAATTCCGTTAGCTTTTTTAATACTGACACTGTGCTTCATAGAATTCAGAATGGGCAGGTGGCGGAGGTCCCCCACAAACTCTATGGGATTGAAATTTTTAGTGGCTTTAGTGCATCTGCTTCTGTAAAGGCTGTAAATTGGATTTTGAGTCTATTTAGCATCTAAAAGACTCAGGGCCTTACAGCGTATAATTGTTTTTGATTGGTTTAGTCTAGAAAATACTGACAAACTTTTCCATACACAACTGTACCCGTTTTCATAAAAACACTGTTAGTAAGTAATGCGGATGTCTTCAAAATCTAAAAGTTACGGTAAAACTTTAATTACTTATCCTACCATAGTCAAAGTATAGATTTTCTGAAGGGAAATTTGATGAGGAATCTAAATATGGACTTATTTCTGTATGGGTTACAGGGGCAAAATGTTTCAGTTCAAAATATGTAAAAAAATCAACATACTTTGGGACACCCTGTATTCCGAGATTACCAAGCAGCTGTGATTTTGGTTTATTCCAAAGTCAGTGGGCTCCCCTTATCCTCTAACCAAATGAATGTTGTTTACTTCCAGTTTACTGCAAATTGGTAAAGGCATCCATTTTTTATCCGAATTTTTTTATTCCACCCTGTATAACTTGAAGGTCACCCTGTATAATGAGTTGAAATGTGTATATTTGAATTGTTTATGCCTGCAGCATAAAATGTATACTTTTGCTAGTTTAGGGTTGGACATTGTGGAGATAATCTAATTAGAAACTCGATTGGTGTAAAAATTCATAATATTTGTGATGTAACGCTATAATAAGGGGTGGCGAGTTCAGGACACATGGCCGGAACTTGAAGTATGTACATGTATCTTTCCACATTTAAATGTTCAAAGCCTATATAGGTCTATGATTGTAGTGAGTCATCATTTAAAAAAATCTGACCTACCGACCCACCCCAAAAATCCAACTGGAGGGCAAGCAAACATTGTTAGCCTAAGTAGGCCTATTACTTCACTGAAATTTCACTGATGGGCTGAGTGACCCTGAAACATAACACGTAGGCCGGCATTCACTAAATTTATTCCACTTTCTTTTTACAATACGGCAACACTAAACCGGAAGTGAATCAATCAGCCATTTTGCTTTCTTTGCTGTCTGTCGACGCTGTGTAACGCATATTAAAGCGTGGGTTATTTTGTGAATCAAACTTAGCCTTATTTAGACCTTGTAGAATTTATTGAATTGAAACATGGGTGAAGAAGCAGGGTAAGTTTTTTATCGAAACGAATCGTGTTTGTGTATTAAAGACGTATTAAGCGACATTTCACTTCTAATAAAAAGGTCAAACATGTCTTATACCGGTAATCGGTATGCTAGGTGACTTCAAATTTGCCATCAAACTGCATCATTTTACATATCAAATTAAAGCCGTTGAGTAAAGAAAGCCAAAACTGAAAACATTTTTGTCATAGCACTTTCCGTAACAAAGTTACATCTTGTCAAAGATTGACTTTCATCAAAAAGATTCTGCTAGCAAAATTCCCCAAAACGGCATTTAGGGGTGTTTCTAGATCTTTAGTCTCAACGTTTAGTCATGAAAATATATGAATGAACCCCGTTCATACATACGCAACATTCTGCTTGCTGTTATTTTCCTCCAAAACTAAAAATACCATCATTTTAAACTAAAAACTACCAGTTCCTTATCATTTTTTAACAGTTTCTCCATCGCTAATTGTAAGAAAACGTTTACTTGCTCAGTCCATCGTTAGCGGGCGCGCGAATCGCAGTACATCACTCGCGCTTTATGTAAATAGCTCGCGAACATAGACGCGTATCCTACTCGCGAAGCGTCCATCAGTTCTCGCTGCTTGTTTATGACCGAATTGCGAACGCCGGGCATAAACGTTGTTTATGCCCGCCTACCGACCAATCACGCATGCTGTTATATAGCGAGTATGTATGAACTGACTTTCAGCACAAAAATTCACTAACCTTGAATTTTCGATGTGTGACACACATCTTCATCAGAAGAAGTCCTAAGATGTTGTGATGGACTTCTTCTGATGAAGATGTGTGTCACATCGAAAATTCAAGGTTAGTGAATTTTTGTGCTGAAAGTCAGTTTAAACTTTTGGAAAAATTTATTTATTTAGTTAGTTAGTTAGTTAGTTATGCCTATTTATGTATTTGAAATAACATTGATCAAGTATATAGCTATACATTTTATTTTAAGTTAGTTCATCAAAACGTACCAATGAAGCCACTTTTCACAGCTGCAGCATTCCACCATGTTTAAGGCGATGAGGGACATAATCAAATACAAAAAATAATTAGGTCTACAAGGAATACGATAAATGAAACATAGTCATGGTCGGGATTGGTTAAAATATTTAACTGTTTGATAGCCACAGCCTACCTAATTTGTTAAAGTGTTATTATGTTTTGTTATTAAAATTATATACATGTGCAGAATTAACTATTTCATATATTGCCATGTAATGTTGTTTTTTCTTCTTTTTTCTTTTTTGGGGGGGGGGTGGTTATTTTTTTTGTGTTTTTTATTCCCTTTGTGATCGCTTTTCTCACCCTGTACCCACAATTCAATTCCGAAGAATTCAGTCTCGATTTTCATAACTTGTTCGTTTTTTATTACATATTTGTGAACTTTCTAGTTGTGGTCGAATAAAATATGTAGTGCATCATCTCCCGGCCTCGTCTGTTAAGGCAAGGTTCATAAATAATCAATATTTAACTTTCGAACTGTGTAACTGTGGGCGTTATGCACGAGTATGTCGTTAGCCCGGGGTCGTTAGTCAAGAGGGGCTCAGAGATCGATTGTCAAGCATGCACGGGTGTAATCTCTTATAATCTGTCGTGGATAACAAGAGGACGTACGCTACATTTACCACCTTGTTAAATTACTCCCATGCAGATTGCAGGTTTTGCCAACTCAAGGAATTTTGAACCCACCCAAAAGATGAGATCAATGTAGATCAATTATCTCAACTTTGTGAGGATAGACTAGTACAGTGGGATTAAAATCATCAGTGCACGCCCAAACTCTGGTACAATGGGATTAAAATCATCAGTGCATGCCAAACTGTCCTTGAGAGAGTTGCTCAGCTGCATCCTTAGAGCCCAAAATGAGCCCACATATTGTGATGTTTCTTATTTGTGGAATAGATGTTTATAGAGGGAACTGTAACTCGGTATGCCGAGTTACAGTTACTGGAACTAGTAAAAAAATAAACTAAACATGTAAAGCCGAATTGGTCAACCTGTAAAGTCCTGCATGCCTGGTCCTGGGAGATTTAATCGAAAGACAGCCTAGGCATGCTAATAGAAATTGGCACTTCATTCGTGTTTGTTGTTGTTGTGGACTAAACGATAATTTAAAAGTGTCCATATGTCCGACACTTTGGCAGGGGTACAATTCTTTGTTGGATTATTTGCCTATTTGGCGATCTTTTCCTTTAGTAAAGTCTTTAGACCACCCTTGCTATTATAGGGACTAAATTATTACTTTTGCATCATGGTTTACTTTTGCATCAAGGTTAAACAGTTGCCAAACAGTCAAGGTTTAATGTATTGTAGGTATGAGAGGGAAACGTCAGTTAACACATTTGCTAGTCAGCCAAAATGGTCTAAACCGGCAATACAAATTTACATTGAAATTTAAAAGAACCTTTGCTCAAGAAAACCTACATAAATATGTTGTCTATACTTCACTTGACCCAAATATATGATGAGAGACTCGCACATGGAATTTCGGAGGGATTTTGATAGCAGTTCCATTAAAAAAAGCTGCTATCGTCATGAGACTAAGATCTAGAAACACCTCCGAAATGCTTTTTTTTGGAATTTTGCTAGCTGAATCTTTTTGATGAAAGTCAATCTTTGACTAGATGTAATTTTGCTACGGAAAGTGCTATGACAAAAAGGTTTTCAGTGTTGGCTTTCTTTACTCAAGGGCTTTAATTTGGTATATAAAATGATGCAGTTTGATGGCAAATTTGAATTCACCTGGCATACCTTAGATGCCTATGTATTGGAAGGAGGGCAGGGCTTCGATAAATGAGGGAAATTATGGGGTAAAAACGAGGTTAAAACAACTTTTTGAAAACAAGTGAAAATGGCTATTCTGTTTTTGAAGTTTTTGTCTCAAAAACAATTAAAAAAATTATGGGAAAAGCAAGAAACATACCTTCATAAAATCAGCATCACTTCCGTCACATAAAAGATGATCAGATGAGTGAAAAGTGGCATTGGCAAAGAATTTGCGAAATGAGGGAATTATTTAAAGAAAAATACATCATGTTTTTCGAGAAATTCGCCATCTTGAATAAATGCAAATTTGCGTCATGCAGTAAAATACTGTCAAACGCGTTTGAAAATGCTTGATACGCGAGCGTAAATCACTGTCAAAACGAGTGTACATCAAGGCAAGCGCTCGTACTACGCGAAAGTTTTGGAGTTGCATCACCGGATTTACATTCAGCTCTTTTACGTCAAAAATTGCTATAAAAACATGAATTTTGGAACAAAATAAAGCTTGTTCGACAAAGTAAAAGGTATGTTATTTTTCTCTGTAAAACATATAAATTCATAACTTGGAAGCCAAACCAGGCTCTTTTGTAACTTTTCTAGTCCCTACCTTCCGTGAAAATGTCTTCCTTGCATTTATTTCCATTTTCCTTTAAGGGGGTACTACACCCCTGCTCAATTGTGTGCCTATTTTTGCATTTTTCTCAAAAATTATAGCGCATTGGTGACAAGTAAGATATGTATATTATAGGGCAAGGACTACAACTACTGCACTGGAAATTTTATTTCAGCACAGACAACAGTTGTGGAGTTACAGTCAAAAATGAGGGAAAACCAATATTTGATCAATAAATCAATAACTACTTGCTTTGAGTTGCTGCCCCTATAATATACATATCTTACTTACCCCCAATGCGCTATAATTTTTGAGAAAAATGCAAAAATAGGCACAAAATTGGCCAGGGGTGTAGTACCCCCTTAAATCAATACGCATTTTAGGTCAATAATGAAATCTGATGAAATAATGAAAAACGAATAATGAAAAAGTCACCTCACCAACCTGGGAAAAAAAAGTGACGATAAACTCGGAATTGACTTTCATGGGCCTAATGCCTTGCTATGCACACAGCTGCTCAGATTACAACCATATGTGCACTGAACAGTACAAGAATAAATCTTGATTCTTGCAGAATAAATTTGTGTGAATCATTTGATTCTTGCAAATCAACTTCTGTGTAAACTACAGAAGTTTGCAAGAATCAACTTTGATTCGCTTAAATCTGTTTATGAGAATCTTTGCGAGAATCAATTCTCTGATTCTCGCGATAATTATGACCCTGGAACTGACTAGTCAGGAGCATGAATCCCGGGGCATGGATTTTGAAGAAAATTTCTTTTGGACTCTGAAAAAATGTTCACGCATTACATTGGACTGCCTACAATAGTAGCTTCAAGAAACCCTAAACTTCCCTAGAAACACTTTGAAAACCCCAGAAAAACGTTTGATTTTTTATAAAAAGCTGTTGTAAATTGGGTAATGTTGGTGCCACTTACATCAGTTACATGTGTTTCAATGGGATGTAATTTGAGCTGGTGATGTCATTGAGTTATAATGAAATAAATAAACAAATTTTCCTTCCTTCTGTCCCAATATTTTCAGAGCATGTTATATTACCGGAAACAAGATTTTATTTTTAGTAGGCCTGATCGGCAGATTCATAGCTAGTGTGGATCGGTTCTTTGTTAGTGCTGATGTCTCGAATTGATATTTATTATTATATTATTCTTTACAGGAAAATCTTTGTTGGTGGTGTGAGTCAGAACACAACAGAAGGTAAGGCCAGGCATGTGAGATCTCTGCTTTTTAGCGGAAATCCGCTTTTTTTTTCATTTTTCTGACCAATTTCAGTTTCCGCTTTTCTATGTACTTCTGGTAGCATTACATACAATCATGTCACAGAAAAACAACTGGGAAATGAGATTTACGATGCTTGAAAGGTCATGAAACGCATGCGGTGGTGTGGAGCGAAGGTCACAAATTCTTTGATTCCTTGTCCGTACTCATTGTGTAATATGTTTGTTTAGAACTGCGCCCATAGGAATGATGTTAAATGCCGCCTGGTCCCCGTATGGCGATGCGTGATTGTCCAGTAGATATTTTTTATCCAAACCATCCATCAGAAGTGTGACATTTGATTTCATAAAAATCATATGGAATTACATTCCAATTTTATTACATACCAAAATGATACCATACTCTCAGTATGTATCAAAATCAGCCCTCGAATTAAGCCATGGCATAATGCCATGGGTGCCCATCAGTGTTTACTCTCTCTGGAATTTGAGTGCGCCAAATGAAGCATTTCTCCCCAAATTTAACTCAACTTTGTCTCAGTAATTCCTCAAATTGACTAATTGTAATACAGCATTGTAAATTGTTGTGGGCCAAATGCAATTTTCACTGGGCCAAATTTGAGACATACAGCCTCTGAGTAAACACTGGTGCCCATCCCCACTGCCGTAATGCCTTCAAAATATGTCCTTTACCGATGGCAGCCACTTGCCGTGCCCTCTAATGAAGTTGCCGTCGGTGCCCCAGCCCTGCCCCTTCATTATAAAATCATCTATGTGTGTTTTCTTCACTTTTGAGAAATTTGCCTTGGTGCCCTTCTTAAATTTTCAACAGTTGCCATGATGCCCTCTTATTACAGACTGCTGTGCTGCCTTGCCTTTTCAGTGAAAATCCAAGGCAATTATCAACTTGCCCTAAAAAAGTTGCCACGCCCCTTGGCCCTTCAGATGCTTAATTCGAGGGCTAATCAAAATACTATCACATGTAGGAATTAAATCAACTGAAATTGACTTTTTTGCCCCATTGCAGATGATTTCAGGAATCATTTTAATAAGTATGGGGAGGTGATAGACTGTGTGTTGATGAAGGAAACCACTACAGGCCGACCCAGAGGATTTGGATTCGTCACCTACAAAGACCCAAGCTGCGTCGACATTGTCTTGTCAGAAAAACCCATGATTCTTAACGACAAAGTGGTAAGTTTATACAGTCAATCGATAAGGCGTTCAACTATGGTGTGAGAGGTTGCAGGTTTGTGGTGTTTTTTGCATGCTATGTCAATCAACCAAAAGACTTGCAAGTGGTGCATATTATCTTTCCATTATAAATTCCAATATTCTTTCTGATGATGCATAATTTCATATTTGGGGTATATGGTAATATTTTTAAGGAAAAAAACCCGAGATATAACATGGTGTCTGAACTTGATATTTTGACTTTTTTGATGTATTGTGACGTCGGATCTTGAGATTTGACGATTGTCAACAATGTAAATTGTACTCAACCACAGCCCTACGGTCATCTTAAACATGCATATAAATTAAGATAATCCTAAATTTTCCACAGATTGATCCCAAGAAATGCACACCTAGGGGACCAGGTGCACCTAAATCAGGAGGACCCGGTGGTCCTAGGGGTCCTGGTGGACCCAAGAGTACTGCTAAGAAGGTCTTCATTGGTGGTGTGGGACAAGCTACAGAAGATGAAATCAAATTAGCACTGTCAACACATGGAGAAGTAAGTGATGTACTTAAGCACTGGAGAAAAACATGATTTGGGAAGCCAAAATAAAATCACAATTTCCCATGGAAAAACAAATTTGAGAAAAAAATTGCTATTTAAAAAAAATAAATAAAAATTCAAAAGGTTTTTAATCACGGCTGGATGAAGTTGTAATATTTTAATTACTGTTGCTTCTATTGAACAGCCAGGGACATATTGAATTAACATGCATTGCTAGCTGTTCAATAGAAGCAAAAGTAATTAAAATGTACAACTTTATCCAGCTTTGAATAAAAACCTCGGAACTTCTAGTTTTTTTGGTTTTTTTAAATAGCAGTTTTTCTCTGGTTCCAACCCTGAATAACAAGAAATTTAGGGTCTATAACTTAAAAAAGTGTCCTCCTGTGCTTAGATGTACTGCTCTAGATTTTGTTGTTGTTTATGATAGTGATCAGCTGAGCAGATCGGTAGTTTCTGAATTGGCCTGATGTTGGCTGTACCAGTAAAAATCTGTTTGATTGACAAATTTTGAACCAAATTTGGAGAAAATTAGTAAATTCACCAGCAAATGTGCGATTATAATTATTCTTGACCACAGGTAGTGGTGGGCAGCTTGTTCCAGAGGCGTGCCCCTGCAGTTGATCGAAGAGGCACGATCGCCAGATTATTTTTGAGCGAGGCACTGCGAATGTGACAACAGAGTCAGAGCGAAGTGCTTAAAAAGTTTTTTGCATCCGAGGATGAGATGCAACCATGTGAATGAGTATGGACTATGTAAGGCTTTGAATGTCTGGACAAGATTCGATTTGCCAAAATGGATATAGATCGTATTTTTCAATTTGGAACTAGATAAAACCAGTTAATTTTATATTTATCACATGTGTAATATCACAGGTAGTGCAAGTGCAACTGATGATGGACAAAACAACAAACAAATGCAGAGGTAAGTGGACTTTCACCTCTAAAATGAGGTTCATCTTTGGAATACATGTATACAATCATGGTGGGAAAAAATATTTCTCTTTTTTGCAAAAGTGCGAAGCAAAAATGCAGAAATTGTGGATGCAAAATTAGCCCAACATTGCATTTCTTTAAAAAAAAAAGTAGAAATTTGTTACTATGCACACCATACTTTTTGAGCAGACTATTATTTATGGATACAAATTTGTAGCTAATCTATTCCAATTGAAATTCGTACACACTCTATGGAAGACATTATCGTAATCTCCCACACAGGGGGTGTAGATTTTAAATGGAGTCGCCCATGTAGATAACCCTATTTGAAATTCACACTCCTTGTGTGGGAGATTAAGGTTGTCTTCCACAGGGGGTGTATGGATTTCAACTGAATAGCCCAGTGTTTGTCATGGTATGTAGATATATCGATACTAATTTTGTTTTGATAATACGAGAGTGGTGGTACTTTTACCAACTATTAAGTTTTGGTGTGTTTTGTCTTTGTAAAATATTACCAATTTTGTTATAAAGTTTCAATGATACAATCTTTTTCAGTATATTTAGTCTTTTATTACCAAAATTAAGCAAGTTTATATGTAATTGTTGATGGCATTTAGGTATTCGTAAATCAACAAGTACAAAAGAAAATGCATATATTTTTGAAAAATTTAATTAATTTTTAGTATTTTGTGGGGTAGTGTAGACATTATTCAAATACATGTATTTTAAATATAAATAAGGTAAGTCTATATCTTAATCTTTAAATTTTTTTAATATCTTAAGATAATGAAACATGGTTTTTAAGGAGAAAAAACTAGTAATATTGTTATATATATTTGATAATACCAGTACTGCAGTGTATGTTGAATCCGAGACAGTAATGATCACAGAATCGAAAGTACTTAAGTTTGAACTTCACAATCTGGTAGTTTACATATCTTAATATATCACCATTGTTCATATCCAACATATCAGTAGAACGTCGCAACATCTTTAAGTTTATGAAATACGAACCTAAATACTGTTTAAATTTTGAGTTATAATATTTTATGGAAGTTACGTACCGATAATTAAGTACTCTTAAGTATAAACTTTTAACGCTGCTAATTTTATTTCGCCAGAGTACTCGTTTACAAGGATGTATGTATGATCAGAACTATAAACAAATAAAACATTGTTTTCAAGCCCAAGCGAGGCGTTTTACAGTTTACTACCATCTCCGTGGTAACAGTAACCACGATAACAGTTATGTATGTATATATCTATGCTATGTATATGTATCTTATATTATCGCATGTTTTAGGGTTTGGGTTTGTGACGTTCGAGTCGGAAGAAGTCGTCAACAAGCTGTGCTTTCAACGTTATGTCCAGATTAGTGGAAAAATGGTGCATTTTATCTCCTTGTATTATTTAATTTGACGTCATGTCCGTTCATATTTTTTGTACTATTATTTTTTTTCTTATTGTGAGAGTGTGTGTTTAATCCTAGTGTTTGGCACGCTTGGGGAACTATAGCCTCGTTTTCAAGTTCTGTTAAAGTGGTAATTTTTTGTGTTTTGCCGATGTTCGACTACTTTAATTGTTTGTTTTTTTCGTAATTTTAAAGTTCCTTACATCGACCTGCTCATAGTATACTGCGCAAAAAAAGTATCCGGATACTTAAAACAAAAGCCATTTCTGAAAGACTAAATTACAAAATATAAGTAATCGATAGATGGAGAATTTTGTTCTGCATACTTTGATACCTCATTCGGCATGATGCGACTTCATTCCACTAAGCTATACGCATTTGGATATGACAAATGGTAGAATATCAAAAGTGACAAATTTGGATGTTTCCGCCTTCAAGGTGATTTCCGCTGCTTTTTGTTATGGCCTCATTACAGCCTGAGATGAACGCTCACTCCACTGTGTTTACTGTGCTTTGAAGGAAATGTAAATTTTTGTCACTTTTGAAAAGCTCACTTTTTCATTCAGATTGCTGTAAGTTGGGGAAATAAGGTCGTACCATGCGGAATGAGGTATCAAAATGCGCAGAACACAGTTCTCCATCTATCGACTATTCTATGTAAGTTTTAGTGTCTTTAAGAAATGAGAAATAAGAAAATATTTTTATGGTAGCTGTATTGAGCGTGTGAACATTCCGCAAAAATTTGGCACTTTTACAGTAACAGACTACAGCGTGAATTTTGTTATTTTCCGATGTTTTTCTAGTTAGATATGTCCGACAGATAATTTAAATAAGACATAGTAATTTGAGTGTATGTCATCCTTTTGCCATAAAAGTATTATCTGTTCGATATTTGTTAAATTTTTTATCTTTTAGCGAATGGTTCCCATTTTTTTTTTTTTTTGGTTTTTGAAAAATGGAATTTCAGATTAAGACTTGATCAAATTTTTTTTTATCACTAAGCGAATGGTTTCCATTTTTTTTTCTTCTTTTTTTTTGAAAAATTGAATTCCAGATTAAGACTTGATCAACCTAACATAAAAAAATACACAAAAATTATGAAATGAATTATTTTGACTTGAGAAAAAAACACTACAAGCGAAGGGTGCAGAAGTGCTAGTAGAGTGTTAAATGGGCTATTGCAGTTGAAAATACATACACCCCCTGTGGAAGACATGACCTTAATATTCTACACAAGGAGAGTGAATTTCAAATGGGATTACGTGAATGGATGATTCCATTTGAAGTCTACACCCCCTGTGTTGGAGATTAAGGTCATGTCTTCCATAAGGGGTGTATGGAGTTCAGCTGGAATAGCCTAGTGGTGGATTTGTTAGTTTGTTTTTCTTTCCTGGATAAAAGAAGTAGCATGACAAATAAAACTTCTTTGTTTCTGGTATTCTACAAAAAAACACACAACATTTTAAAATTATTACTTTTTTGATGTTTCGGGTCGGTTGCCTGATTATTTTTACCTAATATTGTCATTGAATACTATCATACTTATTACGAAAACTGGTTGGTTTGAGTAAAGATTATGTTGAAAATACAGTTTAAAATGACAGTTTGGTGCCATTCAGTTGATAGACAATACAAAGTGCTTCCGGCCGGTTGCTGGGGAGAGGCCAAAATATGCAGTGCAGCATTGGAAAATGTCAACATCCAAAGCCTGTGTAAAATTATACAATACAGGAGCATATTATGTTATTGTGTGTTTAATTGTGCAAACAGCATACAAAAACAGTTATTCACAATTTAGTAGATCCATTTTCTATCTTTTGATCATACGGAGCTGTTTTCAACAATATTATTTATTATCACACTCATCTGAAAAAAATGGTGGCTTGAACGGCAATGTCCTTTTGGTTAATCCCATAATTCCTTGCGGTTAGACCCCAGTCATCATTTGACATGGGATTTTCCGAAAAGGTCAAGTGACGGGCAAGAGCAGCCGCTGGCAGCACATCGTATTGTCAATCGTGAGAAATGAACTCGATACAAAATGTTGAAACTTATGTCAACAACAACAGAATTCTCAATGTTAAGAGCATATTCTTGAAAACCAAACTGTTGCAAAAGAGAGCTAGACCTTAAAAACACCAGAAACAGAGTTAGTTTTCTGTAGTCTTGTCATATGTCACATTCTGTCTTTGTACAAAAATTCCTATAATCATAAGTATAGGCATGAGAAACTAACTTTTAATGCTGGCTTTGCTTGCACCAGTGAATAAAAAAAAATGGGCTGTTCCAGTTGAAATGCCTACACCCCATACGGAAGACATGACCTTAATCTCTCACACATGGAGTGTGAATTTCAAACAGGGGTTACCTGGATGGGTGGCCTCCATGAGTGGGGGAGGTCATGTCTTCCACAGAGGGTGTATGGATTTCACACGAATAGCCCAACCCATCATTTCACATCAGCAAAGTGGTGATATCATGTGGAATATAATATGGTAAAGTCTGTCAGGAATTCATGTTACATGATATGTCCAAGAAAATGCTGCTTTTAAAACTTGAAAATTTGCCTTCATATAGGACCAAGAAAGGGGGAGAAAGACATTATTACAGAATAATACCTACTCCGTTGTGTGGACTAGTTTCCGTACAAAAAGATATTTAGTGAAATTTTCCCTTACGCTTCAGAGCAGATAAATATTTAAAGAGATTAAAAAATTTTTTTTAATGTTATTGCATCAATTAGCACCTGTCAAATTCAGAGATTACCTTGTCACTGATTAATTTGATAACCAGGCAGGTTTGGTCACAGACCCTTTGGTTCACCCCAGAAGAACTGCTCTGGCAGGGCTTCCTCTTTAAGGGCGGAATACTTTTCGTGTTAGTAAATAATATCTCCATTTGAAGCAAATAATTCAAACTTTAGTGATTGGAAGGGCTGTCATTTCTCTGAATTTCCGGATTTTTTGTGTTTCCAATTTTTTAAACTTCTCGATTTCCTCTTGGACAAAAAATTGTATCTGTGCTGCATGTAGTCATTAAACACCTTAGAATTGAGGTTGACAGAGCATGTCATATTATCGCTCAGATGTCTAGTAGGAAGTTAATTTCTGTGGTTATTACAAAGGAATCTTTGTTATGCAATTAATGGGGTTATGCATACGTCCATTTTGTTTTGGCCATGAGCTATTCAGTGTGTTGCATTGGTAAAGGAGGGGGGGGGGGTAAATGTACCGGGTTATTTAAAAGATTGGTGTATGAGAAATTACATTATTTTTTTTAAGATAATTTTTTTTTTTAAATTACAACTTTTTGTTGGTCATGTGGTTTACAAAGAGCACTAACACTGAATGTTTACATTTCAAAATTCAAGAAAATTGATTGTGACTGAATGACCTTTGACCTGATACATGATCGCTATGCCCAAAACCTGTATGGTTACAAAATGAAGATATCTGAATAACTGGTGTACACTACAAATTGAGAAAAGCTGAAGTAAGCACAAGATAACAGCAATTGTAAGTAGGTTGTGAAAAAAAAATAACCAAAAAAAGTGAAATTTTGGTCTTTATAGCGACTGAGACTCACTGTATTAGAAAACTTTTGATGATTCCTAAAATATGATTTTTTTTTTATGTTTGGAAATTTTATTCCAATAAGTTGCAATGTGGTCATATTGCCATGTGTATGTATGGTAAGGGGTCAAAGGTCACATCAGTTTGGATGAAAATTAGAATCAAAGCACCGAGAAGTAATCAAGTCCCTGTTTGGAATAAATTTCATTAAAATGAGACCTAGCTCACCCTGCCTGGCTGTCCACCTATGTAAGCACATTTTTGTCCATTCTGTGGTTGGCTTATATGACTTAAAACCATCAGTCCTTGCTTTGTCCAATTAATATATTCTGCTTCTACTTCCAAAATCTCTCAAAACTGTGTAAATATTATTTCTCTTTGAGAGTCATATCACAGATCTATTTAAGAGTGAGTGATTTAGCCACATGACAAGCTCTGCTTATTGCTAACAACATTGTGAATGACTAGCTACCATCTCACCTTTTTTTTTTTTTTATTGTTACTATTGTTATGGAATAAGTTAAAATACTTGGAGCAAATTTTGTAATTATATTTTAGGCTGTAATTTTGGTACTTGGTATAGTTATTTTGCATACTACGTTAATTTTATAATATGAGGCTTACTACATTCCTATAAAAAACACACCAAATTTTCAAATATTGAGTTACTGTCAAAAATGAACGATGGAAGTTGTGCAATGTTTATCAACCATCAGGATATAATTTGCATTAATAACCCTAACACTGTCCAATCCAACAGAATCCAACACGGAAAACCTGTCCGCATGCATTCATGCCACGTGATGCGATGATGCAATCACCCTAAGTCATATATACCGGCGGAAATGCTGGCCGGCCAGCGACACGGCCGTAGCTACAGGTCTGTGATCTACTGCGTGGCATGCGAGGGGTCTGCGGGTGGAATCCCGGGGGGTGCCAAGTGAATTTTTTGTTCATCTTTTCTCCTTTTTCGTTTGTTCTCTCCCTTCCGATAGCCAAAAAACCCTCTGGGTGTTAGGGTTGACTGGCTGGAGAAGCCTGTTGATCAACTCGGCAAATTCAAATCAAAATGTGAACAATTGCACCAATAAACAAAATAAATTGTGACTTTTGGAAACATTTTTGAAGAGAAAAAAAACACAACAAGATAGGAATGTAGTGAAGCTATTTAAGGTATTTTTATATCCCTTAAGTAGCAGTGATTAAAGTAGTGACATACATTTTTGGTATTTATAATTTTTATTTAATAGACTTAAGTAGTATGCCGTTGTGTAGCCTTAAAACTCTGCCAGTTGTGTATAGCAGATTTATAATAAGAAATTTACATGCAGTTAATTGATTGCTTGATTCTATTAGTAAATTGAACCTATACTAAGTCAATACTCTATAATTAATAGAAAGTGTATTTCTAACATTAATTTTAAGTGGTATTTTGTAGGAATTTTGTAGAAATTACAGTATTTCTAGAAGAAATTTGAACACTAGGTATATATTTTTGCATATGCTCCAGGTAGTTTAATTTATTGGGTTTGGGCCTTAAATATTTGTTTGTTACGTTTATTGTTTTTAATTTTTTTAAACGTCCTGGTAAGTATTTTATTAATATAGCGAAGGTGCTGCATTATCATATTTCATTTAAGATAAAAAAAACATTGCATTAAAGCTCCCGATTTACTATTAACACTTAATAAATGTTTGACAAAAATTCAATTAGTGCAAAATCTTTTCTGGGAATGCATGCTACACCTCAAAGTGTGCTCGTTCAGTGTTCTTTCCAAAGAGCTGCCTAGTTATTCCATCCTGGTACCAGTTTACTGAATTTTTTAAAAGATTTGAAAAATTTACAGATTTATCTGTAATTTTTCACTGTAGCAAGTGAGGAAAATATTTTGCACTTTCTTTTGCACTTTAGAAGTATTTGCTAATGTGGTGTTCATTTTGTTTAACCTATTTTTTTAATGCTGGAGAGAAAAAGCTAAAGCATTTGATTAAATTGATCAAAATTTTTAAAATACCACATTAGGGAATACACTAGTAATGTCAGCCTTCAGTCATACATTGAATGACATTTTTGTTCACCAGGTGGAATGCAAGCGGGCTGAATTCCGAAATGCCAACGGCCAAGGAGGGCCTGGTGGTTGGGGTGGCGGAGACATGAATCAACAAGGGGGCCCACCCATGGGAGGTGCCCCTGGAGGATTTAATCAGCAGGGAGGATGGGGCAACAACCAGGGTGCTTACGGCAGCCAACCTGGCGGATTTAATCAGTATGCTAATGCTTATGGTAAGTCTGTCTTGCAGCAGTGAGTTTAAGTTTATTCGGCTTATAATTGGTGAAGAAAATGAGATTCATAACATTGTGTATTGATATAAAATGGCGTGGACGCAGTTGGGGCCCGCGAGTAGTGTGTTTTGTGTAATGTGAGCACAAGTTGTGTATAGTAACAAAAACCCATAAAATGGGCAAGTTTGAAACCCGAATAATTTTTGCCAATTTTAAGCTGAACTAACTTTATAATTGGCGGGTTTGAGTATTTGATGAGTAAAAGTGTTATCCCCTGCAGTACTACTTACCTTTTTTAACTCAATCAAAATGTGCACTCTGATCAAGGAGGTCCTTATACCTAAATGAAATCCGCCAGACTTATTGTGTTTGTAGGTAAACAGAGCAATTTTGACATTAAGTCCTATTACGACATTTAAGTCCCCCACGGAACTCTCGTTTTAAA
The DNA here is from genome assembly GCF_039555335.1 of Amphiura filiformis. Lineage (NCBI taxonomy): Eukaryota > Metazoa > Echinodermata > Ophiuroidea > Amphilepidida > Amphiuridae > Amphiura > Amphiura filiformis. The sequence goes on from NC_092642.1 coordinate 44,641,034, forward strand.
CGACTGTGCTGGCCAATTGGACTTCTTTCACTTTACCTTGTTATTTCTACTTCCGGACAGTTATTACTAAATAATTATTATTTCAGCATTTTGGGTAAAGAAAAACAAAATTAAAATTTGACAGCACAATAAAAAGAGTCAGTAGTACCTATCGGGGCACCGATATCACTATAGGTTGATTTCATGAAAGGTCATTAGTTCAAATCTGCCTCCAGAAGACATGATGCAGGAACATGTACAAAGCAAATGAGTCAATCAATATCACTTCAACTGGGGATTTCTTTTATGCTTTATGCACGCATCATGTCTTCTGGAGGCAGATTTGAACTAATTGCCTTTCGTGAAATCACTCTATATATGGCCAAACTATAGGGTGTGCCTTTAGGGACATCAGTATATGTACATTGATTTCATTTCTTGCATAACTATTCACAGTTTTTAATCTTTCAGTTTTCAAATGAATATGATTGACTGTACGCAGACTTGTAAATACTGTCAAAATGAAAAACAAAACTATATTGGAAACACTCAGAAAGGCTGATGAGATAACCTTTGTAGATATAACAGTGAAATTGAGCATACAGTGTTATTGTCCCCTCAGGTAATTATGGAGCCCCTGGACAACAGGGCGGACCTCCAGCCGCTGGTCAGAATGGCAATTATGGCAACTTCAGCCAAGGTGGTCAGGGAGGATATGGCCAGCAGCAAGGAGGGTATGGCTATGGTCAGCAAGGTCAAGGTCAACCACCACAGAACAACTATGGTGAGTACTAATGTAACACCTCTGTGACACAACCTTTAGAGAAGATATCTTACCCTTCCCAGAATCCTTTGCAACATGATGTATCACCTTTTACACTCCTATTATTTTGTACCGGTTTCCTTTGTTTTCAATTTCATGTTGAGACGATAGTCAAGAAATAAGCATATGTTGCAAGATCTGGATGTGCTGATCTGTTCATTGAGGTATTTTTTGTGACTGTTGACTCATGTACTACATAGCAAATCAGTACAGAAAATTTAAATGGCAGAAATGCATTGTGGGAAGTGTATGGTATCTTCTCTGCTTTTGAGTGATTTCCCAGATCCAATGGGTAGGTTTTCCATGAAAAATCCTTGAACATGGGTTGTAGGGTCTATGTTTTGCAGAAAAAAATCCTTCTTTAAAAATATTTACACTTCGTACGAAAAACATGTTACTTTTAATATTTTCCAGTTTAAAGCCATAGAAAATGGGTCCTTATTTTCAGAAAATCCTAGGCCCCTATTTTCGGAAAATCCTTTTTCGGAAAATCCTTAGATATGGGTCCCTATTTTCAGTAAAATTACCTTTGGAAATGGGTACGGGTTTGGAAGTTCGAGCCGCACATCCCTGTCGAAAAATAATCTTTAAAGTAACCCCCACCCCTGATACGTACATTGATATTTTCACACCAGCAGTTTCGAAGCTAAAAGTATGAAAATAAATGTAATGTTAACATTACCAGTTTAACAGTAATAGAAATTCAAGAGTGGTACTATTACATGTACAAGAATTTGTATACTTGATGTAAAAAGCGAGATGGTGCTACACCGCTTCACCAAACTGTGATAAGCATGATTTTGTATTTTTATTATTTACAGGTGGTCAACCACAACAAAATTATGGCTATGGTCAACAAGGCTACGGTCAGCAAGGCCCACCACCCCAAGGTGGACCTAACTCTTACGGAAACCAAGGAGGGGGACCACCAGGTGCACCTAACCAAGGCTATGGACAACAAAATTATGGCAATCAAGGAGCACCTGGAACACAAGGTACCTATATGGAGAAACAAGAGGCCTAGGCAGAACATCTTATTTGGTTCTATAGCACCACCGGTGCCCCGATAGTTATGATTTTGGCAAACAAGTCATAAACTTTTCGTCTGAAAACTGAAGAAATGTTGTAAAATACCACTTCCTGCATGTTTCCCCTGTCTAGTCATACCTGGCTAAGGGTTCTGATATTTCAGATTATCATCCTCAGCATCATTGTTGAACTTAAAATGCAGTATTTTAAGTCTACCAGACAAATGAAAAATGATAACACTATGCAAATGTTAATTATAATGCTGAATACAATTTATTACATCACCAGGGTATGACAAAAAGAGTCATCGGTACCTAACCGGACACCGATAGTGCTATAGAACCAAATATACTTTTAGATGGGGATGTGAGAGGGTCTACTTTGCACCCCTGTGGGATTTAATGCTACCTATTCAGAGATGCCAGACCTGATTTCAGGAAATTTTGCTCATATGTTTATGTGCAAAAGTATATACATTTAGGGGTACTACACCCTGGCCAATTTATTGCCTATATTTGCATTTTTCCCCAAAATTATAGCGCATTGGTGACAAGTAAGATATGTATATTATAGGGGCAAGGACTACAACTACTGCACTGAAAATTCAGCAACTCAAAGGCAAGTAGTTATTGATTTATTGATCAAGTATTGGTTTCCCCTCATTTTTGACTGTAACTCCACAACTTTTGTCTGTGCTGAAATAAAATCTCCAGTGCAGTAGTTGTAGTCCTTGCCCCTATAATATACATATCTTACTTGTCAAGCGCTATAATATTTGAGAAAAATGCAAAAATAGGCACAAAATTGGGCAGGGGTGTAGTACCCCCTTTATTAGGAAATTTTCAACCATTTCAGGAAATGTTGTCATCTACCACTGGCATCTCTGCCTATTTCTCGAAGTGCTAAAGGTGTCTTTTACCAGATTTGACATGTTCTGAAAATCACAGATTTTGCCTGAGACTTTTGACAATTTACTGTCACATAGAAACCAATGGTTTAAAAAAATTGCTGACTTTCCAACATTGGCTCCCGCGACTTCCGATAGTTTCATGTCTGATAGAAACCAATGGTTAAGAGAAAACTTTTTTAGCAAATCCTAACAATCCAAAACATAGTGTGGTGAATGTATTGCATATAAGTGTACATCCATATCAAAAGGATGCACTTGTCGGCTGCTACATGTGTCTCATTTCACATAATAGCTAGGAATGAATACCAGACTCATTTCAAGTGTAGGTCACTTCAAATCATCCCCAAGTCACATGGTTTAAGAATACAGAGAACATTCCTTAACCATGTCACTTGGGGATGATTTGAAGTGACCTCCACTTGAATTGAGTCTGTTCTGTATTCCTAGCTATTATGTGAAATGAGACACATGTAGCATCCGACAAGTGCATCGTTTTGATATGGATGTACACATATTGTAATGTGTTACTTTCCTTGCTTATCTCTAGGTAATATGGGTAATTACCCTCAGGAGGCGTCTGGATATGGTCCTCAAAGAGTCAACTATAACAACCAAGGTGGCTACAACCCACCAGGACAACAAGGTGAGATTATGACACATGTTCTCTATAGACAGCCCGTAGGCCAGATCCGGCCTGCCGTTCAATTCAGTTCAGTTCCATCCAGTGTGGTTGGACCTTTAGCAGCTCTGAAATACACAGTAAACATAGCAAAACAAGGTGTATGTGGCCCTCAAGCACAGATCTTTGACTAGAGTTTGGTACTCTGTTGCCCGCGAGTCAAGAACTGCCTAATTTAACTGTAGGTGTATTGTCCCGGTGTATTGTTAATTAGGGTGTGGAGAGGAGTGATTAGACGGGTAGGTCAGGAGACCAGAAATGAAAATATACTTTTTTCTTATTTTTTTTTTTGCAATTTTTTTTTAAATTGTAAAAATTAAAATTAAAAAGAAGTTCCAAAGCCTTTATCATTCACGATTTACAGCTTAAAATGTGTGTAAAAATGCCGACCGACCTACCCCTTTTTTTTTTATGTTACGCCAATCAAACAATTTTTTTTAGGCCTTGCTCCTCTTAAATTTGTTTTAGTCCGGCGGACTGAGATATGGTCAGCTGGGAAAACACAACAATGATAGTTATATCTTTAACTGGCTGTAGGGACAAACTGTTGAACAATTTGGAAGGTAGTGTACAAAATTAACCATTGATAGCAAATTATTCTTCCCCTTGAGTTAGCCTCAATAAGAAAAATCAACTTGGACCAGCTCAATGGTCCTGTTGCTTTTCTTGACCAATTCGAGGGAAGAATGATTTTTTTTATTACAATTATAGCATCAAAGATTTAGTACTTATAAGTAATCCTTAACTCCAAATTTACACCCAGCTTTTATTCTTTTTCTCCACTCTTCCAGGTGGTGGAAATTTTGGTGGCTCCAACATGAACCCCGGGGATACCAACCGCCTCCCAACCAGCAGCAGGCACCACCTCCACAGCAACAACAACAGCAGCCAGGCAACTATGGTGGACCTCCCAACCAACAGTATGGTGGTGGCGGCGCCGGGGGCAATATGGATCCACAGGGGGGCCAATTATAACAGACAAGGAGGCCCGCAGCCATTCCATCCGTGATAGGCGGTGAATGCACTTTGGGTATCAATTAACTTGAACAAGAAAAACGGAGATTGATGGACTATGGTCCGTATTTTATTCATTCTTAAGGGGAAATTGTGGGTAGTGATGCATGCTGTAAAAATGATGTACCGTATTTCGTCAAATAAATGCCCCCTCAGTTCTTGAGAGGGTCCTTTTTCACTTGTGAATATGTGTGGCTGTTTATCATGTGACATGAATGAGGGTCATGCTAAGGTCATGCAATCCAGTTGTCCTGCTTCAGCGAATGAGGTGGTGATTTTTCATTCAGAATTCTGATAACAGGTGTAAATAAATAACATCAGCCTCTAAGAACTATTCTGATTGGTTAAAAAGAGGGGTATATCATTTATTGAGCCAATCAGAGATATGGTTAGAATTATCAGTAAGGCTGAAGGGGGTTAAGCCTAAAATTGGTGATACCTAAAAGCTCCATTTTGATTGGTTAGTCAGATGGTTATATCATGGAATTAACCAGTCATAGACTCTGTATGAAAGTGTCATGGAGATAATGTTTCCATAGTAGACAATGATATACAAGGCAGCACACAGCTTTAAATGAAAAATGGATCCCTTTGGAGTGGCTTTCTAGAAGTACACAATTACTCCCAATATTTCATGAGTGGAATACAATACATGGGCAGTTAGATTATCAATCTCCTGAAATTTTCTTGTTTCTTTTGGCTTTGTATGTAAATGACCTTGTTCTTTTGAGAATCATTCATTTTGATTGTGTATGAAGATTGTTTCATAGGTTTTACAATATCAGAGAAAGTTGATGAAATAAGCACTTTCTTTGTCATATCGTCTGATTTTATTTTAAGTACTTCATTCATAAGCATAGGCCTGATTTTGTTTTTATTATACACTTATTCATGTGCAATGTCCATTTTCAGATAATGTAGATGGCTTATGTGTTTTATTAACCCCCTGAGCACTACCTGCCAATCTAACATTGCCTCTGATTGGTCAATTACATGATATTTTCACTTTAATCACCAATCAGAATGGAGTTTTGCAAATAATTCACCCCAATTTTTTTGTGTGGTGAAATTATTCTAACAATGTTGTTGATTGGTCTAATTGATAATGAAAACTTCATTTTGGCCAATCGGCAGGTAGTTCTCATGGGGTTAATATTTTAAAATGTGACGACATGGAGGTACACAATCAAAATGAGAGTCATTTACATGCAATTTGTTTCTTGAAGTTGAATTTTACCACTTTGATTTGCGGGTGCGACATAGTCATAATATGGAAATCCATACCCCCCTGTGGAAAACTTGATCTTTCGCAAACGGAGTAGGGATATGTAGAATAGGGATATGTGAATGGATAACTCCATTTGAAATTCACACTCCCTGTGTGGACGATTAAGGTCATATCTTCCATGGGGTGTATGGATTTCAACTGGAATAGCCCATTTTGGAGCAGACGACACTGAATCGGTGGCCCCATTTGAAATTCATACCCCCTGTGTGGAAGATTAAGGTTATGTCTTCCATAGGGGGTGTATGGATTTCAACTGGAATAATCCATTGTTGCCTTTTTACATCAAAAAGAAGCCAATAATAGCAGATGAAGTTTCAACTCTTGGAAAATATTATTGTTCTCTTGTATTTTTAAAATTTAGGAAAAAAAATACTCTACTTTTCAGATGTTAGCTGTATATATATGACTATGTAGCATTCACATTGCAAATCAAACAGGAATGTATTCAACTTCAACATCAAGAGTGTATTTCACTGAATTAACCCTCAACTCGAGTAACTGTTCGTAAGTTACAAATACCCTTTTACTAGACGTAGCTTTATGAAGGGTCCCTGTAGTAATCCCCTATTACTTACAAAGGGTACCGATCGCAAGTCATTTTAGTGAAATGGATTTTATGAAGTTGCGATTGATTTTGAGATTTGCGAAGCGTTGTAAAGTTGAGTGAAATAGACCCCTGGAATTGCCATCACAAAACCAGCAGTTGCTGATGTATGCCATCAGTGTATGAAATGGGTGGGGCACATGTATGTAAGGTTAACTAGCGACACCTGTCCATTTGTTTGTGCAATCACTCAAGCTGTGTTGGATCATCAGTGATTAAACAGCAAAGCATCAGTGACGAACCAGCAAAAATCTGTGGTTTTGTGATGGTGATTTTAAACCTTGTAAATATTTACAGGAATTGTATTTTTACACAGAAGTGTTTCCATTATTATGGGTTGTGAACCCTTGAGATTGAGCAATTCTAGTTGAAATCTGTACACCCCCTATGGAAGATGCGACTGTAATCTTCCACATGGAGTGTGAATTTCTAATGGGGTTACCTGAATGGGTCATGACTCCATTTGAAATCTACCCCCCTTATGTGGTAGATTAAGGTCATTTCTTCCATAGGGGGTGTGTGTATTTCAAGTGGAATAGCATTTTGGTGTTGGCTACTACTGAATTGGTGTGAGTTTGTACCCAGAACTGATTAATTAGATGTATATAGATTGTCATTGTTGATATTATGTCCATTAATATAAGTTCTTAAATTACCCCAGATCATAGAGAGTGTCTTGTTAAAAACCCATATAGTACATTTCATCCCATAAAAGAAAAAGGTGATTGACTGTGTGCTAAGATGTGACACGATCATGGAAAATATCGAAAATATTTCAATTCATTGTTTTCAGTACTTAATAGCACCTTAAAATGCTACATTTTGATCATGTTATAAGCAATTTATCTATTGCTGAAAACAGAAACAACAGAATTCGAACACATTTTTTTCCCTTGATCGTGTCACATATGTGGTGTGATCTTGCAAAATCAGTCCGAAGTCGGACAATTTTCAGTTGCTTATAGGATTGTAAACAGCATTTGCAAAGTTACATTTTGCAGAAAACCCCATTGAATTTGGACAACCAGTTCATAAGTTATGAGCAGTTAAAGAGTTTCCAAAACAAAAGGAAATACTTCCTTTGTTTGGCTATATCTCAAAACTAATATTTCCGACTTGCGACTGATTTTGCTTGATCACATCACATACATGTTCTGCCCTAATTAGCTGAGTTTTCCTGTAAGTAAAATATAAAAAAACAACTTGTAACTCTATTTTTATAAACCCCCTATATTTGGCAATTGTATTCTCTTTGTAATAAGTGCTGGTATGTTTCAAACAACATTGTTATTTTGTAACTAATAATGTAGCCCTTAACAGCAACTGGTTTGGGTGATGAAATCACTCTTTGTTATATAGTGGTCAAAATGTTCATGAGAAATGTAGTATGCTGCAGAAAAATCAATGAAAAGTGTATAATGTGTTAATTTTGGTTAATGAGGTACCATGTTTGGAAATGAAACGATGATTGATCAGTGACAAATAAATTGGCCAATATTTTTCGAGAGAGATTGTACATATTTTTAAATGAAACTAATGCCAAGAGGTCAAATGGATTGAAAAGGGTAGGTTAGATATGTAGTGTAGATAAGTTTTTACGACATCCTTCTTTGGGCTGCTGGATGGTGGCATACGTAGCCAGCACTATTTTTGAGGGGGGCAAGAAAAGTCCTAAAAATATTAAATATCAAGGCGACCAGCATCCTACAGGGATGACAAGTCTTCTCACAGGAGGGCAGCTCCCACCTCCTTGGCTATGCCACTGCTGCTGCTATATTTTTTTTTTCAAAGTAAATCTAATCTTGTGCCTGCTTTGCTGGTGACATCTGGTAGATGTAATCACCATAAAATGGAAAGATAGGCACTGTAAAGGTGATTATGTTGTGTAAAACTGAAGGTTGGAATCGTCAGAATAGTAGCTAAGGTGTGGGATAGGCCCACAGAATTAGAGAAGGAGAATCGGGACTCGACCACCATCTTGATACAGGCATGGAGCAAAAATTGGGGGTATTCGGTTTCCCTCTGAATGTGCTTGAGGCATTCGTTTGTCATGCAAGTGCGACAGGGATGATGGGCGCATTTAAGTGATGTACCTGATGCAACCTACACGCGAGTACCAAGACTCTTCAGATGAGATGCAGAATTGTTTTCGTTCATCTCCGCGCACCGTCGGCAAGGACCCGAAAACCCCCAATTTTCTCCCCATAGCTGGTGGCGCGATTGTACGTGGCGGTATAGGGTTCTCCTTCTCTAATTCTGTGGACGGGCTACATCTCCAGTAATTATAATTTCACTTTACTCCTCCATGCCATTATCATTTTTTATGATAAGTATCTTGGCACAAACAACCTATCTTTGATAGAGTTACCTGCCATGAGATATTTGTATTAAGAATTTAGATGTACTGTATAACAGGTTATTTTTGTAGGGTTTATATTTTGTGGTGGACACTACTGGTCATCTAACAGCATTTCTGATTGGTTGATAACTTGAAATGCTTATTTCAATTGCCAATTATGACTATTTATGGTCAAACTTGCATTTGCAGATGATCTTATTAATACCCTCCTTGATTGGTTCAAAAGTTGCAAAACTGGACACAATATTCATTTTGGCCAATCGGCAGGTAGTTCTCATGAGGTTAAATTGTTCTGAACAGTTTTCATGGGTTCTTTCATTCAGTTTCAAACAGGTACATATTGAAGGCTATGGGTTCAAAATATTTTGCGGAGTTTAAAATCGCAATTGCCTGTTCAACTATGAAATACGCAAAAATTAAACCCCACAAAAATTTCCTATTATACGGTTTAAAAAGTAGTTAGTTTTTGTTTATCCACAACCTTTTGTCATGTTTTTATTTTTGTACAGTTTATAAAAGATTTTGTTTCTTTCTTTATTAGAACATATCCCCAATTCATTCCATGCATGTTTTAAAAAAACGTCAGCTGAAAAGTTATTGTTTTATATCTGAAATTGATCGAGCCTTAGAATTGAACTTGAGAGAAAAAAAAATTGTGTTTTGATAGTAGAATTTTGTGTGAGCAACCGCCCGCCAATTTTGCAGAATAAAAATGGCTGAAATTTTTTTGTAAGACATATTTTCAGATCGAAGTTTGAAAAAGATTTCAGCATGAACCACAGTGTTCTGGTTCTTTTGGGCAGGGGTGGATTTTTCAAACTTGTTATGTATTGTCCAAAATGTGTATGGATTCTGAAGTGATGTATCAAATAAGATCTTAATATTAATACCACTGGACGTAGAAAGGAATCCAAAAACAAAGAAAACCCGGAGCGGTATCCCGTCTTTTTTAAATCGGAAATTAAGTCAGTATTATATCACACAAGTGATGAAAATATTTTTAATGTCCCTGACATAGTATATTGTAATGTGCCTCAATCAATGTGTACGAGAAATTTGTAAATAGTTTTACTTTGAAATCAAAATTTTGGAGTAAGTATCAAAATTTGGAAAATGTTTTGTGATGTTCCTGAATCGGGTGTCACGGGGGGACTTGAGTGTTTGTCTTTTATTAGAAAGAGTTGCACAACGTCACTGGGCAGAAAAAACCTAGATGTACTTGTGGCCCTTGAACGTGTTTAATACAGAACTACCAAGAGGTTATATTGGAGGTTTTGCTTTAAACATGTTCAGGGGCCAATGTCACATAGGGGGTTTTTCCTGCTCAATGACGACAAGCTGAACCATTGGTTCTATACTGTTTCCTGCCTCAAGTGGATTTAAGTTATCGCCAGCGTGGGGACAAACGTCCCTTCCAAGCATGTGTGTATGCTAGGTTAGTGCGTGATTCAAAACATGGCGTTACTCTTTAACTTGAGGAGTGACACACTATTGGTTGGAAATGGTATGGTACTATGATTGCTATGGTGATAATAGTAGTGAGAACGGATTAATTTGATGACTCAGCAACAGAAAGGCGTATGTCCATTGGCTATATTATTGACTACATAGTACACACTCTGATACACTCTTATAGAACCTCTGCTTGTGGCAAAGTTAGCCACAATTATGGCCAATTTGTATGCCAATAACAATATTTCTAACATTCAAACCAGTTTCTGCCAGAGAAATTATAAATGTGCACCATAAGTTGATCCTAACAGTCGAATAGACAGCATTACAGCTGGGGATGCTAGTTTGAATCCTTTGTTTGAAGTGAATTGATAATGGCATGCAGGGCCTCTACGCATGACATCACTGTAGTGAATATCATAGGCAATAGTGAACATCAACTAATGGAGTTATGCCTGTCTGCTTCTTAGTTATAAAATTTGACTGCACATTGCTGTTGTGTTCATGCCACAGGGGAATTTCAATGCCGAATGATGTTACACAGGTGTGTGGCATTTCCACAAAGCCTTGAAATTCCTTAACCATTGTAAGTCACCATCTAACTTTTTACAATACCAATCATGTTGGCGATTTATTATAGTCTATTATGCCTTGCCCACAAGGCCCACTTACGATATATGGTTTTAGTTCATGGGAAGTTGTCACAAATTAGCTCCAGGATATTACACCAATGGTTCAGTTTTGAATGCTAACTCAATGTCATCATAAACCCCCTGAGCACTACCTGCCGATCTAACATTGCCTCTGATTGGTCAATTACATGATATCTTCACTTTAATCACCAATCAGAATGGAGCTTTGTAAATTATTCACCTAAATTTTTTTGTGTGGTGAAATTAATCTTACAATGTTGCTGATTGGGCCAATTGATAATGAAAACTTTTTTTTGGCCAATCGGCAGGTAGTTCTCATGGGGTTAATATGTTTGTACAGCACAGATGGATTGTCAATAAATGTTTTCAGAATCAACGAAAGGTTTTTGTCTCATCTTTGTGTGTAAATTTGGATTTGTGTAGGGGTATGACCTAAGGCTGGCATTTTACATTACCCGGGCAGGAAATACCCTGCCCGGGTACCCGAAATTCAAAAAAAAATTTTGGTTTTGTAGTGTCCCCGGACCTAGACCTAAACGCTAGGATCATTCATGGTTAACCTAAAAAAAAAAAAAAATTCAAGATGTTTTGTATTTTTAATATGAAAATTGATATTTTGTATTCATGTCATACTCTCAAAATGCATTCAAATTCAATAGAGGCCGTCAGCGTGACGTCATATGCCGCCATCTTGTGGGTACACGCTGCAATGGTCGTTCGATCTCCATGCGTGAATAGCAAAATCACTGTGTCGATGCGTTAAAACAGCTGCGTGGCAAGCTGCGCCCTGCGCGCAGTGCCTGGCGCATGAACACGCGTATCAGTTGTACCCACAAGATGGCGAAAGGCTGACGGCCTCTATGCATTTTGAAATCATTAATAGAGTATGACATGAATACAAATTATCAATTTATCAAAAACGCGCCGGGTACCCGGGTACAAAATTACCCGAAAATGCGAGGCCTACTATGACCGTAAAAAAAGGAATTGTAGTTTTAATTTGCTGGTGTAGTGTAGGGGTATGACCGTAACAAAAGGAATTGTTTTAATTTGCTGGTGTAGTGCATGTTACAATAAGCCTTTTCGAGATATGGCGGACACAGTAGGATGGCACTGCACGAAATGGGTAGTCTTTTGAATTTAACAGGTTTTACCCAGATTGAAGACTGCCCTCCTATTGTGTATGCCATACTTCCAAAAGGCTAATATGACCGTTGCTATGTCAACTGGTGCTTTGTTATGAACCACTGATCGAAATGATCACAACGCAAAGCCTATAGCATATCATAATTCAGAATAAGTGTATGAGCCTGGGCTTGAAACAGTAACCAATGGATACTAAAATGCACTACGTCAGGGAATAGTGAGCATGTTATGTCAACAAGCGCTAATGCAGTAAGGCAACCTGATCAACAGAGCAATACATATATAAACTGAGCTCAAAAAGAAACTTATAATTTTTCACAAGGTCATATCTTGAAATCCTGTCCATCAAATTGAACCAAAATTACACACAGATTTACTTCAATACTCTTTCACATGTCAGTAACCAAGCAGTTATCCAACTGACACAACAGCAAAATGCACTGACATGGGACAGCTTCCTGGACCACATTCACAGCCCAGCCCTGTTTCATAAAAAAAAAAGTGTATGAAAAGCAGAAAGCAGCACCGCTTTTATCATCTGTGCAAGGATCTTGTGTGCATTCTCACAGATTTTTTGTCCTGGGTGCCAAATGTTGGGCTGTGAAAGTGAAGGAAGTCCAGGAAGCTGTCCCATGAGTCTAAGGGTGTGAGCGAGTCCCGGGAATTCGAGTCCCGCCCGATAATCCTATTACCCGGGCAGGAAATTCCCTGCCCGGGTACCCGAAATTTAAAAAAAAAAAAAAAAATTTCAATGCATTTTGATATCATTAATAGAGTATGACATGAAAACTATGTATCAATTTTCATATTAAAATTACAAAACAATGTGCAAAATTCATTAATTAATTTATTTTTTTGCAATTTCGGGTACCCGGTTACCCGCCCGAAAAATGCGCCGGGTACCCGGGCACAAAATTACCCGAAAATCACACCCCTACCCATGACAGTGCATTTTGCTGTTGTGTCAGTTGGACAACTGCTTGGTTACTGACATGTCTTTTGAGTAGAGTATTGAAGTTATCCTGTGTGTAATTTTTGTTCATGTACAGGCGAATAATTGGAACTCAACAAAAGAAATCTGTTAAGATGTGAATTTTGGTCCAGGAAGGTGTTCCATGTCAGTGCATTTTGCTGTTGTGTCAGTTGGACAACTGCTTGGTTACTGACATGTGTTTTGAGTAGAGTATTAAGGTAATCCTGTGTGTAATTTTGGTTCATTTTGATTGACAGTATTTTAAGATATGACCTTGTGATTCACAAGTTGTAAAAAATTATAAGTTTCTTTTTGAGCTCAGTTTATGTTATCATCATTTGGCGCAATGCAATCCACACGCTTCATATCAGGTTTAACAAAATGTAAACATATTTTTTCCGAAAAAAAAAAATCGGTCCGAATCAATCCGCTTTTGCTAACTTTATGTACTCCATTTGTAAACCAGTAACATTGGACATTTTCTATTCATATTAATGCAGAATAATGAACAAGTTCCTGAAAATATTGTATTCAACCTAATTAGCAACCTTCTACACAGCCTGGGGCACTTGTTGGAGTTTGTATACCACCAGGGGGGCACTTGTTGCAGGTTGTATATCACCCGCTTACACACATGGTATGGGACTTTCAAAAGTACCCAAAGCAAGTATTTTTCATTTTTTTCGAAGCAAGTAGTAGTGTTTTCCTACCCTGATAGAACGCACCTAAAATCGCCTGTAGCGATCATTCAAGAGGCCCGAAGACGAATCTATTATATGAAAATGCAAATGTTTAGAGACGTTTTTGACCCAGAATTTTACCAGCATTTTTTGTTGCCATCTTGGTGCCAAATTCAGCTACCCTTTTCAAGTAAAATCCCTTTCTCCCCTGCTTTGTTGTTTTTGATACCCTAAACGAGATACTTGTGTATCACATCCAGTTGTGAAAAAAGACCCTTTGTTGTTGTTTTTTTACATGGGTGATATACAACTTGAAATACAAGTGTCCTCTCCCAGGCCACAATGTTATTAGCACCTTGCCTAGGTTTCATTATCATTGTGGTAGAGGACTTCTGTTGAAAAGCAGATATGGCGGCTTCACCAGAATTTGGAACGTAAATCACCAAAATTGGGCAGAAAAGCACTTGACCGACTTAAAAATTTGGTACTTAATGGGAAGTCACTGACCAATTAATAAATGGTCACAAACCCATTGTTATTGAAATTTTGAGGTTTAGAGACTTAAGCCTTTTATAATTCAGTTAAATTGAAAGGAAATATGGTGAAATTACTGCTGTGGCCTGCGCCTGACACTTGCAACAGTAGCCCAATTTTTACGCAAATAGCATGTTTTTTTTGAGTAGCAAGTGATTGCCAAGTAGCCCAATTGTGCACATAAGGCATCTGATCCCTGTTCCCATGTAGACTATGCCATAGTCGATTTTTGATAAATAAAAATGTTATTAATCATGATGAACGCATTCAGTTGAACTCGAAATTATACTGATATTTAGTACATCAAAATACTAGTATAAAATGGTTATGAAAAAGTTTAGGCTATATAATTATATTTGTGACAGTAAAAGTAAAGTATAGGCCCTACGTAGGCTTATATTATTGAATGCAACATATCATAATGGCATAATTATAATGACACTTCAATACTGAACAATTCTAATTTTAGAATCTGCCAGTTTATTATCCGAAAAACCGACTATGGACTTTCACTTTTAAGCAGAACTTTACCCCGGACTCACACACTGTCAATCATACTTGTTTATCAATAAAATCTAACCACAAGACTGAGCATGGTGGTACAATACGCTAGATGCATACGTTCATCCACCAGCACAAAAGCGCCGCATTCCCTAGATAGTTGTGTACAATGTATAGTTATAATGGTACCAGTACGCGTCGGGAGGATTTAAACAATAACGAGATCTGGGCGACCAATCACAAGCCAGATTCATTTTTAAAGATGCATTACATCATCACCAATTTTAGTTAGGCCTCAAGGCAAAGTCAGTAGTCCACTTGGGAAGCTAACAAACAGCGGGCGACGGTGACTGAAAAGATCAGTTGTGAAAATCTATCAATTGTGCACTCATTAATTAAATCAGAGTTTTAAGCTTAAATGTAATAGCCAGAGTAGTGCACAATTGGCAAGTGGACTACGGAGAAGTCTAGTTCCCATGTAGAGAACTGATAAATGTATATGCCTGCCACCAAGCGTTTTAACGCTTGGTGGCAGGCATGAAACGCCCTGGCTACTGCATTGGAAGTTGGGTGGTCTTTGTTTCCTTCATGAATAGCCTGTTGTGCCCCCATTCACAAAGGACATACAGACATACTTCTGGCTTGAACAGGTGTGCAGGAAACAAAGCCATCAACTCAGTCAGCCTGGATGACTCGAAACCATCAACTTGCAACTCATTTCGTTGTGGCAGGTCACATATATCAAGGATTTCACAATGACATGGATTCACAACTACACAAGTAAAAGTTTTTCACAAAAATATTTAATATCAGGCAATTCCATCTTTATAACCATGCAATCTCTTGATTGAGTTACAAATTATTCAGGGTTTGAATTTTGGTTCAAATTCTCACAAAGATAGATGTTTTGGTCAAATCAAAGTCACATTTCTAACATATGTGACACAATCTGGTCCATGGGGGCCAAAGGAGGCATGTTTGAAAATTGAGTTAATGTAATTATTACACTATACATACAATAGGCTATCATTTACTGAAAACACCAAAGGTCTAGCATACTTGGTTCTAAAGTTAGTTAGTTTTTTTATGTCTATTTTCTTATGTATTTTTTTGTTTTTTACTCTATGTTTTTACCTTTATCTCAGTTTCAAATTTGCCGCCTTTGGCCCCCATTGACCAGATCGTGTCACATATATAGTTTACATCATAAAGGGAAACATGTTATCTTATTATTTAAATACACTTTTAAACAACACAAATATCATGTTTATGGTCATCTTGATATTTTTACTTCCCAATTAGCGTCCTCCTTAATGAGTAAATGGGGACTAGTTCCAATATCTGTGAATATATTGACTTTTATTAAATCCTCATGACACTTTCATGTACACAGTACATTTTTTTAATAGGAATGTCACCTCTCCAAGCTTATAACTCAAAACACATGTCTGGCAACTTATACATGAAAATAATTTTTGTAACCTTTTTTTTTAACTTTAAATTTTTGTAACTAGATGGATGGCGGTGCTCGTGGTGGAGGCATAAAAAAATATTTAAAAAGTGACTGACACAAATCACTGATGACAAGCATAAAAAATATATGACATTGATTAGCAAAAAAAATTGTTGAATTAAAGGAGCGTGGTCTGATTTTTTTACATCTTACATTGAGCACCATGGTATAAATGAGTTGACTTGTGACGTCATTGCCACACAGTTTGTCGGCAATTCCCATTGTTCCTTGCTTGGCAGTATGCATGTGCATCATATTTTGTTCAGGACCTGTGCTTTTAAAACTCCCACCACATCACAATATAGGCTATTGAACAGTGTAGTGGTTGTATGCAGTTTGCTCAAGCATATCGATATACCAGTCCTTGCCTTTGTAAAAAAAATTGCAGTCAACTCATCTATAGGACATTTTTTGTTTTAGCTATATAGTGCGCTCTCCAGAATTATTTTGTTGTTTTCTTCTTTTTGATACTGTGCAACATTCCTTGTGGAATAAGACACATAGGACTTATGTACTTGCTTAAGGGGTGGGGTATGAACGTTTGGACAGTATTTATTGTGGGACATTAGAGCACATCAGACATATCAATTACATTCTGAATACTGAAGAATGTCCTTCTGATATCAAATAATTTTGATTTTTTGAAATTGCAATGTAATACACATTTTATGGCAAATGATTAAAATTGATATTTTTGATATTTAACAGTACTTTCAGTAAACTTTATAAATCTGATGATTTATACTTAAAGTGTATGTAGGTGGGATGAAGCCGACGATCAATTGAAAATTTTGACCTTTCAGTATTGAAGAGATGGATTTTTTCCCAAAACACCAAAAAAATAAGGTCTTTTGGGGAAAAAATCCATATCTTCAATATGAAAGGTAAAATTTTCAATTGATCGTCGGCTTTTCCTCCCAGCTACATACACTTTAATAATATGTCACTAGATTTATAAAATTTACTTCGAGGACTGCTATATATCAAAAATGTGAAAAATATCAAATTTTTATAATTTGTCATACAATTTGTATTATATCGCGAATTTCAAAAAATGAAAATTTTTTGATATCAGAAAGACATTCTTCGTATTCAGAATGCAATTCGATATTTCTGATGTGCTCTCATGTCCCACAAAAAATAATGTCGAAGCGCTCAAAACGCTCATTCCGGATCCCTTAAACAACATCTGATGCAAATTTTGTTACACAATTGTCTGGGGTCCTTATGAGCCTTGTGCCTAAAATGGCTGAAATGGAGTCTTCATCTCCCTAGATTTTACATGTAAAATGAAAATGTCCATTAAAAAATTTCCCCACAAAAAAAATAAGACTCATAACACCGTGTACTGATATAGAATGGTGTGCACGCAGTTGGGCACAGTGCTTAGTTGTGCGTTGCATAATGCGGGACTGGCGCACGTTTATGTGAATTTACGCGAGCCTGAGTTGGGACTTTATTGATGAGCCAGTAACAAAATCCGAATAATTTTCACCTTATAATAAGCCAAACAAACTAAGTGGCAGCAGATACGTCCCACTTGATTTATGTGTACCCTGGGGTGGTGTATTATAGGGGGTGGGAAAAGATTTTTGGCAGGCCTTAGACCATTGTAATAATTTGAACCAGATTGAAAGACAAGTATGGGCATGGGCGGTTAATGGAATGAATACGGTAAAAAAACATGCTACAAAATTTATACATTTAAAGCATTATATACAAATTACAACATTGAGGCCGAGATACAGGCATCTTAAATACTTGGACACACAAATCTTGAAAACATTTATTTCTATTCGCATTGCAGTTTCAATGAAGTACTAAGAATTATTGCACTTTGAAATTGACAATCATTTCCTCCTGAAGCTTAAACGATTTGAAGAGTAGAGCAAATTTTTTTCCTGCGACCCAAATTTTAGAAAAATATGGCGCGACCCACAGCATATTATACAAATGCTGATACTTAATTATTACCAAAACTAATTATTATCAACTTCCAAAGGGGGCATAATTTCCAAGTCGTCCTGCTGCCCGGCATTACGAGACCTCGTATTACGAGACCTAGTATTAACATCACATACGAGACCTTGTATTACGAGACCTCCCGGCATTACGAGACCTCTTAGGGGGCATAATTTCCAAGTCGTCCACTCGTCCCGCTGCCCGGTATTACGAGACCTCCTATAGAGGCCGTCAGCCTTTTGCCATCTTGTGGGTACAAATGATCTGTGTGTTCATGCGTCAGACATTACGCGCAGGGCGCAGCTTGCCACGCAGCTGTTATCGCGCATCAACGCGTTGATTTTGCTGTTCACGCATGGAGATCGAACGACCATCACAGCGTGTACCTACAAGATGGCGGCATATGACGTCACGCTGACGGCCTCTATAGCATTACGAGACCTCCTATTTCACAAGTTTTCACAAGTTATTAAGCTGCCATTCGGTCTTACCGATAAAATAATGGAATATCTAGCTAGGCTAGCTACATGCAAAAACAGTTTTGCCATTTTTTTAAAGAATTTAAACAATTCTTTTCCTTTTTTTGTACAACTTGTCAGATATTCTGATTGTGCAGATCTACGTTATACATAATACAATTGTTTTATTTACATAATGTTTTAAAGTGACTCATTTGGCAAGTTGAGTTTCACAAAACTAACATATCATGTGCATATTAAATGGGCTAATCATTCTAAAATCCACACTCCCTCTGTGGAAGATAACTGTTGTGGAAGATTTAGCCCAATTTTCCACAGAGGGAGTATGGATTTCAAAAACAAATAGACAATATGTAAAGCAACATGGGCTGGGGGGGTATAGGTTTCAAAATTATCCCTAGCCAATTCCAAGTGAAAAACTTACTCCCTCTGTGGAATACTTTTCTTAAATCTTCCACACTCCTTCAGATAAAGATAACTGTTGTGGAAGATTTAGCCCTAATTTTCCACAGAGGGAGTATGGGTTTCAAATAGAATAGATAATTGGATGACTTCCATTTGTAGAAGATATATGTAAAACTATATAGTGGGGGAGTATGGATTCCAAAATAAGTAACCCTAGCCAATTCCAAGTGAAAAACATACTCCCTCTGTGGAAGACTTCTTAAATATTCCACTGGAGTATGACGGATTTCAAATGAAAGCGCCCAACTGGCACTGATACTGTCTCTGTTGAAAGTGTATTGGGTAGCGTATACCTACTGTTTGTTGTCACTATCATTAAAATAAATATCTAGTACTTTCTGTACACTTTTGGTATTACTTTTGCATACATCTAGAGTGTACCTTTAGGCCCCCCCCCAAGAAAGTTTGTCTCAGCAACCTACGCACATTGCTATGTGAAAATTTCCACATATGTTCAATTTTTTTTGACATTTCAGTATCGTATCATGATCCAATGTTGTCTTTTTTTGTAGTTTGGTTGTTGTTTTTTGTACACATCTCGCCATGATGTAAAAGAGACAAATAAAAACCTTTGTGTATTACTATGTTTCTGCTTTTGAATATAAACAAGGCGGTTCTCGAACCACGAGTCTCGCCTGCTTTTGTGACCGCCTGCTTTTGCGATAACTGTTGGTAGAGAGGTAAATGAATTTGGCGGTTATCGGCTGGGCACGATTATCTGTCCGATGGTAACTGTACCCACCAAGTTTCATGCCCATGCAACAGTTTTTACTAATATGACCTCAGATGACCCCTGGTGGCCCTGAAATGACCTTCTAAAATTTTGGCTCTAAATGTTGACTGTACCCCTCGTGCTAAGTTTCATGCCCATAAGACAGTTTTTACTAATTTGACCTCAGATGACCCCTGGTGGCCTCGAAATGACCTTCCAAAAATTTGGCTTTAAATGTTGACTGTACCCATCAAGTTTCATGCCCATACGAAGTTTTTACTAATTTGTCCTCAGATGACCCCTGGTGACTCAAATTACCTTCCAAATATTTGGCTTTAAATGTTGACTGTACCCACCAAGTTCCATGTCCATCCAACAGTTTTTACTAATTTGACCTCAGATGACCCCGAAATGACCTTCCAAAAATTTGGCTTGAAATGTTGACTGTACCCACCAAGTTTCATGTCCATACGACAGTTTTACTAATTTGACCTCAGATGACCCCTGGTGACCCCAAAATGACCTTCCAAAAATTTGGCTTTAAATGTTGACTGTACCCACCAAGTTTCATGTCCATACGACAGTTTTTACTAATTTGACCTCAGATGACCCCTGGTGACCCCAAAATGACCTTCCAAAAATTTGGCTTTAAATGATGACTGTACCCACCTAGTTTCATGCCCATACGAGTTTTTAATAACTTGACCTCAGATGACCCCTGAGTGACCTCGGATGACCCCGTAATGACCTTCCAAAAATTTGGCAAAACCAAAGAACTATTTCATCAAAGTAATAAATCAAAACAGAAAGATGCTTCCTTTACGAGTTATCACTCATTGAAAGTGCTACTTTGCTATACTTTACATGGAAAGCGACTATCTTAAAGTCGCCATATTTCCTTAATTACATGACCGATCAAGCTGTTATTGGGATATGTGATGCACAGTTGAAAATTAATTATTAAAAGATTTGGTGACCTCAGTTGACCTTTGACCTTGTATGTGACCTTTGACCTCACGAAATTGGAAAAAGTATGTTGCGCTGAAAAATCAAATTTGGCAATACCAAAGAACTATTTCATCAAATAAATCAAAACAGAAAGATGCTTCCTTTACGAAGTTATCACTCATTGAAAGTGCTACTTTGCTATTTACAAAGAAAGCGACTATCTTAAAGTCGCCATATTTCCTTAATTACATGACCGATCAAGCTGTTATTGGGATATGTGATGCACAGTTGAAAATTAATTATTAAAAGATTTGGTGACCTCAGTTGACCTTTGACCTTGTATGTGACCTTTGACCTCATGAAAATCTAATCAGGTCGAGTACCTCTGGCCACGCAACTCCCTACCAAGTTACGTCACTGTACCCCATACGGATCTCCAGATAATGTGTTCACAAGGTATTTTGCTTATTACGCATATATTATGCAAATTAGGTACTTAATTACCATATTTTACGCTCAAAATCTAATCAGGTCGAGAACCTCTGGCCCCGCTTACTCCTCACCAAGTTACGCCACTGTACCCCATACGGATCTCCAGATAATCTGTTCACAAGGTATTTTGCTTATTACGCATATATTATGCAAATTAGGTACTTAATTACCATATTTTACGCTCAAAATCTAATCAGGTCGAGAACCTCTGGCCCCGCTTACTCCTCACCAAGTTACGCCACTGTACCCCATACGGATCTCCAGATAAGCTGTTCACAAGGGTTTTTTGCTTGATACGCATCAAATACGCATAAATTATGCAAATTAGGTACATAATTAGCATATTTTGCGCTGAAAATCTAATCAGGTCGAGAACATCTGCCCACGCTTACTCCCCACCAAGTTACGCCACTGTACCCCATACGGATCTCCAGATAAGCTGTTCACAAGGTTTTTTTGCTTGATACGCATCAAATACGCATAAATTATGCAAATTAGGTACTTAATTAGCATATTTTGCGCTGAAAATCTAATCAGGTCGAGAACATCTGGCCACGCTTACTCCCCACCAAGTTACGTCACTGTACCCCATACGGATCTCCAGATAATCTGTTCACAAGGTATTTTGCTTATTACGCATAAATTATGCAAATTAGGTACTTAATTACCATATTTTGCGCTCAAAATCTAATCAGGTCGACACCCTCTGGTCATGCTACCCCCTTATTCTCAAGATAACGCGTTCACAAGCTTTTTCCGAACACACACACACACCCCCACACGCACCCCCCCACACGGACACACACACACCATAGTGATTACTAAGTCTCTCCCTGAACATTCAGGCGAGACAAAAAGTACATAAACATTGTGCCTTGACTGTAAAAAAATATATCACATATCGCATAGCTCATTTTCTAGAAAAAAAGCATAGCACTTAGCTTTTTTACCAAATGTGTCTGAGACAGACTTTATACTTTTTTTTGCCTTACATAACAAATAAGTAGATCTAGACTTTCTCAACACAAAATAACAAGTAAAACAGGCCTTGTCTTTTGAGGCGAGTGAGAGTGATCACTCGCCTAAAATGAAGCTGAGGAGAGCTTTTTATCACTCGCCTACATTTGGTGTAATACTAAGGCCAAAAACAAAGCAATTTTCAAAAGACAAGGCCAACAAGTTATAGTATTTCTATGAGTACACCGGCAGTTATCACAGTACCGGCGCATGGTCCCTGTGCGAGTGGTTGAGGTGGGTAATATGAACTGAACTACTCTTATACATCAAGGTGGTCTCAAAAATGCCTACAAAGTTTTGATACATATTACACATTGTGTGAAAGAAAAATAAAGAGCTAACATATCAATCTTATTCATATTGAAAAAGCAGTATTTAGTATGCGTTTCTAAAACCACAGATCAAGAAGAATAACATTTATATAAACTTAAAAATACAACACACACCAATAAAGTTAGAAGCAGTGGCAGCATGGGGGGAGGGGGAGGTGTGATAATTTGTATCAAATTTAATATTTTTTACCACACTCTTGAAAATCTTTCAGTTTTTCCTCAATTGTCCTCATCCTCCCCGCCACCCAGTGCTACCACTGATGAAAAGACAATTCTTTTTAAGAATAATAGAGTAAAATGGTATGATAATAAAATCTTCAAACATAACAGTAGAGAGTAACCTCACGCCATGTTTGGGCCATAAACTTCTTTCATATGTGTAGAGTATATGCAAAAAACCGATATCAATTTTTATTAATTCAAGATATATTACCTCATATTAAAACTTAATGAATATAATAAGAAAATATGCATTACTTTTGATCGTTATTTTCAACAATATGGAGTTTTTAAATGAATTGGTTCCCGAATTTTATGGTACATTTGTAATGTTTACACATGTCCCAACTTCAATCAAATTTGAACAACATCGAGTACCAGAGTTACAATGTAAGTGGCCAATATAGTAAGTGGATTTCTTTAATTTTACCATTTTTCATCTTTATGACCAGAAAACCTTTCTGCCAGTTGTCACTAATATTATTTCACAATTTCTGGCAAAGAATAACAAAATTGAAGTCATACATTATGGCTTTAACCACAATCTTTACTTCTGAGTTCACCAGACACATACTGGTTGTTAGTGATCAGATTTTAGATTGGCTGGTATCAAGCTTTTGGCCAAAACACTGTGAAATGTTGCTCTCCCTATCGATTCGCTACATTTTGTTTGAAAGATTGTCCTCATTACTTTGAGGAACTGATGCATCCACAGCCAAAAAACAAACAAAAAAAACAACAAAAAAAACCCTAGAATATGGTAAAGGAATATATACACAAAATACAAATTCTTGGTAAGTTATTATGCTGAGAGTTTGTTTAATCCCCTGAGCACTACCTGGCGATCTAACATTGCCTCTGATTGGTCAATTACATGATATCTTCCATTTAATCACCAATCAGAATGGAGCTTTGCAAATAATTCACCCCAATATTTTTGGTGAAATTATTCTAACAATGTTGCTGATTGGTCTAATTGATAATGAAAACTTCTTTTTGGCCAATCGGCAGATAGTTCTCATGGGTTAAAACTTAAGTAGAATATAACATTTCAGTTAGTAAGTATAAGGAAATAGCTACATATAAATCATAGAAATAAAAGGTAGGATTTGTAAATATACAACATTACTTCAATATTTTTGGCTTTCAAACTATTGGCACAAAAGTTCTAGGAAAGCCCTTGAAATCACATACGGTACATGTATATGGTATATTACCAGCTTAACCCTAACACGCCTGAGTACTACAAAATACTACTTGATATATGCGCTGTTCATGTGTGCATCCCACGTGGTGTGATGACGCAATTGCCCTAAGTGATATATAGACACGGTTTCGCTGGCCAGCGAAGCCCAAGACCCATGGCAAAGTGTCGCCGACCCAGTGCTTGGCATGCAAGGGGTCTCGGGTTCGAATCCCACCCGAGCAAACAACTTCTTTCGATCCTTCTTTTCTCTCTTTATTCCTTCCTTCTTTCCCTTCCCATCGCTAAAAAGCCCCTGGCGGTTAGGGGTGGTCTTAACCCTGGAATTTTTTTTTGTTATGTTACTCTGAAAAATTTGGGCCAAAAAAAGATTTTTGGATTTTCTCAAAAATTAACATTTTTGCCAAAATTTGACCTCACAGATTAATTCGGCTGCTGTCCTCAAAGCTGTCCTCCTGGTACAACGCTCCACCCACCCACTCATTTCAACATCACCTGAGTTTCTCCTCACTTTCATTTCTCCATCCTCTGGTTCCAAGTATCTCTCCCCCTCATCCCCCTCCCCTCCTCCTTTACACATTCCCATCCTTCTTTTTGCCATCAGTCAAAAGATTGGTATGCTCTCCTGGCATCTTCTTCCCACTCATTTCAATATCACCTGTGTTTCTCCTCACTTGCATTTCTCCATCTTCTGGTTCCAAGTATCTCCCTCCCCTCCTCCCTCCCTCCTCCTTTACACATTCCCATCCTTCTCTTTCCCATCAGTCAAAAGATTGGTTTGCTCTGCTGGCATCTTCTTTCCACCCATTTCAATATCACCTGTGTTTCTCCTTACTTGTATTTCTCCATCCTCTGGTTCCAAGTATCTCTCTCCCCTCCCCTCCCCTCTTACCCTTTACACATTCCCATCCTTCTCTTTGCCATCAGTCAAAAGATTGGTATGCTCTGCTGGCATCTTCTTTCCACCCATTTCAATATCACCAGTGTTTCTCCTCATCACTTGCATTTCTCCATCTTCTGGTTCCAAGTATCTCTCCCCACCCCTCCTCCCCTTTACACATTCCCGTCCCTCTCTTTCCCATCAGTCAAAAGATTGGTTTGCTCTGCTGGCATCTTCTTTCCACCCATTTCAATATCACCTGTGTTTCTCCTCATCACTTGCATTTCTCCATCTTCTGGTTCCAAGTATCTCTCTTACCCCTCATCCCCCTCCTCCTCCTCATCATCGCTATTTTCACATTTGAGTTCCTGTACATCGGATTTTTCTAATAGTCTTGGTCCCGTTAGGACGATTGCAATGGCACCCAATGGCGCTGTGATAAGAATGGACAGTACTGCTATGGTCAGGAGCTGTAACGAGACAAAGAATTGTCATCATAATTAGTTTTGTAGTGAGTGACAGAGACAATGAGCTAGTCCAGATGAAATCCATACACCCCCTATAGGAGACATGATCTGAATCTCGCACACAGGGAGTGTGAATTTCAAATGGGTTACCCCAGTACCTGAATAGATGACTCCATTTGAAATCTACACACCCCTGTGTGGGCGATTGAGGTCATGACTTCCATCTAGGGTGTTTGATTTCAACTGGAATGGCCTTAAAACTACACACATACAAAACAATGCACTATAATTACTTTTCAGGCAATTGTCAGATTATAAGGGCTGTGCAATGTGTACCCCAGGTGGTTGAATTCTCAAAATGGTCAGCCAAAAATGCTTCCCCCTTTAACATGCCAAAAATACCCCTCCCCTTTTTGACATGCCAACCCCCACCTCCCTTCGATAAGCCAAAAATCCTTTGGGGAACCCAAATTTAAAACATTAAATTATGCAATCATGTCATGTGAGTACAGTGAGCAGAAAATTGTGCACATTTAGGGCATAATATCAAAACGGTGCCCCAATATCTGTGCCAACTTAAATTGCTTGTACCCCCCTCTTTGGGCTTGCCAAAACTCTTTGCCACCCGCCTATAATTAACCACCTCAGGGTACACATAATTATTGCACTACCCCCAAGAGCAAATATAAGAACTCGCTGTAACCATGCAGGGCTAATCATATTATCAATTAGGGGGAGTCAAAAATCTTACACAGATAGAGAATGATAGAAAAGCAAAGAATCAATTCAGATCAGGAGGGGTATGAGTTAGGAACAGAGATGAGGGGATCTACAATCTAAATCATGTTTATGATTCACTGTTGGAGACTGCTAGCAAGACTAACATCGCTACCGGAAGTGACATAACTTCCCGCCAGTCATCAGCTGTTGGATCATCACAACAACAGCAAGCTTTGAAAAAGTTAGTGGTTCACTGACGAAAAGGTCAGCAAGAAAATAGTAAGTTTCTTCAATCCGCCGACAAAATAAATCTTTTAGCCAAGTCAGTGGTTCAATGACAAAACTGTCAGCAAGTAAATAGTAAGTTCCTTCAATTGGTTTTGACAAATCAGAAACTCTTTAATAAGTTATCGGTCCAAGTTAACTATGTAAATATTGTCTTATCTCTGCATATTATTGGTCATTGACCTACTGCTACATCCGGTTTCCATTTCAACCACAGTGTCAATGAACCAACTGATCTTAATAACTTGTGGTTTAGACAGGAAAAATAACGTTATATGGGCCTGACCAACCTACAATCCTGCGTGAAAAGCTTCCAGGGACAATTGTTTATTTTATGCATCCCCGCTCCCCTTATTCAATGTTGAATGCTGAAAAATAGTACAAAGTGGTTGCACTATTCACGACTGCTCCAACATTGTTTCCAGGGGGAGGGAGGGGAGTATAAGAAGTACATATTAAACATGAGCTATGAAACGTATCATGTATTTCATAAAACTTTGGAGTGCTTTAGGTAAGCTTTATATAGATACATGTAAATAAGTTTATTTAAGAACAAAGATCACTTCCAAATCTTTTTGTAATAATGGGGGGGTTATCCCTCAGAATCTCAAATTTGAAAAAAGAAAAGAAAAAAGAACCTCCTCATTTCCTCAAGCACTGTTGGAAAAGACCGAAAACTACTAACAATGTTAATTTCACATTGAAGAAGGAAAAAAAACCTCCATCATCAACTCATGAAAATCCTCTGGACGAGAACCAAAACATTAATTTGATATGGCCTTCAAGTTTTATAAATCACTAATCTGAAGCTGTGTATCCTGAAGACAAAATAGTAGAAGTATAAAGTAACCTTTTGCCCTCTACAGTGATAAGAGGTGACATGCCAGCACCTGGGGCCAGCACTAGTGAATCCCCACAGAGTATCCTCCTCAAATAAGCCAAACAGGCTATTTCAGTTGAAATCCATATACCCCTTAGGCCAAAAAAAAAAGATTATTTGATTGTCTTCCATCAACCAACCCTAATCTGGAAAATCTGGAAAAAATTGTTGGATATTCCAGAATAAGTGTTGTTTTTTTCTTTCAACATTTTTGAAATCCTGAATTTTTTTTTACAGTTTCGACACACTTCTAACCCATTTTAAAAACATGAATGATCTGGTATAAACAGTACGGAAATATCCCAATTCAAAACTATTGGGCTATTTATTAAGCTAATTTAATTAAAGGCATACAGTCATGTTTTGGCTTTGGCTATGACCTTTAAAAAAATATATTAAAAAAAAAATCCAGACCGACCGACCCAATTCTGAAAAAGTTGTGGAGGACAAGCAAACTATTTTTTTTTGCCTTATGGAAGACACGACCTTAATATCCCACACAGGGAGTGTAGATTTCAAATGGAGTCATACACTTAGGTAGTCCTATTTGAAATTCACACTCCTGTGCTGGGAGATTAAGGTCATGTCTTCCATAGGGGGTATGGATTTTAACTGGAATGGCTGAAACTGCTCACATTACTTTACATATCAGGTAGTGGTTGGTTGAGGGAAATACCTGTCTTATCAGTATTACCAGCACAGCATCTGACTATGACTATATTTACCAACTGTATATGCATGTGATTTATCTATGTGATAACAAAAAGGATCATTGACAGTGTATAGGCCTACACTTCCTTAAATTACAACTTAGTGCCATTCTGTCAATTTGTGGTTTGCTGTATAAAGCCAAGGAAGTCTGGTAGTCTGTTTACTTGATGAATACGGCATTCCCACAGAAGTGACTTGTATTCCAGAAGACAACCCAGGACTTGTCTTATAAGAGACGATTAGTACTTAGTGCTTAATGGCAACAAAGCACTTACAACTTTCTTTCATGAATCTGTTGAGTTGGTGACACCTAACCACCCGCAGAATGCATACATTTGCATTGACTGTTTAAGACAGTATTAAATGTATATCACAGCAGTACACTGAGTTTTCATAGAGGATTCATGAGTTTTCAAAAAGGATTCATGCTGTCACTATGTATGAGTATTTACCACTTGGACAAGACATGCTTACAGGAGCAGGAAAACACTAAACTACAACCACAGAGATTTGATCTTGCTCTACTATATTATTATTAGAAACACACTGTGTATTTGCCAGCGAAGTGGTTACATAACTCCTTGGTAACTGGTTCATGCACCTTTTTGGAATTGGTAGTACATGTCATAGACTTTGTGTTGTGATCATTTAGATCGTGGTGCAGAACTCAAAAGCGTAATCCAGTTGACATAGTGATAACATATTGTATTGGAACATACATGTACTGACAACTGTTGCTATGGAAACTATATCTGTTGCACATCTCTTTGTACTCGTAACCATGGTAGCATTATCAAGTGTAAGTCAAGCCAGTGTGACACCATGTAAGCGCTACCAACTAACCAAACTTGACTGTTGCCGTAGGAACCTCAACTACATCCCGAGCGTACCAGATGACATCATATCGGTTGATTTGAGTCTTAATGTGATCAGTGTACTGGACTCCCTATTTCCTCCAAGACACTATCTCCGAACGCTTGATTTAAGTTCCAACAAGCTGCAAAATATTCCAAGCGACTATTTCAATCACCTTAAGGCACTGCAGTTCCTTCATCTTAACGACAACAAAATAAGCACGCTTCTTGGCGATTCCTTTAAGGGACTTCAAAATCTCCAAGAACTTGATCTTTCCAGCAATGATCTGACATTGTTACCAAACGGAGTCTTTTCCAACTTGGTAAATTTAAGATCCCTCAACTTGAGTCACAACACACTTATTACTCTACCGACAGTTAACCTTTCACCTCTGAACTCACTTCCTGTTACCATCTTGAATGTGGAATTTGATGACCTTTCACCCTTCATTCTAACAGCAGGTTTACAAGACTTCCAAGATCTGCATGCTTTGTCTCATCTGATGGTACTGGTAAGGACTATTCCTAAGGATATTGTTGATGTGACATACATGATAGACTACCTGATGAAGCTTCCGATAGAAAGAATAGATATTGCTTGGGATCAGATAATACTATTCAAGAAGCAAGATAACATTGTATTTGAAGAGTCCAAAGCCTTCGCATCCAATTGCTGTCAAGCATCTACAAAACTCAAGATGCTGAACTCTACGATGGAACTTCACTTCCACGGCTGGAAACAGTGGACAACATTGGGATCTTTGACCACAAACTCCTTAAGACCACTCTCCAAGTACCACCAACTGACCAGCTTGACACTCCAGGATGCTGAGATATTAGATATCGCAGAGGATAATACGCCATTTATTTGGTTTCCTTTCTTACGGAAGCTTGATCTCAGCAAGAACTCTCTATCGTATCTCCCCGACTCTCCCTTCACTGGGGCTGACATTCTTGAGGAGCTCTCCCTCGCGTATAATAAATTGGACATCCCATTTGTTGAGTATGCCCTGCATGATCTGTTCTGTCTTAAAGTTATCAACATGTCCGCAAACTACTTCCTCTTCGTCCCATCTCGAGCGTTTCCATCTCTATCGCAGTGCAATTCCTTACGAACGCTGGATTTGAGTAATAACGAGCTGCAGTTTGATTTTCCAAATGATGCCTTTACCTTAATTCCATCACTGACTCATCTGCACTTAAATTCCAACAAAGCAATTCAAATAGCAAGTTGGATCAACCCACTTAAAAATCTTAAAGAACTGCACCTCCAAGATACAGATCACATTCAAGTATACCCATCAAAATGGACATCCACTTTGGTTTCCATAACAACACTAGACCTCTCTAGGAGCCAAATTGTATGGTTTCAAAGTCCAGCTAATCTTTTCAATTTAATGCCCAATCTTCAAAAGATCAATTTTCAAAGCACAAATCTCCATCTATCTATTATCCAAAACCTCACATACCTTCAAGAGGTAGACTTCTCCGCATGCCAAATATCCAACCATAATTTATCTGAGACATGGTTTCAGATAAACATACCAAGATTAGAAAAATTGAATTTGAGCAGCAACAACATCACCTTCATCCCCTTTAATTATTTTACTAACACACCCATTCTGACACACCTAAATTTAAGTTATAACCAACTTAGGACTGTTCAGAACAATACATTTCTTCCCTTGCGCCATCTGAGTATACTTGACTTACGAGGCAACATTCTGACTTCCATCGATGGCTTACAGTATGACCAAACCCTTCAGATACTCCACATTGCATGGAACCAAATTGCTCAAATTCCAAAAACTTTCCTTCAACTTCTACAAACGAATCGGTCCAATTTACATTCACTTTCTCTTTCGGGGAATCCATTCCAATGCACATGTGTGGTACAACCACTACTAAATTGGATCCACTCTGATGACATGGTCTTTCTTGATGTATCGGATGGATACATCTGCGCAGAGCCCAATAGGACTAAAGACTTGACGATATTTCAAGTTGATTTGCAGTGCTCGTCGCACCTCTCTTTATATCTCGGGATAAGTTTATCTCTCCTTCTGACCGTCATAGTATCCGGTGTGTTAATCGCCAAATACCGCTGGCATTTAAAATATAAATGCTTTCTACTATTACACCGCAGACGTTACACTGAAATAGACGAGTTAGCCGCTCGTGACAACATTCCTACAAATGCAAACATCGTCACGTACGATGCATACGTGTCATACAGTGATGAGGACGAAGACTGGGTTTTAAACGATCTTCGCACAAACCTTGAAGAAACCACAGAAACTGTTTTAAAGCTATGCTTGGGTAGGGTAAGGGATTTTATTCCCGGTACAGCAATTGTTGAGGCTATTTCAGAAGGCGTACAAAACAGCAAAAGGACCATATTGATTTTGACACCAAGTTTTGTCGAAAACGAGTGGTGTTATTACGAGATGCAAATGGCACAGATGCGATTGTTTCACGAAGGACAAGACGTTCTGATGCTCGTCATGTTGAAGGACGTCCCCGATGATATGTTGACGATGTCGTTAAGGCAACTTTTGTGTAAGAAGGAGTATCTAAGATGGCCGGGCGATGAGGCTGGGCAGAAACTTTTCTGGCAAAGATTGAAGTATGAGTTGAGAAGCCCAGTTAAAGTTGACAGAAGGTTTGATGTGTAATGGGTCATTCCAGTTGAGATCCAAACCCCTGTGGAAGACTTCCACAATGGGAGTACAAGTTTCAAATACAATAGACAATTGGGTAACTTCCATTTGAAATACTCACTCCAGTTGTGGATGATGTAGTGAAGTCTTAATACAGGTGGAGTATGGGTTTCAAAATGATTAACCTAGACCAATTACATTTGAAAAACATACTCCCTCTGTGGCAGATATTTCCTAAATCTTCCACAGGGGTAGTGTGGATTTCAACTGGAATAGCCCAATCAAGTCTATTATTGGAGCCAGATATAAAAATACTAGTTTGCATCTGACGTCAAACTCGGATATGATTTGTTGGGGTGACTGAAAATCAAATCTGAATGCACCGGTAAAACAGCATTCCCTATGGTTAATTTTTCACCTTCACACATAAACCATCTCAAAAGTTAGGTCTTAGTGTTAGAAAAGTTTCTTTCCTGAAGGCACCATGTCAACAATGCCTAAAAAGTAACTTTTTGCTTTGTAAAAGTAACGACATTGTGAGTCATTTTCTGTGGTTCCTTTAAAGTTATTTTCTCTGATGAAGGCACATATGAATCAGCCTACTACTAAATAATCAAAGGCAGTGGGGAGCTGATCGTCAGACACAAACTGGTTTCTTGATGGCTCTGATTATAGCATAAAGGGAAAAAGACAGGTTCAACTTCTGCTACAGAATAAATGACACACAGTTGACAGGATAGCAAATATACAGGTATCTAAGTTACTCAAAACCCCGTAACGGACGTTGTAATGGACGCGTCTGTTAGTGCAAAAAAAAGGCCAAACGGCCGTGGGAAATGGCCTAACGGACGCCGGTAATGACCGTGGCGCTATAACGTGTTAGTCTTTTTTGCAGTCGTTTACAGTTTAGTTATTATTTCATACTAACATTTTTATATTGACTTGGGCGAAAACGAAATTTGACAAGATTGTGTCTGTTTAGTTGAGATACGCCATTTTCTACTTTGCTAGTAACAGAAAAACGATTAGTGGTGACAACTGCACAGAAAAGACAGGCGTATAAAAAAAAAATTATATATCATGATGCACGGTGTTACCCATTTGATGAATTTGCCTATAGTTTAGCTATAATTATTATTATCCCGGCTGCAGGCACGTTGATGGGTAACGGGGAATATTTCACCCATTCAATCAGTCTTTAGTATTGCTTGGTTTTTTTTCTTATAGTCGTGCACATTCTTGTTTACTTTTCTTTCATTCACGAGGGACTACATGTATGCAAAGTTAACGATTACCGTATTATAGGCCTTACCATAATTTTGCCTATTTAATTATTTCATTCATCCATTCTTTCAGTCTTACTATTCTTTCTTTGCTTTTTTTTTTCTCAATTCGTGCACATTTTTGTTTTTCTTTCATCCATATAAACCAGTGAGCTACATGCATAGATAATAATTATTATAATCATGATAATAATTATGTATAGGCCTAGTAGACATAGCCTTCCAAATCTATTTCATACACCTTGATTTAAGATCGGGTTTTAATTTTCTACATTGTCTCTGTTCTTGGACCTTAAACGGGTCAATATAATAGTCATCTTAACCCTATACTACTTGTTTCATATAGGCATTTTTCATTCGTGCCTATTGTTTCTCTCATTATTATCTTCTAGTTTCTGATGATATCACATTTGTGCCTCATATAAACATGATAAATTAAATTATTAAAAACACTTCTAGTTTTTTCTGAGTTCGTTATTTTTCATTTACATTTGAGCACACATCCATATCTAGGTATATTAACCCAGATTTGGAAGCATAGAAAATAGGTCGGCTTTATGTCGTTTCCATGTTCAGATATAGGCTAGGCCTATACATAATTGGCACTTGTCAAAAATATTTATTACGTGGTTTTTTTTCATTCGTGCTTTTTGTGTGCTGGTATCACATTTGTGCCTCCCCAAACATGATAAATTAAATTATTGAAAACACTTTTCTGTTAAAGAGCACACATACAGGTCTTCCATCTTGGTATATCAAACACCCAGATTTGGAAGCGTAGAAAGTGGGTCGGCTTTATGTCGTTTGCATGTTCAGCTCAGGCTAACCATAGGCCTATTATAGGCTTAGGCCTATGACACTAAAATACTTATTATGATTGACATAAAATACTTAGCCCTATGTTTCTTTCGTGCCTTTTGTGTCTCTCATTATTTTCCTATATAGTTTCTGCTCAATGATTTGCGCCCGGTAAATTAAATTTAAAATGATTGAAAACACGTTTCTGTTAATGAGCACACATTATACAGGTCTTCCATATCTTGGTATATCAAACACCCAGATTTGGAAGCATAGAAAGTGGGTCGGCATGTTAAGTCGCTTGCATGTTCAGGCCAATATAGGCTTATACACTAAAATATTAGTATAATTATAACTGACATAAAATACTTAGGCCTATGTTTCTTTTCGTGCCTGTTACTATTATTATTATTGCATCATGGTTTTCATCCATTTTCACGTGTATAGGCCTAATCACATCTTCCATCAAGTCATAGGCCTACAATTACGCTTTAAATAGGAGAAGTATGTAGAATTCAGTAAGAGTACCAACAGAAATGCTAGCAATAGTGGTCGCCCAGAACAGCTAGAAGCCCAGCTGAATTTCATTTCAAAACATTATTACCGCTTGTTTTGTACTTATGGATGCAAAAACTGTTCTTAGTTTTACCCATGATGATATCTCAGGGATGTGAGAAATTACGTTATTTATAAGATATTTTGAAAGAAATATCATGACTTCATTTAAAGAAATATCATGTTTTTATTTAGTTAATGTTAATTATAAGAAGAAAAAACTACTTTTGATTCTTTTGTGTCAGCTCTTGATGTTTAATGCACAATTAGCATTTTTACGCAGTGCAAACTTGATATGGCAAAAGTGGCCCAACACGTTTTCTGGACGGTTTAGTTTATCGGACATAGCTTTTGAACCAATGCCGGTAGAGAGACCAACTAAACGTATTCTTTTAGCCGAGATATTACTAATTATATTGCATATAACATTTGTGGCATAACTCTTTTAGTTTTTTCCTGAAAAGTCGAAATTCAATTGTATAAATTTTATTGTTATACCCTGTATTCGAGAATTGAGCGCAGAAATGGAAAATGTTACTTTTATGCTGCAGTATTTTGTTTTCTTTCTCCTGTAGTTCTATAATCGTGCTCATTGACCTGGGGTTGTTTATTTGTTCTCTCTACATCCACTGCCCCCACACACCCCAAACGCACCCCCCCACCCCCATACACAACACACACCTTCACGAACACACCCCTCAAGAATCGAAAGGAAATGGAAAATGTTACTTTTGCGCATAAATCCGAATTTGAGTTTTCTTTCTCGGTATTTGACGGTGGTGTACGGTTGTTAGAAATCAGTAAAGAAATATGATGTGCACTGTGCAGGAAGGTATAGTCATACACATGATAGCTGAAAGAAAGAAACATAACAATAATAATAATAACAATTGAATTCCAGCCTGATCATACATGCAAACGACATCCTCTAAATTAATTTTCTGAAAAATAAGAGAAACTCAGTTTCATCCAAAGTTGTTAAAATAACAACTGACATGATGACACGGACACAGCAATGGTATTTTTAATTTCGCCAATTCAAACAACACTTACCTATTTTTGGTAACAGTAAAGGACCACTTCGTAAAACTTCCAAATCTGGGTGTTTGATATAGGCCTATAGGCCTACCTAGATTGGGAAGACATGCATATAATTATGCATGTCACATTTTAAGCCCCCCTATTCATTTTACTGGTAATGATAATAGTCATTACATTCTAAAGTTATTATGTATAGGCTAGTGCTCTGTTTCATTCATGAAAATGCTATTAATCACCCAAAAAGAGTAAGCTCTTTGACTGTCTCCGATCTAGGATTTCCCTTTCAACAAAGGAGCAACAGCGCAGTACAATGCACTGCAGCATGTATAGCATATACTCATCGGCATGATCAAATAAATGTCAATCATTTAGAAACAGAATAGTCATATTACACCCTTTTTTCATTACGTATGATTAATACATTAATATAAGCTAATATTGGTGTGGTGTGTGCTAGAAATCAGTAAAGAAATATGATGTGCAATGTGCATGCCGGGATGTATAATGGGCAGAAAAGCATGGCATAGCATGATAAATGAAAGAAACATAATACATGTAATAGAAACAACTGACTATATCATATCTTTATTTCATTCAAAACTGAAAGTTGTAAAGTTTCTACATGTGCAACCAAAAGACCCAATTAAGTTATAGATTCAAAAGAATGTTTCAATCATTGAAAGTCGGCTTGTTCAACCTTTGTGGTCTTATCAATCTTTTTCAAATCCGAAATTCGCTTTTTCAACTTTTCAAATTTGCCAAATATTAAAGGTAGGCTTTTTCAACTTTTTTTTCAATGTTCTATATTAAGTTGATATAGTGCCATTATACCAAAAAAACGCTATCTTCAGTAGATAACTAAAAAACAAAACAAAACAAACACGAAATATCACAATAATACCAAGTTTTTCCTATCACACATTCTGCCAAATGTGTGCATTAATATCTGTTGTTATTGGACCCTAAATAATATTTTCAGTAGATAGCGAAAATACATGCATGAAACATCATCTATTCCCGTTCATATGTCAAACGTATTGAAGTGATATCAAATAAAACACAAATCCCGTACTCTGCGGCTCCCGAACGCAAGACATGCTATGCGTGGGTTCCGTTGCCCACCAGCGTGCCTTTATAGACTACATGTATGCACAGAGGATGATTTAAGGAAGCCCCATCATGCACTGTAAAAGTGTTATCACTAGAGTTTCAACTGCCACTTTACTTTTCAAATCCCATTGAACTCTGTGCAAAAGATGTTGTTTTAGAATTGCCCGTGTGTCATTATTACTTGGTCGATTTCAGATCTAAAGTGATGTATGCATGAAGGATAATTCACACACCTTCTGTAGATACCATAAAATGTGAAATCGACCAACCTTTTGAAGGCGTTTTTATTGTAAATATATCTGTCCAAATTCAAATTTCACCATGCACGTGTGTATGCAGTGGGCGGGCAGTGGTGTCATGTTCACTCACACAGCTGTGCTAACCGCAAGACTTGCTGGGAAGTGCTTAAATCATCCTCTGATGTATGCATGCATGGGTTCCGTTGCCCACCAATGTGCATTATGTTGATGTTTTTACAATTTCTAAATGTGTCTTTAAAATGTTATTTGATGTTTTTTATACTATTTAAATCAAATAGTAAAATTCACGTAATTCAGCCACTTGGCTGCAATGTGTTGTTAATAAATATACTATAAATATATATATTTAACCTACTACGACATTCTGCTTTTATATAAAGTGACAATGTGCTATTCACCTAATCAAGTGGACAGTAGGCCTAACAAAATATTGCTATAGTGCTCTATAATAATAAAACTTGGCCTAATAATGATAATAATAATTATTATTATCAGTTATTATTATTATTATATTTTTATACTCCATTTATTATTATGCACATGCATGAAAGCCAGAGTGGATCACATCTGTAGCTGGGTGATGCCAAATCAGATTTTCACAACAACAAACAAAACATGAAAATATATTCCACAAATGATTATACTTTTTTAAATTATGCTTTAAATTACATTAAACATGTGACTATATTGTTTCTTTAATTATGGCATATCCCCCTTTTTATATTATCCTCTTTCGTTTCGCCCTTTAATAAAACATAACATCTTCTCATTGAAACCCTATGAGGTTTTATACAGGGGCCGAATTGGCGAGTGGCCGAATTGACTGGATTTTGAATTTTGCTCGGCCGTTTGACCATTTTTGCATGGCTGTTTGGCCATTTTCGAATTAACGGACGCGTCCATTGCGATGGCCGTTGTCACAATAGGGTTATAGCGCCACGGTCATTACCGCGTCCATTAGCCCGGCCGTTTGGCCTTAAATGTAATGCCACATAGCTCAAATATATCTTACATGCCTGAGAGATCCCATTTTAAAGGAAACAAAATTTCACACTTAGTCATCGCATACTGTTGTATCTCAAAGGCTGCCTTGTGTGATTTTTATTATTCTCATCTAATTATTGTGATGAGATACACTGTACAATTTACTTGATATATATATTAATTTTGAGGTATTACCACAATATGTGACATGATCAAGAGGAAAGAGTCACATGTCGACCCTGGTCCAAAATGAGTTTTACATGTTTCTAAACAGAACATTTAAAATCACACAAGGCAGCCTTTTGAGATACGACAGTATGTGATGCAGACAACTTGATATGTTCATATGTGATGCGATCAAGCAAAATCAGTCGGGACTCGGAAAAATTTAATTTTCAGTTTTTTATAGGATAGAAAAAAGCATTTACAAAGCTGGATTTTGCAGAAAGCCCCATTGAAATTGAACAACCAGTTCCAAAGATATGAGCAATTAAAGAGTTTCCAAAACAACAGGAAACAAAAGGAAATATTTCCTTTGTTTGGCTTTATCTCAAAATCAATATTTGCGAGTTCCGACTGATTTTGCTTGATCGCATCACATATATGCACTATTCTGTAATAACTTGGTATTTTATAATCTTGTGATTCATAATACGAAGCACCACCAGTGATAATTTTTGACCTCCCAGGTTGACATCGTCATTCTAGCCACCATTCGATTTTCACACATATTGAATAGATTTTAACATGGAAATGTTAAAAAGAGGATTCCAAGTGATCAAAATAGAAAAAAGATCTAATATAATTGGAAATTGCTAATTTAGTGTGCATTCTAGCACTACTTTCGGGCTCTGTTGCTTATACACTATCCAGAGAGGTTGCATCAGCGCTAAAGCGCTTCGGTTGAACGCCTTGCACTACGCGTTCGGATTCTCGTGCTACGCGCTGGCTAAGTCTGTGAGGGCCACAGACTGAAGCGCTTCGGTTGAACGCCTCATGCTACGCGCTCGGATTCTCGCGCTACGTGCTCACTAAGTCCATGAGGGCCACAGACTGCGGCTATGTGCATTCGCGTGTAACATCATTAAATTGACATTAGAACATACATGACAAATGTTCCTGTGTTGTATTCGTATTACGCAGGCTTTAGATGTCGACATTTTCCCATGATGCACTACGCATTTTGACCTCTCCCCAGCTGGAGATATATTGTATTGTGAATTGTATTGTGAACCAACCAAATTGAAAGTTGCTTGCGACACCTATTCTCATCTAAATTACACAAAAAAATCTCTGATGGGAATATTACATTTAAATTTATGACTGAAATTCCAGCAAACTTGTAATTTTCTTTTTTATTATTTTTATGTCAAGTCTAATATGGACATTGCACTATTCCAGTTGAAATCCATACACCCCTTATGGAAGACATGACCTTACATTCCCACACAGGGAGTGTGAATTTCAAATGGAATCACCCATTCAGGTAACCCCATTTGAAATTCACACTCCCTGTGTAGCAGATCAAGGTCATATCTTCATAGGGGTTGTATGGAATTCAATTTGAAGAGCCCACAAACAGCAGTAATTATCTGAGAGGTTTGCACCAATATAGCTGTTAAGGGTAGACGAGGTATTGTTGGTCGAAGCAACCTAAAGATCGATTTTCATTATCTAGCTCAATATATTATTGAAAATTAACACCTTGATGTTTTGCAAAAGTTCATTCTACAAATCGTATACTCTGCAAACTTGCTTAATTTATTGTTGTTAATTAGTTATGTACGTTTTACAAAAGTGTTGTTGTTTCAGACCTCTTCACAACGTAACTCAAGAACCGCAGCACCTATAAAAGTATATCTGTGATATTTTAATTCTTCTACACGCTTGCTATGAATTGAGCAATGCAATTTTTGCCAAAGCTCACTACCATTCGTAAGATACTGTGAACTACCAAATCACAACAGTTTAAAATAATTAATAACCTTAACTTCTCCTTGAAAGCTCTGCAAATCCTGGTTTGAAGCTACAAGTACTGGTAGGGAATTCAATCCCTGCAGAGTTGGGGGAGAAATCATCCAGCTGGAACCAAGTTTCTTGTTGTTCACTTGCAAGTTAACATTGTCATTTCAACATTTAAACTTCCAATTTTTGACTTTATCAACAATTACCAGAAAGTAATTGCCAAATTTGTATCACTCTTATATATGACTTCCCTTTACACAATTGAGCGTAGTTTGAAACAAATTTGTTGCGATATTGGATAATTGTTTTATGATAATTTACTATTTCCTATGGCACTTTGTTGGCTAGAATTCATTGTTTAATATCATACAAAGACCTGTATGAAACTTAGTATCGTAATCTGTCTGTATAGCTGTCTCTACTCTTTCTGTGTCTCTTTTTCTCCATCACGCTTCGCGCTTTCTCTCTTTTCCTGTCTCTTCCTCCCTCCTCACTCACTTTCACTCTCTTTTAAACGCATTCGCAAATTGTACATTCTTTCTTTTTCTTTGAGACGAATACAGTGACTTTTGAAAAGAATTCCATGACTTTTGAAAAGAATTCCATGACTTTTAAAAAGAATTCCATGACTTTTGAAGAGAATTCCATGACTTTTGAAGAGAATTCCATGCCTTTTGAAGAGAATTCCATGACTTTTGAAGAGATTTCCATGACTTTTCCAAGGGCTTTTGACATCTCTCTGGATTTTCCATGACCAATATTAACATTTCATGACTTTCAATTACTTTTTGGGGGCATTTTTCAAAATTCCATCATTATTTTAGAGTACACATAAGAACCCTAATCCATCTCAATTCCCCTCACACCCTCCTACATTCCAAGCTTTATGTAAGTTCCACACTGCAGACAATTTTCTCATAATAATGATCCAATCCTTACCTGATTCCCAAGTAGCACTAAATCATCCTTGCCCATTGCAGCTGCTGTATCCCTTGCTATAGAGCCGATAGCAGCCTGTTGGAGGAGAAATTGAAGAAGCAATAATAGTAACCTGAATGAAATCTTTACACTTCAGTGACACCAAATTTACCATATGCTATAAAATCTTAGAAAGAAAACCAATGGGCATGCATGCATTGCATGTGATGCCATGACACAGTGAAACCCCCGCAGCTACAAGCACCCGAGGGGTCTAAAGGTTCGAATCCTGGGAGTGCCAAGTAACCTCTTTGTTCATCTTCTCTCCTTTTTTGTTCCTTCTTTCCTTTCCGATAGCCAAAACCCATGTTAAGTGTTAGGGTTAATTCCTCCCCACAATGGTTTATGTTTTATTTTGTTTGGATTGCTGTAACCCTGCATAATCAAGAAAGCCTCCAAAAGGAGGCTTATTTCGACTGGAGTCTACCATGAATTCTATACTGATATCAGAATCAATCACAGAGGTCTGTATACACAAGAGTCGCATTAGTGTACATGTTCACGTAACCGCCTCAACTCATTTACATAATTTTGGAGGTGGGCTGATCGTATTCTGATTCGTCGAACATCTAATTTGCATAGTTTTGGAGGTTTCCATATTTGGGTTTACCTAATTAATTATTAATGATCCGGACGTTGTTTACATCATGACGTCATAGAGCTTGTTACTCGTCCAATTCGAAACACAAAATGCATTTGCACTTTTCTTTCCATTAATGTTATATCATGAAATACCATACAGCGGAGGTGTTAGTTTTTTATATAAGGAAAATATTCCTGGCGATTACCCCATGTTGACAATGGCTAAATATGCTGTATTAGTTCTGGAAAGGGTCCGCGACGGTCCGCCATTTTTTCCAGATTTTGAGATCATTTAGTAGACTTGCTTACCAGTCGCTTTTCATTATCCTAACTACAGTTTGCACATTGAAAAGTGAACTTCGACGTACGTGGTGCGAAAAAGTCTTGCCGTACTTTTTTTATTCATTTACAAGCATGTTTCAGCCGAGATGGTTACGTTTGCGGCCACGCAGCGGTATACAGATAAGCTCATCAATTCACTTCCTTCAAGATGGCAACCTTACACTGCACATCAT
The DNA here is from genome assembly GCF_039555335.1 of Amphiura filiformis. Taxonomy (NCBI): domain Eukaryota; kingdom Metazoa; phylum Echinodermata; class Ophiuroidea; order Amphilepidida; family Amphiuridae; genus Amphiura; species Amphiura filiformis. The sequence continues at coordinate 44,682,529 of NC_092642.1, forward strand.
GTCTGTACTTAGATTGTAAATATCAAAACCACTGGGACCAAGGTCTTAGCCGCCATAAGTCCACCCGTCTTTAAGACGGGCTAATCTAATTTTAGACGGGTGGATTTAATGGATTTTACAGATGTGATAACTCTAAAACAGATGATTTTAAGGTTATAAAATATGATCTTAAGACTAATTCAGAGTGACATGTAAAGGCCAAATCAGGACATATTTGACTCCAGTGACCCTTCCACGGGTATAGACAAGTTGTTTTATATTTGAGGGTCAAATTTTGGTATCTGCATGGACGGGTGGTTTCTGATTTCTGGCTAAGACTCTGACTGGGACAGTCATTTTAACCCTTAGAGCATTCATTTTTGACTTGACAACAAGAAAAGTAGAAAATATTCTTGTCATGTATACTGACAGATTTAGTTGTAATGCATGATTTTACCCCATCAGAGAAAAAAAAATAACCCAAGGCACCAAAGGCAATTTCACTTGCATGTCCCATGCCTTTGCCTTGGTGCCCTCCAAACGGTGCAACTTTGAACACATTCTTGAGCAATGCATTGTCTTGGTGCTCCAGCAGGCTTTAGGAAAATTTGGTATACTTATGATTAATATATTTATTTGAAGTGTTTAAGAATGAGAATAAAGGTATTGTTTTTAGAGCAGCTGTCGTGCATCTTTTCGTGTCATACAACACGCCGACATCGTTATTTGGCTTCGCTCGTTGTTTTACTTAAAATAATGATATTGCCCGTGTTATATGCGACGATAGATGCACTCCAGCGGCTAAAAACAATACCTTTATAACACCCACCTTATTTGTAGATTTGTGTTCTAAAAGGTCACTAAACAATAAATAGTAGTCATTTCAAGAGGATGTAATGTTGAATGTGGAAGAAGTAAGTCTTTCATTAGACACCAAACCTGATTGGTACCAATCATTTTGATACACCCTGTATTCTGTGCAAGTCTCGTTATTTCTATGTCCAAGAACTCGACAATGGGCTATTCCATTTAAAATCCACACTCCCCCTGTGGAAAATTTTGGAAATATCTTCCACAGAAGGAGTATGAATTTCAAATGGAATGAACATATAAGCAGCTCCATTTGAACCTCACCCTCCTCTATGGAAGATTCAGGTTGAATCTTTCTCAGATGGTATATGAAATTGAAATGGAACAGCTTAATGTGTTCATTCCATTTGAGATTCATACTCCCCCTGTGGAAGATTTTCCAAAATCATCCACAGGGGTAGTATGGACTTTAAATGGAATAGCCCAATATATACATGTGCATACATGACACACAGACTCACCTGTACTGTAGCTGCTCATTCCATTTGAAATTCATACTCCCCCTGTGGCAGATATTTTCAAAATCTTCAACAGGGGTAGTGTAGATTTCAACTGGAATAGCCCAATATGTACATACATGAGACACAGACTCACCTGTACTGTAGCTTTAGGTAGCCATGCTATTGCAATAAATATCTTCTCCTTCCAATTCAGCTTTGCACCTGTCACAGCCAGTATGGATACACCGACGCGTACCATTAACCCAATTCCCAGAGTTGCTAGGCCCAGACCTGTTGACAGACAATCCCACACAAGCATGGTGAGCATTATAAGTGGAAGAAATGAAAAAAAAAAAAAAATGGAAGCCTTTCACCAAACCGACTGGGTCTCAAAAATGCTTTAATTCTCATTCTTAAAATGAAGATTATTGAACCTCATACTTTTTTTTCCAGCAAGTTTTAACTTATTTTAATTTAAAAATTAAAGTTAGTCATTCCCAAATGCCAAAGAAAGACAGTGGCATAGCAAAAGGGGGGCATGTGCCATGGGTGCGGTGCCACCCTTAGGGGGTGGGGGTGGGGGTGCCACCCTTAGGGGGGGTGCCAAATTGACTAATTCAGCATCGATTCTGCACACCCCCCCCCCAAGCAATAAAAGTCAAAAATTTTGCGCACGAAAATCATTTGAAAAATTAATTTCAGACCGATATTCAAATTCATTATAACCAAAATTAAATAGAGGTATGCCTTATTTGTGCAATTGTTTCAAGAATTGGGGGGGTTCATTATGTATCCTTAGCCCTGGCCGCCACAACCCCTAACTATGCCAGTGAAGAAAGAGAAATGCATGAGTATTATTGCTCTGGCATGAGCTTTTACCATTTCATATCTTAATCAGTATTTAACTTGAACTTGAATGCTTACTCTTATGGAACCAGATCAAGTGAATCCAATTTCATTGTTCCTAGGGTAAAAGGTATTGCTTCAAACACATTCTACTACAAAGCCATTTTGGACTGGAATGAACTCCCATCAAACATCAAGGGATTGCCTACCAAGTCTGCATTTAAACAAAGTGTCAAACAACATCTGGCCAGCAACTCTCTCAGTCAAGAGATGTCTGATTTCACGGTGTAGCCTTATTTTTTTTTCCCTTTTGTTCTCTCATCTTTTCTTGGGACCCCATCGGAAATAAGCTTGCCTTTTCTGCGGGCTTAATGGGTTATCCCGGCTTGTCATTTTTCTGTCCGTGTGTCCTGATCCTAAATGGCTTTGTGGTAGATCAATTTAAGCTTTAAATAAATTGTCACATTGTTGTACTTTGTAATGATTTTTCTATTTCTATAATTTGTTTTTGTATTCTAATGATCTTGCCAAATAAAAAACAAACAAACATGCGGACAGTAAGGAGATACCACATAACATATTACTGTAACACATTTTATATCGCATAATGTCCGTATAGATGCACATTTTATTAATTTATTTCATACGCATTCAACCTTGGCAAAGCTTTCAATGCACTGGTACTGTTCTCCCAAGGTGCCCTGGTACTTCAGAGTAGACTGTGTATTAAGACTTGTAATTTTGGACTGTAAGCTTACCAATAGTTTTAGGATCCAAATCTTCAATAGCTACCTCAGCACCAATCAGACCAAATAAAACAGGCTCAAAGATTTTCCACAAAATGCCAACAAGTCTCTCCACAGATTCCTATCAAAACAAGAATAAATTTATGTAATGATACGGAACAAACCAAGACTTTGATAAAGTCTTGTAAACGAAAGTGCTTTCATTTGGAGGCTGACCCCTCCCTCCCTGTAATGTAAGTGTGAAATACTGAAATCCAACACCAAAAGATCAACTTTAAAACATATCTTAACTAGGTTTTTACAAACATAATTGGACATTTTAAACCCTCCCCCCAATGGAAAGGATTTTTGTTTATAGGACTTCAAAGGACTCAAAATAGACCCTATCTGGGACAACCTGCTGATGCCCAGGGGGCACTACATGATGTCATTGATGTCATTCTGTCAATCATATGACGTCATCAGTGAAGGATATCCCGATTGTAGACAAGATATCATCACAGCATCACCATCTGCTGAAGACGCTAGTCGAACTAGTGTAAACGTTCCAGCTAAGCGAAAAATAGTGTAGTGTTGAAGTTAAACTCTTTAATCAAGAGGATCACTGTTCTGGCCCCCAAATAACTTTCCAAGACAAATAGGTTTGAAGTGCATGAACATTTGTAATTTTTACACATGGCTATATATAACCATGTTGGCTTTTATTCTACAATGGGTCCAAAGAGTTTTGGCTGCCTTTGATGAGGTCTCATTATTTAGAATCAAGAGGTTGCAACTGAAGTACACCTATACAAGCAAGATTCACAAAATGGTGAAAACTGCCAATATGTCCCTATAGCTTCAGGGGTGATGCAATAATTATGTGTACCCCCAGGGTGGTGCATTATAGGGGGGAATCAGTAGTGCTCAGGGGGTTAAACTTACCTTTTCTTTATTCCATTTCTGCCCAGCTACAAATGCCATACTAAGTGCTCCCAAGGCGCCTGCACCTGGGAACCCTGCAGAACTACTGCCAAATACCGCGAACAAACCACCGCCAAATACCAGCAGAAAACGCTGCATTGTTACTTGCGTAGGAGTCTGTGAGTGGTAAAGACAGTATTAAATACATATATGTGACTGTACAGCACGAATGAGCCGTAAATGTCCTAAATTGTACTCTGAGTTACAGTGTAAAATGTGCATGAAGGTCATATTCATCGGTACCTCAAGTTGCTTCGACAAGTATCTCATTTAGATAGTCAAACACCTTTTAAACCAATCAATAATCCTATTGTTGAAGAGGATAATACGCTTCTACCTTAGATGTCTATAGAATTCTTAATAGATCTGGTCTTTGTTTGCTTTGGCTAAATCCTGTTAAAGTGGTGGGTACAATGACCGCCAATTATGACTGTTTGACAATTTATTGCCAGCAATGTGGAAAAAGAGACACATGTAGAAATGAAAAAAGGTACCATTTTGTTGAAGGAGCAAAGTTCAACAAACCATAACCCCGTTTCTGGATATCGTTTGAAGTCAAATTATATACCATTTTAAAGCTTATGAAATATATTTTCGAAACACAAAATAAAACAAAATTGACTGTGGGAGGAATTTATGGCTCATTTGTCGTGTACGGTCACATATGACATAAAACTTAGACATTACTACGTTTACGTGTGAAATCTACAGCTTAACTTCTTTGTTTTTATTGCGCATGCATATCAAATAAATTTCCAACTTATGCACATCCATTACTCAAAGCGCACTAAATGCAGCTACTGTGCCGGACTGCATATACGCCATTTTCTCTGTTCCTAGACGTAGTGATCTAAGACCTCTCATGAACAATCTTCATTGGCTTCCGATTAGCAAACGCATCCAATTCAAAGTCTATCTTCTGATTTATAAGTGCCTGACTGACTCTGCTCCGCGATACCTCATCGATTCAATTAGTCTTAAGCCAACACCTTCCAGTTGCCCTGTTACAAGATCTGCCCCGGACAGAACTCTCCTAAACATTCCCATGTGCAAGTTAACCTGTGGTGATAAGTCATTTACAGCTGCTGGACCGTCCATCTGGAACAGCCTGCCGCGGAACATACGGGAAGCTTCTTCTCTCACACAATTTAAAAAGCTGCTGAAAACTCACTTGTACAATTCTTAGTATTTTTTATTTTGTCTTTGCATTGATTTTTCTAGTTTTCCACTGGCTGATTATTGTTTGTTGTTGGTATTGTAATTGTGCGCGTTTAGATCAATTTTTTGCATAAGCGCCTTAAATCACCTTTATGTATGTATGTATGTATACGTATGTATGTATTCTATGTCAATCCATTATGTTATATGAGTCTTGCATTACCATAGTCTCTGACAGCGCAAGAAACATGAACCACTCTACCCGACAGTATTGTTCAAGCTGTAGCCCATTCATATCGTCTCAGGGTGGGAAAATGTACTTTTTGCCCTTGAACATGGATGAAGCAAACCATTAAATATAAAGTCTACACCTACAAGCCTTTATCCATGTTCACGGGCCACAAGTAAATATGATGTGTTTCCTGCATGTACTTTTTGCCCTTGAACATGGATTAAGCAACCTCTTCAATATAAAGTCTACACCTACAAGGCTTTATCCATGTTCAAGGGCCAAAAGTACATCCATAAGGTTTTTTCCGCCCAGTGACGATATGTAAATGAGGCAATACACGGATTGGGTCAACACAGCCAACAAAATATGACAAAGGTATGTGAGATTTGTTATCTCTGTACATGATTGGTTGACTACTCATTAAATATTCATGTTTAGGTAGCGGCAACTCATTATTTTGTACGCTTGGTATTCTTAAACCCCTACAAAGAATTCTGGATTCACAGAATTTTTTCAGAGTAAAACATTAAACAGCTAGTGATCAATACTGTATCTTTATCTATCTTTCACCCATACCCATTCTGTTACAAAATATGTTACTGCCTTTGTCTGACACACACTAACAGCAACTGACACACGCTAACAGCAACTTGTGCACAGCACCACACTGCAAGCGACGGTAACCAGGGCACTAACATACAGTATGTGGCTTCGGGTGGATATGGGCTTGAATCAAGACTAATGATAACACCTAGACACATCTTGTCAAGTTTGTACAAAAAGCAGTAAGTGAATAACTTCTAGTGATGCATATCACACTCTCAGGCAATATTATACACAGAGCATTAACTTATGAGTGAAAACTTCCTGTTTAACCCCCTGAGCACTACATGCCGATCTAACATTGCCTCTGATTGGTCAATTACATGATATCTTCATTTTAATCACCAATCAGAATGGATCTTTGCAAATAATTCACCCTATTTTTTTTTGTGCGGTGAAATTATTCTAACAATGTTGCTGATTGGTCCAATTGATAATGAAAACTTCTTTTTAACCAATCAGCAGGTAGTTCTCATGGGGTTAATATTCTCTTGACTTACCTGATCTTTGGATGGGATGAACCACAGTACAACTCCACATATACAACCAAATGATACACCCATCAGTAGCTCTAATGGGCCCTTAAGAATACTGAATACAATGTTGCCTGTAATCAATTCGGTAAAAAAAATGATGTTATTAGTGTTTTTTACCAAAAATGGTTCAGCTCAAATTTTTCATTTTATACACAGCAACAGCAGTTAAAAGTTTAAAACCATTTGGGTCATGGTATTTTTTGTTTGAGTTTGAAATCCTGTTACACCCATTGCACATTGTTGCTGCACAGTTCAACATGCACAGTGACGATATTTGCATTGATGTGTGCATTGATTACAAATGATTCTGGGATATACTAAAAATGCCAATTGCATATTAGAAGTGAATTGAAAGGGTTTAGGGGCTGTGCAATAATTATGAGCCCAGGAGGGGGGTAAAATTTTCAAACAGCCTGCCAAAAATCGCTATTGGCCTACCAAAAATTGCTTGCCTCCCCCTTGACCTGCCAAAATTCTTTGCCCCCTCCCCCCTCCCTTTATGCATGCCAAATTTTTGGGATCCCAATTTGCAAACCTAAAATGGTCTATATATATTGTGAGTGCAGCAAGCAAGAAAATTTGCATATTTAAGAGTTTTTGTACTGTTTTCCTAAGCCTTTTTAGAGTGCTTTATTTAAAAGGCGCCCATGAATGTGTGCCAAATATCGCTTTCCCCCTCTGAGCTTGCCAATAATTGCTTTCCCCACTTTTGCCTGCCCATTTCTTGCCCCCCCCCCCCACCCCCAATTTCACCCTCCCATCAGGGTTTATAATTATTGCACAGCCCCCTTACTTAAATAATACATGTGTAAGTCAAAAAAGTTCATAGGGGACGGATGCAATTACATTGAATACTATACAGTATTGAAAATCCGCTGGAAATGTGATTATCTTTACTTTTATCTGGCAGGAATTGAAGGAAAAACGATATTTGAGTCATAAGCATACCTTTAGCAAATGTTGCCCCTAAGATCACTCCAAATGCGCTTATAGCTACCACATCATCAGCACTGGCAGCAGCGATCACCAAGGTTGGCACTCCTTTGGTGACTCCATACCCTCTCTCCTGTAGTGACATGAGGGTGGGGACAATGACAGCAGGGGTTACAGCACCCAGAACAAACCCTAGCATAAACCCCCACAGCCATGGGAAGCCTAGTATGAAGTGAGCGACTATACCAACAGTGCAGGCTTCGGCTATGCAGGGCATACAGCAGAGCCTCACACATACTATGCTTAGTCTTTTCAAAGCCTGTGGGAAAAAAAGACAAATTATTACCAACAAAGGATTCAAATGTAAATGATAACTAGTATTTTTTTTTAAATTTCACTCCTGAAAAGTTGCCTCCTTGACAACTATTGATCTGCATATAGTTCCAAGTTCCAAAGTTCCAAGTAGAGTTTCTTCCACTGATTCGGAGACATGCCACAAAATAAGGCCATAGGCCTTGAAATATAATGCTGTGTCGGACATAATCCTTGAACACGGCAAAAGTTCCAAGTCAACAAAAACATCTGCATCCAGCGATGCTGAGGTCTTCATCAGTGCTCAGGCCCCAGTATTTTTTTAAATACTTGAATGTTACAACCTGTTTCCACTTGAGTCAAATAGAGAGTTAATCTGAATTTATACTTGATCGCTTTTGCAGAAAAGCGATTGTCACACATGCTCAGTATTTACTTACATTTCCAGCGTCGAGCCGATCAATCGATTCAAATCGCTGAGGCAAAAACAATGTCGCTTTTGCAAGTTGAAGAAATCTCAACTTCCCAGCGATATCCCTTGACACGTGAATGCGTCAACCAATCATATACAACCAACTGGATCTATTATTTTGCTAATTAATTTACCTTTCTCGATTTTGGTGATGAATTAATTCAAAGCAAGAATTATTGACAGCAACTGATGTTTTAAAAATGTATTGTGTGGCATTTAGAATATTTTAATTGTCGTCTGCAATCGCTATCGCCGTGGTAAGTATAAATGCAAAAGCGAGGAGCGATGCATCGCAAAATTCAGCGATTACCCATCGCTTTCCAAAAGCGTTTCATCGCAATTACTCAGCGATTGGGTATAAATTCAGCTTTAACCTCAACCATGGTAAAGGAAGTAAAAGTCCATAACCATTAATTTATTTGGCACATTTGAAACTGATTCTTGTCATCTGCAGTCAACACCCGTGTGGAAAGAGTTAAAGCTTAACCCCATGAGAACTACCTGCCGATTGGCCAAAAAGAAGTTTTCATTATCAATTGGCCCAATCAGCAACATTGTTAGAATAATTTTACCACACAAAAAAATTGGGGTGAATTATTTGCAAAACTCCATTCTGATTGGTGATTAAAAGTGAAAATATCATGTAATTGACCAATCAGAGGCAATGCTAGATCGGCAGGTAGTGCTCAGGGGATTAATTACCTGTGCATCCAGACCAAGACCAGCTTGTACCAATATAACCACCAACGCCATGCTACGTAATGCTGACGACCAGGTCCTATCTATGTCATTGGCTATATCAATTTTAGGAATATTGCGTAGTGCAAAACCAACCATTAGCATACCTGGAAAGAACGCATGGCAAAACAAGATGAAAAAAATAATATCATAGGACAAGTTTATCTATCATGCATGTTACTTACAACTTGCAAATTTAAAAGGGCATTTCGTGATCCACAGCATCATCCCCTCACTTATCTAAAAAAAAGTTGAGATTTTTATACCACTGGAAACCTCTGGCTACATAATGTTTATGTACAAAAATTTTCTTGCAGATTAATTTGTTTAGCAACAATATCATGAAATTTGAATTACGTTCTGGTACACCAGAATGAAATTACAACACATTGTCTATGGAGCAGTGTAATACATTATCATGCATAACGCACAAAAGCAAAATCGGAATCAACTGAAATTTTTGGAATAAGCTTTTTTCGTGGCTATCTACTGAAAAATGTCATAAAAAGAGGATGCTAGGATCACGAAATACTCCTTTAAGGCAAACAGTGCAATTTTCAATTTTGTTCCAGAAGTCTGTGTAATATTAAAATATATCTGGAAATTGGCTCAACAGTAAATACATGTACATGTACATGTAGGACAAAATCCTGAGTACCTGCCCGTCCACAAGATACCCGGGCCTGAATTTCTGCTATGGGTAACCCGAAGGTCATTATTTGATAAGCTCAATAAGCCAATGAGGTGATCCCAGCCACAAAATCCAATTCCAACAGGACAGAGATTCCGTTCAATGAGTGCATTTTCACACCAATCATGTACTCCAATGCTCTTACTTGATACAGCATAATGCAATGGTCAGAGACGCATTCAAATCGTCAAAAAAATGACTGGTTGAATATATTTTGATGCTCTCGCATGATCAATGTTTTTTGAAAAAATCTTACTGAAAGTCTACTATTTAGACAACAACCTAATGAATCATTTTTTTCACCAAATTCACATTCAAAATCATCTGTTCCCTTTTTGAAAGATTAATGAATTGGGCTATTCCAGTTGAAATCCACATGGAAGACATAACCTTAATGTCCAATGCAGGGAGTGTGAACTTCAAATGGAGTTACCCATTCAGGGTCGTCTGCCTCAAAATGGGCTATTCCACTTGAAATCCACAGACCCCTATGGAAGACAACCTTAATGTCGAACACAGGGAGTGTGAACTTCAAATGGAGTTACCCATTCAGGGTTGTCTGTTCCAAAATGGGCTATTCCAGTTAAAATCCACACACCCCTATGGAAGACAACCTTAATGTCGAACACAGGGAGTGTGAACTTCAAATGAAGTTACCCATTCAGGGTCGTCTGCTGCAAAATGGGCTATTCCAGTTGAAATCCACACACCCCTATGGAAGACAACCTTACTTAATGTCCAACACACAGGAGCGTTAACTTCAAATGAAATTACCCATTCAGGGTCGTCTGCTCCAAAATGGGCTATTCCAGTTAAAACCCACACCCCCCTATAAAAGACAACCTTAATGTCCAACACACAGGGAGTGTGAACTTCAAATGAAGTTACCCATTCAGGGTCGTCTGCTGCAAAATGGGCTATTCCTGTTAAAATCAATACACTCCCTGGAAGCATTAGGGGTGTCATTTCTTGTCTTCGGCACGGGTGCAGGTGTATGGATTTCAATTAGAATAGCCCATTACAACGTGTTAACCCTATGAGAACTACCTGCCTATTGGTCAAAAAGAAGTTTTCATTATCAATTGGCCCAATCAGCAACATTGTTAGAATAATTTCACCATGCAAAAAAATTGGGATGAATTATTTGCAAAGCTCCAATCTGATTGGTGATTAAAATGAATATGTCAGGTAATTGACCAATCAGAGGCAATGTTTGATCGGCAGGTAGTGCTCAGGGGGTTAAACAGCACTACAAAATACAACATTTTACATAATTCACTCACCTAAAAGTGGGGGAAGATGAATTAATCCTACAACATATCCACCAAGAACACAACATATGATGAGTACATACAGAGAAAACAGATTTCCACCCGGCAACGCCTCGTCTCCGGTAATAGCCCATAAAACACCCCACAACAACAAAGTCATCAATAATAACATCACACACTTAGCCAAATGACCGTGCGGTGGACACATCAACCCGTATTTGAACTGTTCCCAACATGTTGCATCGTCCCAGATTGGGTTATGTCTCGCCATGCATGGACGTACCATGGCCGAGCATCTTGCATAGCATTGTTTTTTTCTACTCTTTGGTGATTTATTCAACTTTGTGTTACTCACACCTTGAGATGGTGGCGCTTCAACAGTTGTGATGCAGTATGCGTAATCATGTTTAGGGGGTCGATTCTGTTTTGGCTTATCTTTTGGGGGTCTATCAGGTGGGTCCCGGGTGGGCATTGTGCTACTTTTGGATTTGTCGTCTGCCATAGTGTCACTGCATATATATAGTATAACTTCAACCTTGTTGCCAGTTAGAATTGAAATGTACAGAAGTTAATGTTACCGCAGGCACTTCATATTTGCACAAACCTGAAAGAAAAAAAATGAAAACAAAATGAGAAAGATGACAATTTTCATTCCGTGATCAGTGGCGGCGCCAGGAATTTTTTTCCGGGGGGAATTTAAGGGGGCAAAGTGAATTTCAGGGGGGGGGGGCAAAATCAACCAATTTTACGCAAAATTACCGCAAAAAGGTGAACTTGTCATAATTTTGGGTTTTTATTGGGGGGCAAGAGTTCTGACTGGGGGACATTTGCTCCCTCATGCCCCCAGTGGCGCCGTCACTGTCCGTGATTTGGGTACATAGTTGGGTCCAGGGGTAGCAATTTGGAGGGGGCTACACCATGGTCTTAGCTAAATATTGAGATTTGCCCGTCATTTGAATAAACTTGCCTGTCATAATTTGACCTTGTAATTGGGGGGTTCAAAGAGTTCAAATATGTTTTGCTATGGCATTGTTTTGCAAATATGGTTAACCTACAAGGTCAATAGCCTTTTATTTTGCCTGTCTCAGGAGCAAACTCCCCGTCTAAAATGACTGGCAGACAGGTGGCTAGCAAAGACACTGGGCTACACGAGAGCCACAAAATAAGTGATTCTCAAAATCTATGGAAAAAAATGTAAATAACTAAATATCATGAAAAGTCACAATAAAATATTGGATAAGATCAGGTATCAGTCATTACTCCAGAAGTCTTTGAAATTGCATACAATAGCTAAGATTTTGAGGCAGAGGTCGCAACCAGGGGTAGCGCTAGGCTGCATTTGGGGGTCCCGGACTCACCTTAATACAGTTCGGACCCCTGTTTTTAAATTTTCTGCAAGTTCAGGGGTTCCTGCAGACCCGCAGTTTTTCAATCCAGCACTCACCGCAGACATACTATTTATGCTGCATTTGTGTAACTCGGGACTCACCAAACTCTACTACGGACCCCCTACTTTTTTATTTTCTGCAAGTTCGATTCGGGTGTCCCTGCAGACTCTGGAGTGTTTTATTCTAGCGCTACCACTGGTCGCAACCTATTGTTTTTCGACAAATCAGTGGTGACATTTTTGCAAAACATATCTGTTGATGCTTAAATTTGGACAAAAGTTATTTGACGAGTCAACTACAAAGCAAAGATTGCCTATTTCGAACAGTCCAAATCTGAGGTATTTCTCTGGGCTCCGTATTAAGTTCTCCAAGCTCCGTCATCCATAACGTTCTCCGAGCTCTGTCATCTGTCAAGTTCTCCGAGCTCTGTCATACTATACCAACCTCCATGTTCATGTACATGTACATGAAGTGATTATTCAGTTACAGTCAGTCTACTCTGAAGTACAAAGTACCGACGTGGACGCACACATTGTGCTGACTTTGAAGGCACGCATACCTCAGCAGAGACACAGCACAGTGCACTGTTTACGCGCTGCCGCTGTACATGTATACGCGAGCATTGTCACTTTGTACTTCAGAGTGGACAAACTGTATACATACACCTGTCCTGATGATATAAGGTGAAACTACAGATAATGTATACAAATGCTGATAGCATACTAAACAAGCGCAGCGAGTTAGAGGCCAGTATTGAATGTACTAATCCTGACGTTATAGCCATCACAGAAGTTTTCACCAAGAACCGAGATGTTGATGTTCAGAGACCCAAACTCGAGATTGACAAAGGTTTTGACTGCTTTCTTCAAGAGGGAGGGTGCGGATGCTGTATTTATACCAAGAAGGGCATGAAAGCGACACCAGTTGATGAGCTGGCCAATGACACTTTTCATGAAAGTATCTGGTGTGAAATAAAGTTGAAGGAGAATGACAACAGGGACTGTCTTTAAGGGGGTACTACACCCCTGGCCAATTTTGTGCCCATTTTTGCATTTTTCTCAAAAATTATAGCGCATTGGTGACAAGTAAGATATGTATAGTATAGGGGCAATGACTACAACTACTGCACTGAAAATTCAGTAACTCAAGGCAAGTAGTTATTGATTTATTGATCAAATAATGGTTTTCCCTCATTTTTGACTGTAACTCCACAACTGTTGTCTGTGCTGAAATAAAATTGTCAGTGCAGTAGTTGTAGTCCTTGCCCCTGTAATATCCATATCTTACTTGTCTCCAATGCGCTATAATTTTTGAGAAAAATGCAAAAATAGACACAAAATTGGGCAGGGGTGTAGTACCCCCTTAAGAATTTGAGGAGAGCATTATGTAGCTCTTCTGGAGCTTTCAAGGAGAGCTATTTAGAACATTTACAATAGAATGTAAAGAGAGAATGGTTAATTAAGGAGAGCTAAAAAGCAGTCCCTGTGACAATGCAAGCTATTGATGGGCTGTAGGCCTATATATACAAAAGCCAAAACTCAGCTATGGTCAATAATGCTAATTTGTATCAATTAATTAACAAAGCCAGCGGCAGAAAAAATTCCATAGGATTCTTAAAGACTTCAATTATCCTTAAATTGATTGCGAAATCTGGCCTCGCAGAGCAAGAGTTAACCCCAGCTGGACACTACATGTATTAGACTGCCTGCAAGCAGTGCTGTACGGTGCAAAAACTGACTGGGGAGCCATTAACTTGATAAATTTAGGCGCCCAAATTTTGCTCACAAGTAAAAAAGATGAGGCGCCAAATCATTGTATTCCAATCGCTCGAAGTCATTCTGCCACATTGGTTTAAATCTATGTTCAATTTTAAGTTTTTTAGGCTTACTTCCATTTCTAGTTCCATGACCTAATACATGACACCACTAGTACTACTAGCATCATTAATAGTATCAGTAACCCAGTTCCCAAATTTCATTCAATTCAAAGTTCTTTTTGACTTTGATGCCATCTTGAGTACTTAAAAACAATCAAAACTTTTGACCTATCCTATCCTATTTGCTGGCGATTAAAAGCTTCAACAGTTGGTCGGCATTTGTGCCAGGGATTGAAGGTTTAGTCGCATCAGAAAAATCTAGTCGCCAATGCGAGTAAAATGGTCGCAGCGTACAGCACTTGCCTGCAAGACAATTTTCTTTACCAAATAATGTTTGACTTCAATACAATGTTCTGAGAAGGACAGAAGCCCAGTCTGCTAGATCTTGTTATTACAAATGAAGATGGAATGGTTGGAGCTACAATGCTGGCCATAAGTGTTGGGACGGTTTGATAGGGTAATGTAAATAAGCCCCCCACTCCCCCGATCAATGTTGAATTAGACTTTTTTGGTCACACGAGCCTTGTGGCACCCAACATTGATTGGTGGGGAAGGGGAGGGTTGGGGTGTTAGGAAAGTGTTTAGGCTTGACACCAAAGAAACCTCCACTTTATCACGTTAATGATAACGGAAATAAGGTCATACTATAGTGTACGTTTTCCATAAGTGTCCCAACACATTTTGGCCATGGTTGTATTTGAAAAGTTGAAAAAAAATCATCTAATTTCAGTTTTTTGCTTTTAACTCAAAAAGTAAATATGATATTGACACCAAATTTGGAGCAGTAAGAGATCTTATCATGTGGCTTTACCAAAACAATTTTGGATGGCTACATTTGAAATTTAGGGACTGGTCACTTAAAATGTCTTAAAACGATATTTTGGCCCTGTCTAAGTTCACTATTCGTCACTTTAACTGTCAAAAACTTGGGTTTTAAAATGGAAAATTATTGTTTCCACCAATTAAAATGTTACATTACAGCTATAGAAGAAAATAAAAGTTATCACAACATCTCGTGATCAAAAAACAAATAAAGGAATAAAAGTTTGCTATCTTCTGAAGATGATGAAATTCTAATTTAGAAATTATGTGTAATATTATGATAATTACTTTTTTATGTGCTATGTTATTTTTTATTTTTATATAATGACGAATATAATATTATGAATGATATTGTAAAATAATAAAAAAAAAGAAAAGAAAAAGATATATAAATAAATTCAGGGGCTCGAACCCGTGTCACTGTGCCTGTGGCAGATGCATATCCATTGCACCACAGAGCTGTATTACTTTAACAGGCTTAAACTGTAATATAATGCTATTCAAGATGCATGTATATAAATATCACGCTCTACGACGATAAACAGTCAAACAAATCACACTTTTACGGCATTTGTTTCATTAACTGAATATTTATCATATAGCAGGTGTTGGCTGACATTTGTGCTCCATATATTTCAGTTTTGGGCGGGGTAAAATGATTTTGGGACAAAAGCGAGCGATATACACGTTTGTAAAAAGAAAAAGAAAGTAATATTATATTAAAATTCTTTACTCTTTAAAGACGTGTATACCGTCCGATTTTGTCCCGTAGTCATTTATCCCGGACAAAAACTGAACTAAATGTGGAGCACAATGTCAGCCAACACCTGCTATATGATAAATATTCAGTTAATGAAACAAATGCCGTAAAAATGTATTTTTTGGACTGTATATCGTGTGTAGAGCGTATATTTATATACATGCATGTTGAATAGCATTATATTATAGTTTAAGCCTGTTGAAGTTACACAGCTCTGTGGCGCAATGGATACAGCATCTGCCACAGGCGCAGTGGACACGGGTTCGAGCCCCTGAATTTATTTACATTTCTTTTTTGTTAGTATTTTACAATATCCTTCATCATATTATATTCGCTGCTCTATTAATTTTTTGCCAATGTCCGTCCTTCTTTTTTTCTGTATGTCTACCTATATTTTACTTTCTATACTTACTATAAGTTTCTTTGAAAGCGCTTTAATAAATTTCAGTCATAAAATGTAATTTAAGCCTGCTCCTGCCGACTATGATTATATTTACACGATATACTCGTTGCAAATACCACATACATTTTTGATGCAAACGATGAAAATGATTAAGGTTTGGTTTTTTTTGTCTAAAAATTAGCTTTTTTTTTTAATTTTAAGTATTTTTTTCCCAAAATCACTCTTTTAAAAGACTTCAATCAATTCCTGTCAACAAATATCATGTATTTCTGGCGATTAAATCACTACTCTTTCAAAATAAAACGTCATTTTACGCAAAATACGTAGTTGGCATAGGCTAATAATGTTCAGAACGCACTGTAAAATACATGATATTGCGTATAAAACGTGACCGTATTCCTAAATCACATGAGGAAAATGCAATAATTTTTATATAAGTGAAAAGATAAATAGTTTCTCCGTTTTCATGTAAAATTTGAGGAAAATCCAAGCTATGGTTGAGGAGATATGGGCCAAAACACACATTTTAAAATTTGATTTTTGTACCTTAGAGACAATGCTGGCCATAAGTGTTGGGACGGTTTGATAGGGTAATGTAAATAAGCCCCCACTCCCCGATCAATGTTGAATTAGACTTTTTTGGTCACACGAGCCTTGTGGCACCCAACATTGATTGGTGGGGAAGGGGGAGGGTTGGGGTGTTAGGAAAGTGTTTAGGCTTGACACCAAAGAAACCTCCACTTTATCACGTTAATGATAACGGAAATAAGGTCATACTATAGTGTACATTTTCCATAAGTGTCCCAACACATTTTGGCCATGGTTGTAGGTTAGGCAAAGCCCATTGGAAATATCCTTGTGAAATACAAAGATTCACATGTCAAAATGAACAGCAAGCAAGAATATCACATGTTCCACTTACCATTGACTCCTATCTTAACAAGCTGTGTTTCTAATATAAATATTCCTGTTTTATATGGGCTGTTTCACAATCAGGGTACATATTTCAAAATCCATGATTCTTAGCATCCTGCTGCTTAATGAAAGAAGCTGAAGGATTTCTTTTAATTCATAAATGAAGTATGTCTACTCCCCTTAAAATCACACATAAAAGAAATCACACAAATGCCTTAGTTTTTTCATTATATGGTGAAAAGTTCACTTTTTTTGACATTTTGATGTTTCATCTTCAAAAAGCACATTTTGAAAGCTGTAATTTATATAGTAAAGGAATTCTAAATTTAGTACTGGGTGACATTTCTAAATGTAGTTATATGCACCTAAGTTTTGAAATAAAAATCATTTGCATATATTTGAATTACAGAAAAAATGCGACCCAAATAAAGATTTGTCAAAAATCTCCAAAATAATGTCCCCTCCTTTACATTTGATTTTATGAAGCACTATAAATCAATTTAAAACCCTTCCAAATTGTGCAGAATGGGTGAAAAGTTTCATGTGTATCCTGTAATTCAAAGTACCAAAAATCATGATTGTACATCAAGTGGCGGAGTGGGGACGAGTGTTACCAAGTGATGTCAAAAAAACCATGTCCCCTCCTTTACAGCATTATTCTCTCTGCAATATATTTTTGCAGTTAGGTACCATGTTTTTAAGTTACATTTTTAATAGCTCAAGGTGCAACCATTGTAGGGATAAGAACAGGCTGCGACAAATCGCCTGTCCGATAGCCCGGGGCAATCACATTTTTTGTCGGGCAATTAAAACTCTGAAGAGCTGTGCCCGATCGGGCAAGTCTAAATTTAAACCAATTAAAGCTTGATGATTTAAAATGGAGTATTTCTGTCTAACTTGGCGTGTTCACAGAAGTAAAAAAACGTCAAAACAAAGTAGAAAACTTCTTGAAATGGAACTCAAATTTCGCTAGGCACTCGTATCCCACAACAGACTTGCAGACATATACATGTATATATGCTAATGAACATCATGCCGTTACGTGACGTATTGGAAGTTTGGCCAATTATAGAACCTGTTTCGTGCAAATATCATGACGTCAATGTATTTGCATATGATTGAGATTGAGATTGAGATGTACTAGTGGTTGGCGAAATACGTAAATCGCCGTGACTTTACTGACAAAATTTCACATAAAATACACATTATTTTCCACATGTAAGAAACAAACAGTGAAATAATTGAATGAAATGTTCATTTTTATGCATTTCATGAATACTCATTTATTTATCAACTTAACTGAGAAAAGTATTGGATTTCCGTAAGAATGAAACTGCCAAATTCGGCACACTTACGGTACTATGCACTGCACTGCATGATGAATACGGTATGTGACTTTGTCGACAATTGTTGCCGGGAATATGGGTTAATTTCGGGCAATTTCGGGCAACCAATTTTTGGATATTGCCTGCCCGATCGGGCAAGCTAAAAAATAAAATTTGTCGCGGCCTGGATAAGAACCAATTTTTGAAATTCACTATAGATTTTTTTCTTTTGCTACATCCAAAAATGTCCCCTCCTTTACGCTTGATAATACAAAATCATGACTTTGTTTAATTTTATATATTCCCACACTGATAGAGTGGTGAAAAGTAGTTAAATTTCATAATAGGAACTGCTGATGATAATTAAGTGTGAGTTTTGGAGAAATAATTTGCAATTCCAATTTTAAGATTTCAACCTGTCAAAAAAAACGTGTCCCCTCCTTTACAATCAATGGTTTTTGCATTTTATTCAAATAATAGAATTGTCTTTGTTTGAACTAAAGAAAAGTGAACCTAGGAAGATGGGTTGGATACAGGCAGACATAAAAATAGCAAAATCCACTTGGTCAATGTTATTATTTTGATTTTATGCTCCAAATAGTCAACAAAACTATGTAAAGGAGGGGACATTTTTTGACACATTTTCCTTCATATCTCAAAAACGCTAAGTAGTATGACCGCCAAACTTGACATGAGACAAGATACTAACCCGCTGCTTCATGTAAATGCATATTTGTGTAGATTTTACTTGTTTTGGTAAACTTGCAAGTAACTTCTCTTAGTCAAATTCAATATTTGAACCATTTCCATCAGTTAACATGATTCTACGAAAAATTGATGTTTACATAATATACAATCTGTATATCATTTGAAAGCTATATTTGTCAGCAATAATATTAGACAACTTTGGAGTTGAAAAAGGCAGTATCAAATCATTGTAATGCTGTTTGTAAACTTTGGTATTTTTGGCCATTTTCCTTCATATAGCCATTTAAAAAATAATATTTGAAGAAAAATAGTGGTTAAGTGGCTAAATAATTGTTAGAACTTGAAAATTTGATATATTTAAACCACTTTAACATTTAAAACAATCACATTAAGATACTCTGATTTTGCACCCTCGTGAAACCCACTTGTGTACCCTGATTGTGAAACAGCCCATATTACCATTTCTGCTCATAAACTTGGCTCAAAACAGGGCAAAGAAGCCATGACTCAAGTTCTTTTGATGTGTTTACTTCACAATAACCACCTGCAAATGCCTTTAAAAGGCCAAGTTTGAGGTAATTATGTTTCAAATTCGTATTTTTTGCCGGCGGTTGCCATGTTCAGATCACAGTTAGTGCGCCCTCAAAAACATTTTGTCAATATTATAATATATAGACACATTTTAGACAAATTATTGTATACATGTATGTAGGTATGCATGATTGCTTCTCAATGAAAGAGGCCATGTGGGTGTGGCTTAAAAAAGCACTGAATACAAAATTGGTATTGCCAGGCATGCACATGTGTTGTATCATTTTATGTGAGGGATATCCTAGCTTGTGATTGGGTATTTCATATACAAATGTATTTGTATTTTCATGCACCAACAACTGTGTGTGGAAATTTTTGTACCAGAATGCCTTGTGCATGTACACTAAGCAGGCTCCTCAAAATAGAAGCAAATACTGCAAATTATAGGTTACGTTTAAGGTGGTACTACACCCCTTGATAAATTTGTGGCTATTTTTGCATTTTTCTCAAAAAATAATAACACACTAGTAACAAAAGTTATGTATAGGCCTATATAAATTCATTTATGATAAGAAAAGAGGTACCGCTAGAATGTACCTCATTTCTTAAGGTGGTATTGGATGCATTTTCTAGAAATTAGAAAATGCTTTGAGCATGTTTTAAACAGATTAATTGAGTAGGGTAAAGTACACTGATCAATGTGCCTTTGTTTGGAGAAAATCTGACATACGGTTTCCATAATACATCAAATTATATTTTCTTTGTATCCTATTGTTTTTGTCAATAATCAATATAGTTAATGAGCTAAAAGGACTGGAAAGGCTCATTAATATGTAATTTTTGCCAATATTTTGCTAAAAATTCAGGTTTCAGCAAAAGCGATTGAGTATTATAAAATTATAAATGCATCTTTAGAAATGACCGGCGATTGTGTGTTCTCAAGTGGGTTTTATCATGTTTATTAGTGACTGGACACACAATTGTATCAATGGTTCATTCAAGCATTGAAATGCTTTCATTTTTTGTACTAGATCTTGCTCGAGAAGTCTAGCCAAGAATTTGCTCACCGATAGCTTCACATTCTAGGCTAGAGACCGTAGCATTCAAAATGTAGTCGGATTCGCTGAAGCATGACACTGTGTAAAGCAATGGAAGTTCAGAAGTAAACACAGCCGATCGCGACCGGCGGTTGCATCAAAAATGTTGCTAAAATTACATTTCAGCAAAATTTTAGACTACCCAAAATATGCAAATCTTGCTCAAAAGATACTGTAACTCATCGAAATAACTTTCATCCAAATTTCAACATTAAACAGAATAAATAACCTCCGGTGCAAAAAATTGCACCGCTGTCCGACCAAAAAACCATAGGCATAGCAAAGCCCCGGGAGCAAAGCAATCTAGCTTCGAATGCGTAACTATCGTGTGCAAATTTGAAGCTAGAGTTCTCGAGCAAACTGGATCGTTCAAGCATGCTCAACAAATTGTTCAATGTATGTGCCTCGGCTCTGCTCTGGCCCTCCTATTAAATTTGTGTACATCGTGGAACATTCAACTACGCTTGTTACTCCGCGACTAATCATACACGAGCGTAGAGCACTACTCTGCGCGTCCATATTATGCGATGTTATCTGCGTACAACAGCTTACTACGCACAGCCACGCAAAGAGTATGTTCCACATGACGATGTACACGAATTAAATAATTTTCTCAGAAAAGAAGTAAAATGGGTCTTGTTCCCGTGTCTTGTTGAGCTACAAAAATAAGAACTACTGTCATTATTGAACCCACGGATGACAAATCACATTAAATAGTGTCTACAAACCACAAACTATATAGCTATGTCACAAAAATAGTACATTTTCTGAGCCGAACATTTTAAGCTTACCCACACAAATTCTTGTTGATCACTGACCGTAACCTTTGACCCTTAGACACAACTTTCAATTTTGACCGGCCAGTTATTGTTTACCATTTAATCAATACAGATTCAGGTTTACTATTTTTATCAATAAAATAAATAAGTAACAATAAAAACTCTGAAATATATATCATAATATTTATTTAACTTTGTAAATGCTTCATTTGCTAATATATATGGTATTTATGTAAAATCAAATTATTTTTACCTACTTAATTTTAAGATTTCGAAAACACAGCAAGTCGGCGGTACAAACTGACCAAGGAATCGATCGATCGACTTGTTCAGAACTTCTGGAAGTTTACTGACTGTCGATTTTATCAATTTCATTGTGAGTTCTGGTGCTCAATTTCTCAACACAGTGATTTCGAGGTAAATGTTTCATTAAATTGTAGACTTATTATTAAACAAACCTTTGGTATATTCAGCATGACTTGAAAGCTTAAATTCATGTTTATACTAAAATGCAGCAAACCTTTTACGAGCGCGACTACCGTGATGTTGCAAATTCGGCGCTAACAACGCGTACGGCGCACAGTTCATTCATAAATTTCCACTCAGCAACAATATATCGCCTTAGCAGCCAATCAGAGACAAGTGCGTGCAACGCAGTATATACGCGATGTATCCTTACAATACGCGCTCGTCTAAGGTTTTCTGCATTTTAGTATAATGTAAGTAAGCTTAAAAATAAATTTGCTACACATGCATTCTCAGACTGCGTTACTGGCCTGTATCTCGTTTCAGGGAAAGAACGTCTCACGTACATACCTGTTTTCAATGACTTTGCAACAATGTTTCTATGGCGATCTTTTCTTTTAGACCACCCTCGCTATATAGGGACTAAATTATTACTTTTGCATCAAGGTTTACTTTTGCATCAAGGTTAAACAGTTGCCAAACACTTTGAAGTCAAGGTTTAATGTATTGGAAGGAGGGCAGGGCTTCGATTAATGAGGGAAATTATGGGGTAAAAAACAAGGTTAAAACAATTTTTTGAAAACAAGTGAAAACAGCTATTCTGCAAAGAAGTTTTTGTCTCGAAAAACAATTTAAAAATTATCGGAAAAACAAAAAACATACCTTCATACAATCAGCATCACTTCCGTCACATAAAAGATGATCAGATGATTGAAAAGTGGCAAAGAATGTGCAAAATGAGGATTTTTTAAAGAAAAATACATCGTGTTTTTCGAGAAATTCGCCATCTTGAATAAATGCAAAATTGCGTCATGCAGTCAAACGTGCGCTTGGAAATTCTTGATACCCACGCGTAAATCGCCCTCAAATCGAGCCTACATCAAGCGCTCGTACAACGCGAAAGTTTTGGAGTTTGCATCACCGGTTTTGTATTCAGCTCTTTTACGTCAAAAATTGCGATAAAAACATGGATTTTGGAACAAAATAAAGCTTGTTCGACGAAATAAAAGGTATGTTTGTATAGCTAAGAACATGTTTAACCTTGTCGCGAAAGTTTAATTTGGTAAATTTGTAATTTTAACCTTATATAACTCGGGTGGTCTAAAAGAAAAGATCGCCGTTTCTATTGTCAGCAGTAACACCTTGCATTCATACTTTTGAGTTTGTATGGAGCACATTCGTACACATTATAAATAAGTGAAATCAGAATATCCTGAAAGGAATTTAGGTAACAAATTCAACGACACTGACCTCGCACCAGCTAATGTTTTCATGTAAACATGGCGTCATTAGACATTTTAGCCTACGTTTGTTATCCTACTATCGGATCGTTGAAACAACAAAACCTCAATCCCGGCCTCATTCACGAATTCACTCGCCTTCCTACACCACCAGTTGTAATAAAACTCAAAACATCCCGTGTTATTCCTCAAAACTACATGTACCTTCATTAATAAAAATTGAAATCCTAGTAGAAATCCGTTATCGAAAATTGTTTGATATAAAACGTCAACAAAAGTAATTTTTCTGAAGAGTAGATACCGCGTGTCAAAATGGCGGCTCGCAGTCGCATCCCCTGCTTTGTACATGTACCCAGGTCACAGTCTGTCTACGTGAAGAACAGTCAGGGTCAGTGGACAGCGCAACCTGTCCGCCGTAATATATGCACCTTATATGGGCATAATGGCTCCACCCAATATACGGCGCTGTCAATCAGCGAACAGACTCTTACGCAGGTAAGAGCTCACGCTGTCCTCACTTTAGCGATTAGGATTGACGAACGTCAGGCCGACACAATCTGGTTGTGTAGGAGACTATCATCGTGATGACCACGTTGGAACCATTGGATTTACGCAAGAAATATTCATTGCCAGGACTGAAGCGGTGTGGCCATTTCTATGTTTGTACCGGGCAAGTACCGGACATTTTTCAACACAGAGCGAGCGGATTTTACAGCAAATTCATCCAAAGGTAAGCAAAGGGTTGGGGATCGCATTTTTAACTTTGACTAAACTGTTTCGGAGTAAAGGTGCGCTAAAAGTAGACCATTTCGGGGGCTGTATTTGTTGTGCATGTCACATTGTGAACAATGAGTGAAAACCGACAATATTCGCTGAAGAATTATTGCCACGCTTTAGTATACCGCCGTTCCGAAGAACGGCGGTATACATGTATACCTAATGCATTCTCTTGGTCGGGCTTAGACTGCGGAACTCAGTCCTCAATGATAGTCAGTTATTT
Source organism: Amphiura filiformis (assembly GCF_039555335.1). Lineage (NCBI taxonomy): Eukaryota > Metazoa > Echinodermata > Ophiuroidea > Amphilepidida > Amphiuridae > Amphiura > Amphiura filiformis. The sequence continues at coordinate 44,706,629 of NC_092642.1, forward strand.
ATCTTTTGGTCATTATATGACTATCATTTGAGGACTGAGTTCTTACGATACATCTTTCGAGGTGCAGTTTCATACAATAGCTTGGGATTATTGGGGCAGAGGTTATCTATTGAATCCTTTCATGACCACTGGCACTGAAGCATAGTAGACACAGTCTAGGTGAATTATATATCAAATTAAAGCCCTGGCTTAGTAAAACAAAGCCAAAACTGAAAACCTTTTTTTTCATAGCTCTTTCCGTAGCAAAGTTACATCTTGTCAAAGATTGACTTTCATCAAAAAGATTCAGCTAGCAAAATTCCCCAAAACGGCATTTCGGGGGTGTTTCTAGATCTTAGTCTCATTATGATAGTAGCTTTTTTTAATGGAACTGCTATCAAAATCCCTCTAAAATTCCATGTGCGATTGTCTTATCACCATAAAAAATCATATATTTGGTAGGTAACCCAGGCAAACCTTAGTTAACACATTTGCTAGTCAGTCAAATTCGCCGACAATGTCAATGCATTTTACATAGAAATTTAAAACAAGTGCCCGAAGAAAGAAACCTACATAAATATGTTTTCTATTCTGTCGGTCCGTGCCACGTCACTTCCGGTTGATGATGCGACTCACGGTCGAGTGAAAACATTCGATTTTTGTTGATGATTTCTGTCATTGGTGTTATGTAAATTTCGATCGCAAATAGTCAGTGGAATCAAACAACCGTTTCTAAGTCTTCAGAGTAGAAGAAACTTACTTGATTTACCGTTTATATACTGACAGACTTAAAATTAAATTCAATGGTCGAATGTCGTTTTCTCCGAAATTGAGGGTCACTCCAGCAACATCGCTATGTAGCCTCCTTCACAGCCGGTTTCTGTTGTTCACAACAAACCGTGAGCCACATGCAGTTTGGGCCCGAGACTAGAGATAGCCCGGATGTCCGACCGACAGAATACTTCACTTGACCCAAATATATGATTTTTTATGGTGATAAGTCACCCGCACATGGAATTTTAGAGGGATTTGGATAGCATTTCCATTAAAAAAAGCTGCTATCATAATGAGACTAAGATCTAGAAACACCCCCTAAATGCCGTTTTGGGGAATTTTGCTAGCTGAAACTTTTTGATGAAAGTCAAAATTTCTATGTAAATATGCATTGACATTGTCGGCGAATTTGGCTGACTAGCAAATGTGTTAACTAAGGTTTGCCTGGCATACCTACATAGTCAAGTCTGCCAAGGACACTCGGCACGAATTGAAAGACCATGTCACTCTCGACAAAAGAATGCATGCATATCAAAAGTCATACGACACCAATTTGGTGTTTGTTATGCTCCTCGAAATATGTACCTTAAGGTCTATGTCTGGGTCGAGCTGACGTCACAAAGGGGAAATAGCCTCGTAAAACCAGTGTGCGCATGTGCAGCGCATGTGCAGTTCCCCTTTCTCGAGCTGGTTGCTATGCGCGCGCTTGTGCAAAGGGGACAATGTTCCCGGATGTCCAACCGAGTGAATGCATGAATAGGCATGATAGGCTATACTTATAATAGCTAAAATAATAGTTTCTCGATCATGAGAGAATGAATGTACTGTGTGGACGTGCACTGCGTAATGTTGCAAGTTTAGTGGAATGACACAATAGCGCGGTCGATTGTGCACGCACAGGAAATGCAGCGCGCTACCCAAAGCGTGTGTGGGAGGCGTTGGCCGTTGTACGCCGACGCAATTGTCATTGTGTGCCTATCGAGCTCTCATGAATGATCGAGAAACTAGTATTATTTTAGCTATAGTATTTAGTAATAATGAAAGTTGATTCCCAGTTGCCCATTACATGCATGCATTTGAATGGGAATCATTTTGCCTAGTCGCCACAAGTTTAGGGAGCACATTTTGACAAGTTGACATAAAATGTTCTATTCTATATTGTTTGGCAATAATGTCTTTTGCCAATAATACATCCATAGTTGTAATTTTGTGTTTTTGATCGCAAAGATCGGATATTTTTATTCCCGATTCCGATTCTGCACCCTTCGCAAGGGTGGAGAATTCGGCAGAACTTTGACGATAATTTTGCCTTTTTGGACACTAAAATGCATTCGATCCTTAATTTGGTTTCAACCGAGTCTTAAATTAGCAAGCACAATAAGGTGGGTATTAATTTTAAATACCTTTAAATGATAAAATTTTGAAGAAATTTTTCAATATCTGACCTCAAAACCGTTAAGTGTGTATTTTCCATAGACAGACAAAATGGTGTGAGCCAGTCCTTTTTTTTTTTTTTTTGACTGGCGAGCGAGTCTAGACTGGGTGGGTAGGTGACTGTTTCATTATTCATTATTTTCAAACTTTCATTATCGGTACAAAGTTAATTACGGAATGCTATGTTTTGAGGCCCAAATAAAATAATAAAGTATTTAAGTATAGTTAGTAATTACCACGCTTGCACTCAAATATTTTACCAACTTAGTCTTCAAAACTAGTTTTAATTAAGCACATCTTTGGAAGGAACTTATACATTGAATTTTCTAGCACAAACAGCTGTTTTGCCAATATTATTATTAGGTTGACAAGTCTAACAAATGAAAGCACCACGTTGTCTTTGAATGAAGAGACACTCCACGTAGAAATATATTCTTGCACATTGATTTTGTTTGATTTCTTGCAAAAACAGCTATTTTTGCCAATATGGTTGACAAGCCCAACAAACATGACAAATGAAAGCACTTTGTTGTCTTTGAAGAGACACTCCACATACTATAGAAAAATTATCAAATTTGTGTACATCGTGGAACATACTCTTTGCGTGGCTGTGCGTAGTAAGCAGTTGTGCACGCAGATAGCCACGCTAATATGGACGCGTAGAGTAGTGTTGTACGCGCGTGTAGTTAGCATGATTAGTCGCGAGTAACAAGCGTAGTTGAATGTTCCACGATGTACACGAATTTAATATTTTTTCTATAGTATAGCTTTTTTTTAAAGGGCTCATATGGAGCATAAGTTTATATTATTTTTGTTGGAAATATTAAAATTTAGATGTCAAGGATAATACTCCTTTTTGAATTTTTGAAATAGCTCATCGGGAAGGTGTAAAAAGTCGGGCTCAGGAGGGCATGTATTTTATTGCAAAAAATAATATTTTAAACATTAAAGATGACTATAAAACATACTCCACACTGTTCATCATTTATTTCTGAAGCAAGTTCTTTTATTTTTCGTCGGTGAAAAAACCCTCCATATGAGACCTTTAAGGGGGTACTACACCCCTGTGGTAAATTCATGACTATTTTTGCATTTTTCTCAAAAAATAATAACACACTGGTTACAAAAGTTATGTATATTATTGGGGCAAGGAATCCAATTACTACACTGAAATTTCAGTGACGCAAGACAAGCGGTTCAGTATATATATGATAGGAAATGAGGTACATTCTACCGGTACCCCTTTTCTTATCATAAATAACAAACCGCTTGTCTTGGGTCACTGAAATTCCAGTGTAGTAATTGGATGCCTTGCCCCTATAATATACATAACTTTTGTTACCACTGTGCTATTAGTTTTTGAGAAAAATGCAAAAATAGACATTATATTTATCGAGGGTGTAGTACCCCTTAAAGCTGCAAAAGGATTCACCATTGAAGATATATTCTTGGAAATTGATTTTTGCTATTAAAAGCATATCTTTGAAAGCAAACTTCATCATAAGCAAAATGTTTTTCTTGTGCAAAACTGTTTTTTCTTCTTCAAATTAACCTAAAGGTTGTGCAACATATATATGAAAGCACCAGAAGTCCATGATCATAGTCTTTGGAGAAGCACTTAACATATAAATACACTGTGTCTGTGTGTTCTATTGCACGAACTTGGCTGCCTCTCTTCGTGTTCGGTCTATCCATTTTCAGTGGTAGGAGAAAATTAGACGCAGGGAATTGCTATAGTCTCTGGTGCCCCATACGATATCGCCATTTTACCACGTAGTTTAACCCAGGTTTATCAGTCAGCGTTTTACGATACAATTTGCCGGCCAGGGACGGCGTAACAAGTGCTTAAAATATGTCTCGGACATGAAAGATGACATTAAAACTATCCTTTTTTTCTTAAAAACTTGAAAAATGTGAAATAATGGAAAATAATGAAATATTTGATCGGCATTTCTTTCTGACCGGAGTCGGGTAACGGGAAACTGGGAATCGACTTTCATTAGCCTTATGGCGATCTTTGCTTTTTAGACCACCTGAGCTACATTTAATAATTATGGTCAAAATTACTAATTTATCAAAATAAACTTTGGTGTCAAGGTGAAACACAAATTTTATCTCTGAATTTGGATTGATTCAGGAAAGCAAACTTACTGTACATACTTATAAAATTTAACTATTTTTGAAGACAAAATGTGCAGATGTCAAGAAATTGAAGAATGTTTAAGCCTACCAAAAGTCCAAACCCATCTCAAATTTATTATTTTTTTTATTTATTTATTTATTTGCATAACTGGCTAAAATACATCAAAAATACACATATAATTAAAGTACACCCATCGATGTGCGAGTTACGGCTTTTGACAATTGGACAAGCCTGAAGGCTTATATACCGGCTCCATACATCGATGTATGTACATGTAGGCCTATACATTATGACAAAGCATGTCATAAAATAAAAATGATAAAAGATCGTCCCGGTAGGCTAGGCTAGACAGGAGGAGCCAGGAGCGCAAACACTATCACCCGAGGGGTGTGACCCCTCCAACCCACCGAGACAAGTGAAATAAAAACATAAATATTGCACATTTATAATAAATAACACATTACACATATTTCAACTACAATATCATAAGTTTTAGGAGTCCAGCTCCAGCTGTTGCATAGTCATTTCAATAAAATGTGTTTTACTAATTTACTAATTTAGGTGGCTTTTGAATGGCCTCATACTTCAAGTTTTATGCAAAACAAACTGATCCCTGATGGACACTGGAGTGCACTCCAAAGACGAGGAAAATTGACACTAATGGTATATTTAAAAGTTTTTTGGGGTGATGTGATTGAATGCAGGGAGTATAGTGGCCAAGCGGAACGGGCTCTGACTCATAATCGGAAGGTTGCGGGTTCGAGCCCCGGTGACGCCATCGTGTTGTGCCCTTGAGTAAGGTACTTTATCTCGATTATTTCAGATACCTTCCCTTCCCACCATGCTCAAATAAAATGTCCGGTTCCATGACCAGAAGACCATCCAGCACCATGCAGTTGTACTGCTGGGGTTCCGACAGCCACGGTCAGCTGGGTCTGGGTAACAGCGATCAAGACATCTACAGCAAGCCAACAGAGTTACGATGCTTCAGGAACAGGACTGTGAAAGAAATTGGCTGCGGTCAATTCCACACGGTGTTTGTGATGGAGGATGGGACAGTGCTTACTTGTGGGACTAATGATCATGGAGAGCTGGGGCATGATAAGGGCAATGGGAAACCTGGTAAGGATTACAATTAATTTTTTATTACTTTCTTGGTCTGAGCTGTACGCCGAGCGCACACGAGCGTAAACACAGAAGAGATGTACAATCATGCTGATTGGCTGATCAACGCTCTTGACCACAAGACGGATGACCCATTGGTCATTGGTGTGGTGATTAGTAGGCGACTTTGTCACTTATACGTAATCGCCGCTCACCAGTGCATACTGGACCACGGAAATAATAATATATTTACTGTAGCAGGTCTATTGTCCATTTATATGTTTGTTTTTTGCATGTTTTTTTTTGTGGGGGGGTTGAAGTTGCAGCACTCTGAATTATGTCCATGTATCCTTACACCCCCTAAAGAAGATATGACCTTAGTCTCCCAGGGGTGTAGATTTCATATGGAGTCATCCATTCAGATTTTGGAATTTACACCCCCTGTGTGGAAGATTAAGGTCTTGTCTAGATCTTCCATAGGATGTGTATAGATTTCAACTGGACTAGCCCAATTAGCATGAATGAAGAATACATGTAATCTAAGAGTACTAAATTAAGAGAGGCGCTACATCGATCGCTAAAGTGAGGACAGCGTGAGCTCGGTACCTGCGTAAGAGTCTGTTCGACAAAGGTGATTGTGAATAAGGCCCATTTCACGGTTAGGCGCCACTTTTTGATTTTCAACATATCTGGCCTGGTGTGTAAAAAATAATGGGGTTACAGAATTTACTGTTGGTGATTTTTCATTGTCTCTGTATGGCCTACCTCCATTAGCTTAATCGGCCTTTCTAGTTTTATCTTTCAGGGCGCACAGGGGTCAGAAGTGGTCAAAAAACCACATTTCACTAGCAACCTGAAACAGACATTTATTTTCCAATGCTGCCACTTTTAACTATGTTGAGCCTACCAGCTGCTTTTTGTTGTTTTTATGTAGTGAACAAGTTGCACTATACAGCCATACATGAACAAAGTATTAGTTGTCAGTTAAACTAGCATGAGAACCATTTAAATTTCTGAATTCGGATGTGACATTTTCCGTTCACATCTATGTACCTTATTCAATGTGGAATAGATCGACTAATACTTTACATGAATGGCAAACTAGTGTGTTTTAGTAAAGTTCAGAGTCTTGATACTATTTGTTGAACAAATTACACTTGTTGCTCTTAATATGTAGATACAGCGATATTTTGAATTTTTGCCAACAAATTCCGTTCACAATTTTGTCACATCCGATTAATTTTCCAAATAGTATAATTTATTAACAAAATGTGGCAGAATTTTTTCTCCTTGATTTTTAAAAATCTCCTGCTATGAGCTATCTAATGACACCATTTAATGAAAACTCCTTCATCAACTTAGCTTGCAGATGTCATTTCAAAGTTTCCGCTCACATGTGTCACATCCATGGTACCTGTCACATCCAAAATAGTTTCTTCAAAGAACTAAGACAGGAATGGGACTAGGATGCCAGTTTGAAGTTATTTCATTACAGGTTTGTGGGGATCAAAAGGCACAACAAATCTTTAATTCAGTATGCCTTCTTTAATTGTGACAGGAGATTCAAAAAGCTTCAATTTCCGTTCACATGTCACATCCTCAAAATTAGTAGTTTTTAGGCCAAAATACTTAAACAACATGATATTTGACTTTCTAAAATAGGTTTATTATTTTGTTCATGTCATATATGATTATTTCATAGCTTTTTCTTTGTCTTTAGAGGACAGTTTTGTATACAATTTACAGAAGCGGATGTGACATTTTCAATTGTGAACGGAATATTTCAGTAAATTATAAACATTTTGCTTGTCAAAAATATAAAGGGTCAGGAAAAACGTTTTAGCATTGCTCAATTCAATAGAATCTCACAAAATATATGTGTTAGAAGTGCCCAAAGCTTATATTTTTGACAAGCAAACTGTTTATCATAATGAAATATTCCGTTCACAATTGAAAATGTCACATCCACCTCTATAATTGTAAACAATGTTTTAAAATGAACACTAACACAGGTTGATATGTTTCAATATATCCCATTTAATTCACTGAGTGTGTGTAAACTCTTTGAATCATTATTTTCTGAAACATACTCTGCTTTACAGTGTGTGGTTTCCGTCACATTGACATCAGTCACATCCAACATTGCACAAACATCAGAATCTTGAATTTGACCTGTGTTTTCAAACTGGCTGATATTATTTGTGAACATTACCCATATTATGACCTTCAAAGCTGTGCAATATCAGAGTCATTCATTGATTATTAAAATTGTTGAGTAAACCTTTTCATGTCAATTTCCCTTTTTTACCACAAAAATTACATTAAAGTGGCCATAAATTTGTCATTACACAACAAAATTTGCCCAAATTTGGTCAGAAGGGAGCCTATGACATACTCGTTTATTTTAAATATCTATGATATATGTATTGGACAGTCAAAGTATAAATATACACTGCTCAATATTGATCAAATTTGTTAAAAAATTACATAACATGAGATAATAAATCATAATTTTCTTCAAGAAGTAGCGAGATTTAAGCTGGGAAATGATATTTTTATGAAAATCTGGTCTTATTTGGAAAAGAAAACCCCTATTAAATTAAATTTAATCCATTTTGAAAATTTCAAGTTTTTTTCACTAAAAGTGGCGCCTAACCGTGAAATGGGCCATAATGTAATGATATGAATGAGCTATAATGTGACGTAGCTACGAAAAGGATGATTGACAGCGCCGTATATGGTTCATTGGGCTGAGCCATTATGTCCATATTAGGCTGTTGTTGTGCAGACGTCACGCTCTGCGAACGGTACAAAAAGGTGACTGATAGATCTATTACGGGTTGGCAGCAGACAGATTGCGCTGTCCTCTGACCCTGACTGTTTGTCACATAGACAGACCGTGACCTGGGTAAACACGTACAAAGCAGGGGATGCGACTGTTACACAGGTCTTGTCCTCGGAATCGGTATAGGCAATTTGTACAGAGTGCCGCTAGCCTGATGTAATTCTTCAAATATGTTCCCAGATTTTCATATTCAGTATTAATTTTCATATCAAATTGTTTAAAAAAAAAAAATTGTAGTTGAAGTCGTAGGTGAAAAATAAGATTTAATTCTCAATATAACATTAAAAGTGAAAGCTTTTTAAAGGAGTATTTCGTGATTCTAGCATCCTCTATTTATGTCATTTTTCATTAGATATCCACGAAAAAAACCTATTCCCAAAATTTCAGTTGCTTCCGATTTTGCGTTCGCGAGTTATGCATGATTATGTGTATTACACTGCTCCATAGACAATGCGTTGTAATTTTGTTCTGGTGCACCAGAACGAAATTCAAATTTTACGATATCTTTGCTAAACGAATTAATCTGCAAGAAATATTTTGTACATAAACATTATGTAGCCAGAGGTTTCCAGTGATATAAAAATCTCAACTTTTTTTGAGAAAGTGGGGGGGATGAGGCTGTGGATCACGAAATGCCCCTTTAAGTGTGGTTACCAGAACGTTTTAAATGCAATTTAATAGCAAATAACTTGTTTCTTTGTTGTTTCACAGAACAAGTGGCTGTTTTGGAAACCTACAGCATAACTCATGTGGCATGTGGTAGCCGCCACACTGTAGTGGTCACTAACAAGGGTCAGTTGCTGAGTTGGGGACAGGATCAAGTTGGTCAGTGCGGATGGAACATCGGCAACAAAGGAGATAAACGTAGACCAAAGTAAGGATATGTTAGGGTTGCACATGTGTCACGCTTTAAAATATGACTTTTATGGGCACACTAACAGAAAACAGCGAGATGGCCGAGCGGTTAAGGCGTTGCGCTGTCGGCCGGGAGATACGATCGGCGAGGGTTCGAGCCTTGGGCTTGCCTTAGGTGAAAATTCTCTTCCCTCCCAAAAAGTTCATATATATGGTCAGGAATCCTTCAATTAAGTTCAGTTATTTAATTTCAGAATTTAATTGTAGAATTTCTTCTCGCCCCCATACACCGCTTAGCACGTGCAGATATAGGTAGTGTATGTGCTTCGTCCGTGATTCGGAAGTCACGTAAAGCCGTTGGTCCCGTGTTCAGGACGATTGATCCATGTGCACGTTAAAGTGTCAGAGCTATTCGAAAAGAGAAGGGGGACCATCCCCGGTTCTGATATCTGCACTCAATCCTAGGTTCCAGGATAAGTTGGTGAAGTACAGTATATCTGCCAATGCCGACTCAACCCTAACCAGAACCAGAACCAGAACATAGTTGAACATAGTGTGTGAACATAGTATTTCTCAAGTTGAGTAACACCATGTTGGATTTCGCGAGTGGCAGATTTGAATCAGTGCATTTATGCGGTTGCATCACCACCGTATGGACAAATCACGCTTCTTTGCGAGTGTATATACGCTCCACATGATTAGGTTAGCCCACGCAATTCATATTTGCCATTGCGAAATCAAACATGGCGTTGCTCTTCAACTTGAGATGAGACAGACTATAGTATGCTATACCTATACTGTGTCTCATCTCAAGTTGAGAGTAACACCATGTTGGATTTTGTAGTGGCAGATTTGAAAGAGTGCATTTGCGCTTGTGCTTCGCCAGCGTACGAAAAAATCGCCCTTCTATGCATGTGCATATGCCACACAGGATTAGGTTAGCGCACACAATTCAAATTTGCCAATACAAAATCCAATATGGTGTTACTCTCAACTTGAGATGAGACAGACTATAGTATGTTATACAGGTGTCTTGTCACAAGTTGAGTGTAACACCATGTTCAATTTTGTAGTGGCAGACTTAGGGATGAGAATTTTCCTGCTTTTGCAGGATTTCCTGCTTTTTTGTGGTCCAAATTTCTGCACTTTCTTTTAATTTCAGCCCATTTTTGGCCTTTTTAGCCTAATTTCACACGCTTTTTCAGGCTTTTTAAAACTTTTCAGGTTTTTTAAAACTTTTCAGGTTTTTTCATGGATGATCATTCTCATGCATGCAGACTCAAATCAGTGCATTTATGTTTGTGCGTCGCCAGCGTTCGGACAAATCACCCTTCTACGTGTGTGTATACGCCATTAGGTTAGCGTGTGTGATTTGAATCTGCCACTACAAAATCCAATATGGCGTTACTCTCAACTTGAGATGAAACAGTTGAGATAGTATGTTATACATTGTACCTAGGCCATCAATTGTGCGATTGGCCTTCAGTAAACTGGCATTTGTATAATTCATATGTAATCCTTGGTATGTTTTTTGAATTCTATGACAAAAAAATGTTGAACATTAAATAACAGGTAGCTGTCATAAAGTAAATTCATCGCTAACAAGAGGTGAAGTTTTTATCTTGGATATATTATTATACTAACTGTACAAGTTAATTGGTAAAACAATTGTGGATGCTTTTTTCATAGTGTATGACCTCTAGGGCTGTCGTCGTCGACACGTTGTCGACAAAGACAACAAATCAGATCATCCAAATTGACCAATGGTCCCGACTGCCAAAACAGTGATCGTCACAAAAGTAAAAACAAAGTATGAAAAAAACTCCGAAAAAGTAGGGATTACCATTGAATATGCGCTATGCTTGCTCATTAACATAAAATGTGCTCTCGAATAAGGGCATTTGGAAAAGATGGTCAGGGAGATGGTGCAGTATTCCAATTTTGTTCTCTTATTAAACTTTTGCAGCTTAGCCATCGCAATCATTGTGTGATGCTGCCATGCTCGAGCATATTATTATTATTATTTATTCTTTCTTTATTGAGGGTTATACTGCTTCAGTGACAAGCACTGCTTTTCAAGCAGGCCCTCATTGATACATGTTATATAGCAACAAAATATATTACGATACACAATATTTACAAAGTATCATACAGTATTTACAACGTATTTACAATATATTACAAATAAGTATAATGGTACCATCAACTACAAGATAATTATAAATACCATGATTCAAAATACAGAAATACAATAATTATATTTATATACAAAATCAAGCAAGTAAATGAATAAAATATAGAAAACGACAGGCCTAAATTTCTTTAATTTTTGATTGAAATTGGCCTAAAGTCATATTTTGCATCTGAGCTCTTACTGTCGGTGGCAAAGAATTCCATGCATAGGCTGCCCTGACATGAAAAGTACGTTGACCTGAATTTGATTTAAATTTTGGTACAATCAATGTATTAGAAGTATGATTTCTAGTTATATGATTATGGTTATCATGAACAAAATCAAATTGAGAAGATAAGTACGATGGATATTCATTCTTTAAACATTTGAAAACAGTCATTAATAGAGTATTATGCCATCTTTGATCAAGTTTAACCCACTGCAATGTATTCATTAAATCATACTGCTACATGCCTGGTAAACATTTTGTTACCTTCTTGCTTGTCGACAATTTGACTAGTATTGTCGACTGTCGGGAAAATGGGCCTTGTCGACAACATTGTCGACAAAGGCCTTGTCGATGACAGCCCTAATGACCTCTGACACATTGTATTCCTTGTCCTCAAATCAGTGGCGTAGCGTGGGTCATCACATTGGGGGGACACCGGGTCTGATGGGGGGGGACACAAGCTGTTTTATGACAATTTTCCTATGGGATTTTTAAAATATCAGATCGATTTGGGGGGCACGTGCCTATGACGCTACACCACTGCCTCATTCTGTTCCCTCTCAGTCAATCATGCAATATGCCAAAGAAAGTAAAAATTAACAAATGTTGTACATTGTTTTTGTTACACAGGTTGTTGAAATCACTGTCATCCTATCAAGTTGTCCAAGTTGCATGTGGAGCTCAACATAACATAGCATTAACGAAAGGTAACTTGAACATTGATTTAATTGACATTGTAAAATTTGTCCCATTTATTATTCCCAGATAGAGTTAACAGGGGTGGATTTAGAGGTAGGCGCACCCGGCGCGCGCCCCCTCTAACTTTTGCAGAGTAGCACCGAGCCGCCGGGGCAGCGGTGGTGGCTCGGCGCCCCCTCTATTGAAAATTCCTGGATCCGCCCCTGGTTAACTATCATCATCATCAACCATAATCAATCCATTGCTGGACGAAAACATCAACATGTCTCTGCCAGGTAGTTTTTTGTCTGGCCTTGCTGAACCAATTTACTCTTCCCCAGAATTGGATCTATCTCATTTCTGCATCTTTTGCATTGTCTTCCCCAGTTCCTCTCAATTTTTGCTGTAAGCATTTATACTATGACTTAGCCCCATTTGTAATGTAGTTAATGTTAGCCTACAAATCAACATAATTATTGAGATGAATGTTTGACTGTTTGTGATGCAATCTGACCCATTTGGCCAATGTTGATAGTGGAAAAATTGTGTGAATTTGTGTTACATGTGCATCTCCCAAAAATATTCCAATTTGAAACATGTTTGTTTTATCTGAATTGCCTGAAATAACCAATTTTATTTAATCCCCATGGGCGCTACCTGCCAAATTATTGGACTTTCTTTTATGAAGTATTCTGATTGGTTAAAAAGAGAGGTATATCATGTATTGAGCCAATCAGAGATATGGTAAGAATAGTCAGTAAGGCTGAAGGGGGTTAAGCTTAAAAATGCTAGCTCCATTTTGATTGGTTACTCAGGTGATTATATCATGTAATTAACCAATTAGGGGTATTGTAAGAAAGACAGTAGTGTCCATGAGGTTAACATCAACACTGACTGTAAATGTAAAGTGATTAGAGCTGACTAAACCTGATTTAAAAGCTCTATTTTGATTGGTTACTCAGATGATTATATCATGTAACTAACCAATCGGGTACTCTGTAAGAATATTTTTGACCTTTATTCACCCCTCTTGTATTTCAGAGGGCAGACTATTTACATGGGGTGATAACTCCTGTGGTCAGCTTGGGTTAGGGCGAAGTACGCCATCAACAGACAAGCCGACTGAAGTCACATCGCTACCAGGCCTCCCCGTCGGTCAGCTCGCATGTGGTGGCGCTCATACGTTTGTGCTAACATTCTCAGGAACGATATTTGGTTGGGGGAAGAATGAATCGGGTCAGTTGGGCCTCGGAGATGAGAAGAGTAAGTTGTATAAATGCAGAGATGCCACTTTTCAGGAAATTTCCTGATTTCAGGAAATTAGAAAGAAATTTTTCCAATTTAAGGTTGGTCTGAACCCTGGAATTATGGAAACTGTCGGGCCTCATAACTGCTAAATTGTTGGTCTAAAGTATATATTTAGAATGGCAAAGACTTGATAAGTTCATCTGTGAGGTTAAATTTGGGCCAAAATGCTCATTTGTGGCCCAAAATCTCAAAAAACTGTTTTTTTTTTATTAATTTTTAAAAACTAGATAAAAATATCTAGGAGCCGTTTTTTTCATTTTTTTTAATTTCGATCAAATTTCGAAATTTGCACCAAAAATGTTGAATTTTCAAAAAAGTCATAAAAAAGCCTGATTTTCGCCCAAATTTCAAATATTTTTGGTGAAGTTGGTCTCCTTGATATTTTTATCTAGTTTTTAAAAATTATTTTAAAAAAAAAATTTGGCCCAAGAATTTTTTTGGTAGGATGTACGAAAAAGAAGTGGGCCAAAAAACAGTTTTTTTTTAAATTTTGGGTCAAAAATGAGCATTTTGGCCCAAATTTAACCTCACAAATGAACTTGTCAATTCTTTGCCATTCTAACTATGTATACTTTTATATACTTAATTTAGACCAACAATTTAGCAGTTTGAGGCCTGACAGTTTCCATAATTCCAGGGTTCAGACCAACCTTAAGGGGGTACTACACCCCTGTGGTAAATTTGTGACTATTTTTGCATTTTTATCAAAAAATGATAATATACTGGTAACAAAAGTTATGTATATTATTGGGGCAAGGATTCCAATTACTACACTGAAATTTCAGTGACTTACGACAAGCGGTTCAGTATATAATAGGAAATGAGGTACATCCTAGCGGTACCTTATTTCTTATCATAAATAACGAACCGCTAGTCTTAGGTCACTGAAATTCCAGTGTAGTAATTTGATTCCTTGCCCCTATAATATACATAACTTTTGTTACCAGTGTGTTATTAGTTTTTGAGAAAAATGCAAATATAGACATAAATTTATCGAGGGGTGTAGTACCCCCTTAAGGAAACTTTTCTACCCTTCCTATGTAAAAGAATAGGGAAAAGTGCATTTTCATGTTTTTTCCATGATTTCAGGAAATTTTGACAACATCAAGTGGCATCTCTGTGAATGAGTCATTTAATGGCAGAAATCCCTAGCGCAGAAAATGCAACAGTGTTACTCATTGGGCCATCTTAATTTAATAGTTCATCTCAAAGCCCTTCACAAGTTAAAAACCTAATGCGGAATGCGTTTTTTTAGAGGTTTTGTTTTAGCTTTAATTGCTTTTTGACAAGAATAGATCACCTTTTCATCAAGGAGGCTCTGCTGTTGTCAAGGTGAAGAATTTTTAGTTGAGATTTAGGATTTAGGCTATTTTGACGTCTGGCGATGTCAGACGAGAGATATTTGTGTGGTGGATAAGGGAAAAAAATAAAATGGCTAAAAAGGCTAAATAGCGCACAAAAAACAGGGGATTTTACAAATACACGCGGGAGCTTTGAGTCAGACTATTAAATTATGGCTTTATCATGTATAACAGTGTACTATAGTAACAATTTCAAAATACAACAAGAATGCTGTCCTTACATACTTTGTGAAATTACTAACCAATGAGTGAGCGTAGTGAGTTGGAGTCACTTCCACATTACACAAACACAGGCGTTAATCACACAGTGAATGCGGACAATCGTCACACTGTTAGCAGCTATGCCCATTCAAATGAAATTTTTACTATAGATCTTTTCAACTGGGAATCCATAGTTTGATGATATTCATTAATTGGTTTTCTGTACAATGGTTGAAAATTTCAAACACTCAAATCAGAATGCTTATTGTTAAATGTAATATTTTACATTTTATCTTCTTTTTTAGATCGTTACTACCCAACACTACTAAAGAGTTTGCGTTCACAGAAAGTGAAGTATATTTCTTGTGGAGAAGACCACACATCAATGATTACTGTGGCAAGTATTTAACCCCATGGGCATGTTTCTTACAGAGCTCCTGATTGGTTGATTACATGATATAATCATCTGAGTAACCAATCAGAGTTTTTCTCTCTCAGCAATTTCAGCCTTCAGCCCCACTAACTATATACTTACCACATCTCTGATTGGCTCAATACGTGATATAGCCCTCTTTTTAACCAATCAAAATAGTTCTTAGAACTTGTAGTGTCCATGGAGTTAAAGTTGTTGGAGAATGTTTTCTTCTAAGATGATTGCTTTATTTTTTTATTTTTAGTTGTCAAAAAGCGGTAATAAAAAGTGGGCCGAAAAAGCAGTAAAAAAGTGGGCCTTAAATTCAGTATAAGAAAATCCTGCGTAGCGCATATTCTTTTCTTAAATAATAATTATAATTTTTAAAAAAACCGCATATATAGTACTTAGCTTTCTGGTCAAATATTTTTGAGACCAATCTTTTGGGGGGGCTTTATGTCTGTAATATTCTAATTTGTTGTTTCCCTATAACAGGAAGGTGGTGTGTTTACCTTTGGTGATGGTACTCATGGAAGGCTGGGCCATAATGCCACCAAAAGTGAAGTCAACCCTCGCAAAGTCTTTGATTTTATGGGAACAGATATATCACAATTGGCCTGTGGACGGTAAATTAGAACAATATCAAATTCAAAGAATTAAAAAAATTGTGTCAAGTTTTATCGTTTAGTTGATAAGAATTCTGTGATCTCATTGGTCAAACAGCAACTGGATTCAAATCCGTATTACCTGCGTACTACTCATTAATATACAAGCAGGTAATATTACTAGACTTGTTGTCGTTTCATTTTTCTTTGGCGACATGTCGCCAAAACTTGGAATCCGACATTAAATTTTTGTCGACAAACAAGTGAAAAAAACTTGAGGTCAAATTTTGCACTATGAGTGTTTGATTGAGGTTATTGAACTATGCAATTGGGATGAGGCCATTGTGGTCCATAGTGTTTAAGGATTTGAATTGTAAATTAGCTGATAACTATTCAAAATCCACACTACCCCTGTGGAAGATTTAGCTAAAGTCTTCCACAGAGGGAGTATGAGTTTAGAATAGAATAGAGAGTTGGGTAACTTCCATTTGAAATACTCACTCCAGATGTGGAAGATATGTAAAGCCATAATACAGGGGGAGTATTAGTTGTAAAAAGATTAACTCTGACCAATTCTATTTGAAAAATATACTCCCCCTGCGGAAGATATTTCCAAAATCTTCCGCAGAGGGAGTGTGGATTTCAACTGGAATAACCCAATCTCATTTCTCTTACAATTGCTCCCCAACAGAAAGCACACAGTAGCCTATGCATCATTCACCGGACGCATGTACAGTTTTGGTCTAAATGCCAGCAGTCAATTAGGTCGGGAATCCTCGGCAAACAACCTAGTCCAAGTCACTCCAGCAATCCTGAGAGGCCCTTGGGCACAGTTCAGCACACCAAAACGAACTCCAGATAAGCCTAGTACATCAGGTGTTAAACAGAGGGGCGACAGTCCAATGGAGGACGACAATGGGGAGTCGAGGGTTGCTAAGCAACAGAAACGACATGAGGAGGACGGCGTGATGTCGGTGGACGGGAGAGATGAGGATGCGGTGTATGTGAGGGCAGTGTATGCAGGAGGCTTACAGTGTTTCTGTTCAGTGTCACAAAAAAATGTAAGTTAAATGTAAATATGCAGGCCTTGAAATAAGCCAGCTAGAACTTCTGATCTTAAATCTTTTGGGCCCTCACATATTTTTGCAGGCCCAAATATATAATCCACATCAAGCTATTGAAGGGTGTACTCTATGCCTTGAAAAGCCAGAATTCCTGAGTTCCATTTGGGCTTTGGATCCTGGCCCTGGATCATAACTTTTTGAGGCCCTCACTAATATTTGTGGGCCCACCTTATTTCAAGCCTTGTACATAAGTCACAGCATGATGTGGGGAAAGAAAATAAACACAGATTGTTAAAGTAAACAAGTAACAGATGTGGGCATGGAAGTAGGTAAAGTTTGATAGCCAAACATTATTTACAATATGCTACAAAACAAAGGGGACCAACAAATTCAAACAAACAATACAGAAGGTATGCTATAATCTGTCTCGTCTCGTAACGTTATATTTCGCAGTGGCAGATTCGAATCGGTGCGTTTATCTGGTTGCATCGCCAGGCTCGTGAGATTAGTTGTCGCGTACAATTTGAATCTGCTGCCGCAAAATCCAATATGGCGTTACTCAAGACAGACTATAGAACAAGGAATGATGAAAATCACTTTGCCCCTGGGGACAGGGTTGGCAAACCATTTCAGCCCGATCACAGGTCAAATAAACGTTAAGTCATCAAATTTTTTTCTTAACCATTGGTTTCTATTGGACAGGAAATTGTCAAAAGTCACGGGGAAAATCTTCAAAGGCCACCCAATTGGGCTACCAAATCGCAAGTTTGGCAACCCTGCATGGGGATACTGAACAAGCCTTGAAATAAGCAGATTGGAACCAGGAGCAATTTGTTTCGAACATTGCTCCTGGTTCACTGAGATTTTACAAGTACCAGGAGCAATTTCTGAAGAAACAGGAGCAATTTTCAAATATTAAATTCTTTTCTGCATATACAATACAGCATACCAGCACGACAGCATCAAGTGCAAAACTGTAACCAGGAGCAATTTATTTTAGAAAATTGCTCCTGGTTCATGAATTTTACAAGGACCAGGAGTAATTGGTGGCTTTACGAGAGCAAATTTGCTCCCCGCGCCTGCTTATTTCAAGGCTTGATACTGAATAATTTAAACTAAAAACACAGATGCATGTAAGGTAACAAACCAAAAGATTGATGACATGCTGTAAATGAAAGTCCTTTCATTAAAGTTGTTCAGTTTATATAAGGCTGAAAAAAAAAATAGAATGGCATGCACGTAGTTTGGCGCTTAATGCTTACGTTAGTTGTGTATTATGTAATGTGTGACCTATGCACATTTATGTGAATTCTGTGCGTGAGTTGGGACTTTATTGGCGCATTTGCAGTAACAAAAGCCAAATAATTTCCGCCTAATAAAAGCCGAACAAACTTAAGGGGGGTCAAAAGTCTGATTATGTTTGTAAAATACTAGTTAAAATATTGGTCGCAGTTGGAATTTTCAATATTTCACACTTTAAGTTACAGGGAGGGATGGGGTTAGCCTCCTAACAAAAACACTTTTGTTTATAGACTGTCATCAAACTTATGGTTTTTTCCCCAAGACATCTGATGACTCAGAAATGCAGATATGTTGCTTTCCCTGAGGGACAAACAAGAAAAGCACTTTTCCCACACAAAAATATAATCCTAAATAAATATTTCAAATATCTTTTCCTTGTCAGGAACCACTGGACTTCAGAATACTTGCGAATCACAAGAGATTGGCTACAATCGAGAACCACATCCTGCCTCTCCTGGGGAGAGTCAAGAATGATGCGCCACTGTCAGGAGAGGTGAAGAAGTCAGTTGAAATGGTCTTTACTTCAGCAGCTTGTTTGAATGCATCACTGTTAACAAAGTAAGTCACTTAAGGGCAGAGTAATGGGAGAGAACATGGACCTTTTCGAGCATCATTATTTCTGAATTGTATCTCCAAAGTATATAAAATTATACATTTTTGGAAAGGAAATGAGTCAAGGAATCCCATGGTGACGTCAGATTTTTCAAAAATCTCGAAGTTTTTGATAAAATCACAAAAATCACTTTTTACCCCAATTTGTTTGTGACAACTTAAAAAAATCAGTTAGGAGTAAAAAAAAATCAGTTAGCTTTTAATGAAGAAGAGACATGAACTTAGGGAAGGTTTTTTTTATTTTTTTTAAATTCGTCTCTTTTTTCGAAATATTGAAAAAAACATGTGAAAAAAGCAATTTTGTCATTCTATTCAGCTAAAAATTGCACATAATGGTGTATATTTTTGTTTAAAACAAATATTTTGAAAAAATGAGAAAACCTTCCCTAGACTTTGATGTACTCTAAACGATAGTGCAAAAAGTTTACCTTTTGCTTGCATATTTTTCGAGTTATCTTGTCACAAAAATCGTGCAATATTGTCAAAAGTGAACTATGAGAAATCGACGTTTTAGTAAAAATATGTCAAAATTATGCACAAAATGTCCTTATATTTTAAAATGGCAAGACTTTCACGCTTGTAATAGCTGTACCTGGTGCATGTTCTTAATATGCATCTTTTTGCAACAATGAATTTATAATGTCTGCTTTTAGTGCGCCAAAATTCAAAATAATTAAAAAATCTAAGTGGCATTTTGACTGCAAATTTGTGTTTTGTTTACACCGCATTTGCCGGCGTTAAAAACATACCGAATCGCCTTGACTGCGTTGGACATACGCAGAGTTAACGCCAGCGTCACGCTTGACGCTTGAATCGCTGCAGCGTAATCACAATATTTCGCATTCAGCGCATTTCTGACTCATTATTTCCCGCCAATTTACTAAGCTGTCTTGAGCCATGTGACTTTTTAGAGTTGAAAAGAGTGAAATAAATCAAGCAAAAAATACGTGTAAATATTAACAAGTTGTATTTTATCAGTTCCAAGTGAAAGAATACATTTTAGTGTTGATAAATATCAAGAAATCTCAAATTCGGGCGTGGACGAATGTGTCTTCCATTACTCTGGCCTTAAGATATGTGACCAGATTGACGGCCCATCCCTCATTGTTTCTGAAATTTGGTATCAGAAAAAGTGCATATTTTTCTACATAATAAAACAATTTTGGCTAAATAATATTCAGCATCTAGTAACTAGTAGTTTCACGCCTCACGGCGATCATCAGACTATTTTTAGCTGCGGGTAGCAGCTCTATAAGTCACCATGTCTCTCCGTTAGTCTGTCCGTTAGTCCGTCCGTGCGTCCGTTAGTAACAAACACTAAAAGATGCTGTTACGTCAACATCGTTTGTCGCATGGCTATGGTACTTGGTGAGGGGAGGGCATATACCGCCCCATACTGGAAAAAGAGTTTCGTCCCGAAATATGCTAATTAGGTCATTAAAAGGGCATTACATGATTTTCAACAATTTCTAAAAAATGCTGTTACGTTAACATCGTTTGTCGCATGGCTATGGTACTTGGTGAGGGGGAAGGCAGGTACCGGCCCCATACTGGGAAAGAGATGCGTCCCGAAATATGCGAATTAGGTCATTAAAAGGGCATTACAAGATTTTCAACAATTTCTAAAAAATGCTGTTACGTGAACATCGTTTGTCGCATGGCTATGGTACTTGGTGAGGGGGGAGGCAGGTGGTACCGGCCCCATACTGGAGAAGAGTTTCGTCCCGAAATATGCTAATTAGGTCATTAAAGGGGCATATACACGATTTTCAACAATTTCTAAAAAATGCTGTTACGTCAACATCGTTTGTCGCATGGCTATGGTACTACTTTGTGAGGGAGAGGGCCTATAGGGCAATTAAGGGAAATTTGGGAAAAGTGGGGAACATGAGGGAAATTGAGGGAATGGGGAAATTAAGGGCAATTTTGGGGAATTAAGGAAATTGAGGAAATTCAGGTGAATTAATTGATTTTGTGGGCAATTAAGGGGGTACTACACCCCTGCCCAATTTTGTGCCTATTTTTGCATTTTTCTCAAAAATTATAGCGCATTGGGGACAAGTAAAATGTGTATATTATAGGGGCAAGGACTACAACTACTGTATTGGAAATTTTATTTCAGCACAGACAACAGTTGTGGAGTTACAGTTAAAAATGAGGGAAACCCATTATTTGATCAATTAATCAATAACTACTTGCTTTGAGTTGCTGAAATTTCAGTACAGTAGTTGTAGTCCTTGCCCCTATAATATACATATCTTACTTGTTACCAATGTGCTATAAGTTTTGAGAAAATGCAAAATGGGCACAAAATTGGCCAGGGTGTAGTACCCCTTAAGGGAAATTGAGGAAATTGGGGAAAATTGAGGAAATTAAGGAAATTTGGGAAAATTCAGGAGAATTAAGGAAATTCAGGTGAATTAAGGAAATTTGGGAAAATAGAGGAATTTAAAAGGGAAATTTGGGAAAATGAGGGAAATTGAGGGAGAATTGGGAACATTCAGATGAATTAAGGGAAATTGACAAACGATTTTCAACAATTTCTAAAAAATGCTGTTATGTCAACATCGTTTGTCGCATGGCTATGGTACTTGGTGAGGGGGAAGGCAGGTACCGGCCCCATACTGGAAAAGAGTGTCGTCCGAAATATGCTAATTAGGGCAGTAAAGGGGCATATACACGATTTTCAACAATTTCTAAAAAATGCTGTTACGTCAACATCGTTTGTCGCATGGCTATGGTACTACTTTGTGAGGGAGAGGGCCTATAGGGCAATTAAGGGAAATTTGGGAAATTTGGGGAACATGAGGGAAATTGAGGGGAATGGGGGAAATTAAGGGCAATTTTGGGGAAATTGAGGGAAATTCAGGTGAATTAATTGATTTTGTGGGCAATTAAGGGAAATTGAGGGAAATTGGGGAAAATTGAGGGAAATTAAGGGAAATTTGGGAAAATTCAGGAGAATTAAGGAAATTCAGGAAATTCAGGTGAATTAAGGAAATTTGGGAAAATAGAGGAATTTAAGGAAATTTGGGAAAATGAGGGAAATTGAGGGAGAATTGGGAACATTCAGATGAATTAAGGGAAATTGACAAGAATTAAGGGAAATTTGGGAAAATAGAGGGCAGTTAAGGGAAATTTGGGAAAATAGAGGGCAGTTATCAAAAGTGTCTGAAATCGGTTTCCGAACACTTTCGATGTCAAGACGCTTTTTTTCCGAAAATCGTTTGGACATCAAAATTGTTTGAAATCGGTTTCGAACACTTTTGATGTCAAGACGCTTTTTCCCGAAAATCGTTTGGACATCAAAAGTGTCCGAAATCGGTTTCGAACACTTTTGATGTCAAGACGCTTTTTCCCGAAAATCGTTTGGACATCAAAAGTGTCCGAAATCGGTTTCCGAACACTTTTGATGTCAAGACGCTTTTTCCCCGAAAATCGTTTGGACATCAAAAGTGTCCGAAATCGGTTTCCGAACACTTTTGATGTCAAGACGCTTTTTTTCGAAAATCGTTTGGACATCAAAAGTGTCCGAAATCGGTTTCCGAACACTTTTGATGTCAAGACGCTTTTCCCCGAAAATCGTTTGGACATCAAAAGTGTCCGAAATCGGTTTCCGAACACTTTTGATGTCAAGACGCTTTTTTCCCCAAAAATCTTTTGGACACCAAAGGGTCCGAAAAGGGTTCCGAACCATTTTGGAGTCAAGACGCTTTTTTTCCGAAAATCGTTTGGACATCAAACGTGGCCGAAATCGGTTTCCGAACACTTTCGATGTCAAGACGCTTTTTCCTGAAAATCGTTTGGACATCAAAAGTGTCCGAAATCGGTTTCCGAACACTTTTGATGTCAAGACGCTTTTTCCCCGAAAATCGTTTGGACATCAAATGTGTCCGAAATCGGATTCCGAACACTTTTGATGTCAAGAAGCTTTTTCCCGAAAATCGTTTGGACATCAAAAGTGTCTGGAATCGGTGTCCGAACAATTTCGATGTCAAGACGCTTTTTCCCCGAAAATTGTTTGGAAATCAAAAGTGTCCGAAATCGGTTTCGAACACTTTTGATGTCATGACGCTTTTTCCCGAAAATCGTTTGGACATCAAATGTGTCCAAAATTGGTTTCCGAACACAATTTTTCAAATTTTGATTTTTTTTTTTTGGTGTGGATGGAAATACCCTTTCTGGCATTATTTTAAGATGAGCGCCCTCAAAGGTTAAGCTCACAGAGGGGTCACAGGTCAAAATAGGGGTCAAACTTGAACCTGCTTCAAAGACACCAACACTGCAAAATTTAATTCCTTGTCCCGCAGCGACTGCTACGGATCCGACGGTACTTGTTCTACATATATACATACATACATGCAGACATACATAAAAGAGCTTTTAAAGCGCTATTACAAAAAGATCAAATCACTAAGTGATACACTGCAAAAACAAGAGAATGAACAAAAGCAAAGACTCAAAAAGGATAATAATGAGCCTTAAGATTTTTTTAATGTTGCCACCGAGGTTGCCTCCCTGATGTTACGCGGGAGGCAGTCCTTTTCGTTCCGCTGGTCCAGCGGAACGAAAAGACTTGTCACCACTTCGATTTTTACAGATGTGAGTGTTCAGAAGACTGGTATCCATGCATAGAGGATCTTTTGACGGGTCCAGATGAACGTGTTCTGTAAGAGAGTAATTCAGTGAGGTATGAAGGAGCAGATTCATGCAAACATTTGAAGACGTACAGACAGAGTTTGAATTTGATTCGATCTCTTACTGGTAACCAGTGAAGGTCATGCATTAATGAAGTGGGGCTATCAAGTCTGGCGACATAAAATATTAGTTTGGCTGCTTTGTGTTGGAGGGACTGCAAACGATCAAGGTCTTTTGATTTTGCTGCATAGAAGAGAGCATTCCCGGTGTCAAGACGTGATATCCCGAGAGCTTGCACAACTGTGTGAAGTGTTTTGTGGTCCAAAAAGTAACAAATACGGCGAATATTATGGAGCTGGAAATTGATTGAAGAAATTATGCTATTTATGTGAGGAGTCATCGTTAGGCGAGAGTCAAGTACTGTGCCCAAGTTCCAAACATTATCAGATGGTTTAATGACGCTGTCTCCCAAATTGCAATGGCGGAAGTTTACTAAGACCTTGAGAAGTACCGGCTATGAAGAATTCAGTTTTATTCTCACTACCCAAGTAAAATTTTACACCCAAGCAGTGCCTGCATTAAGCGGTAACGCATCGTAATTTGCAACGCATTCACGGACAACTGTGACACATTTTTTTCCGTACATCGCAAAATAGCTGCACAAAATTTGACTATATTAACACTTTTGTGTAAATGCAAATGCGTATGTATTTTCCACCACCCCAGCTCGCAATAATGGGAAATGCCTATAGGGGCTTTAGCGAGTCCCATAAGCCGTTATGAATGGCCTGCGGCTATACGTCAATCACAAAATTTGTTAGATGGCAATCTTAGCACCCTTTCCTACAATTGGCTTACTGCAAAATATATTCAAATTTTGATTTCAAAAAAAAAAAACAAGTGAATCCACTGAAATTTATTAATGAAATTGAGGTTCAGATGCATCAAATCATAAAAGCATTTTCCAAATAAATAAATAAATAAATGAATAAATGAATGAATGAATGAATGAATGAATGAATGAATGTATAAATGAATGGTCAGAAATTACTGATGTTTGTCGAGTTGGCGCTGCCCATGCGAGAAAATAGAAACGCTGAGCACTATTACAATAAAATTTTCAGAGACAAATTATTTTGTCAATGTTTTCTTTTACAGATACAATGCTCATTGTGGTAGCAGTAGACAGAATCACGGAGTAGACATGGATACAGCAAGAGAGGCCTTCCAGTCAATAGCAACTCACCAGGCAGTGGTAGATCATGTAAGTTAGGAGATAAAATATCAAATTCTCGATCATGAGAGCCAACTTGGGTACGCACATATATTTGCATCAAGCTTACCACGCAAGACCACATGCTTACCTAGCAAGCACAGCTTTTGAGAATTGACCAATCACACTTCGAATATGATCGTCGCTGGGCAAGGAAGAGGTTCTGTTGCGCGATTGTGTTATTCCACGAAAAGTATGCTGACACAACAGTACGCAGAAGGTACATCCTCTCATGATCAAGAATTTAATATTTTGCCTATAGGAAGTAACAGCACAAGAGGTCATTTGTCTGAAAAGGGTTCGAGTTAGGGTTTAGAACATTTTAGATTGGGCTATTCCATTTAAAATTCACACTACCCCTGTGGAAGATTTTGGAAATATCTTCCACAGGGGGAGTATGAATTTCAAATGGAATTAGCACATTAACTAACTCTAATTGAAATTCATCCTCCTCAGTCTGTGGAAGATTCAGGTTGAATCTTTCTCAGAGGGTGTATGGAAATCAAATAGAGCTGCTTAATGGGCTAATTCTATTTAAAAATCATACTCCCCCTGTGGAACCTGTTTCCAAAATCTTCCACAGGGATAGTTTGAATTTTATATGGAATAGTCCATTAGGATTATGTTTTAGGGTTAGGATTAGGGCTTAGGATATAGATTAGGGTTAAGTTACGGTAAGGGTTAGGGTTTATAACTAAGTTATTGGGTTTTTGGACTAACGACCCTCTCGACAAAATTGAGCTAACTTGAATCTCTCTTTGACAAAGAAAGGGCTATTCCAGTTGAAATCACACTGCCCATGTGGAAGATTTTGGAAATATCTTCAACAGAGGGAGTATGTTTGTCAAATATAATTGTTCAGACTTAATCATTTTGATACCCATACTATCCCTGTATTATGGCTTTACATATATCTTCCACAACTGGAGTGAGTATTTCAAATGGAAGTTACCCAATTGTCTACTGTATTCAAAACTCATACTCCCCCTTTGGAATACTTTAGCTAAATCTTCCACAGGGGTAGTGTGGATTTTACTTAGAATAACCAATTTACTGCTCATTATACCTTTATAAATCTTGTGAAGCAGATACCAGGCCTCAAAATACCCTTTTATTTTATTTTGGGGGCTACTTACCCCCGTAATTTAACTTTTGGGGCTACTTAATGAATTCCGGGGCAAAGTACCTTAAATCCCCATTTACTTCGAGCCACATGTTTTCTTCCAGCCAATTGTTTCCTTCCATTGGTTTCTTTCTGTTAAAAATTGTCCCATATTTTTTTAGGGCTATTTTGACATTTTAGCGGGAAATAGCCATTAAGTTATATTATTTCCTATTTTTGTGTCTTTGCATTTCTAGGCCTGCCTATGACCCACCTTAAGTTTCATTAATCTCAATTTTTGCATCTTTGCATTTCTAGGCCTGCCTATGACCCACCTTAAGTGTCATTATTCTCAATTTTTGCATCTTTGCATTTCTAGGCCTGCCTATGACCCACCTTAAGTTTCATTATTTTCCATCTTTACATTTCTAGGCCTGCCTATGACCCACCTTAAGTTTCATTATTTTCTATTTTTGCATCTTTGCATTTTAGCAGGCATGAGAATTTTCAGTTTTTAAACTGAATTCAGCTTTTGGTACTTTTTGCCCAATTCCACACACATTTTCTGTTGTTTCTGAGGTTTTTAGGAAAGTGCAGTCTCATACCTGCCTATGCCCTTATTAAAGTTTCATATTTTCTATTTATGCGTCTATTGCCTTTTCAGATAGCAGGTGCGATCCATCATCTTGCTCCGTATCTCCCCAAGTCACCTCCAGACATTGAAGCCTTGAGACTGTACCTTCTAATGATGGAATGCACCGTCCTGGACGAGCCTTCCTTAGACAAGTATGCCAGCTGCAGTGCCGTCTTTGCACAAGCTTTGCTGGCGTTAGAGGCGGCAGGAGCTAAAGTTCTTTGTAAGTGTGGAATTTTTTTTTAAATAATGGTCTATTCTAGATGGAGTCATCCATTCAGGTAACCCCATTTGAAATTTGCATTCCCTATGTGGAGGATGAAGGTCATGTCTTCTATAGGGGGCGTGTGGATTTGAACTGGAAGAGCCCAATATGTGTCTCAGTTGTCACACAATTCGTCGGTCGAAACACATAGTGGCGTACGTGAAGAACAAAATATGTTTCAAAATTTTCCGTTTCATATAGTGGCGTAAAGGTTTAGAGCTTATATCCTATATACAAATATTAACTGTCTGTGTGATGGTGAAATATAATCACGAGGTGAAAGATGGATTGTTCCATTCCACGAGCCGGCACGGCGAGTGGAATGGAACAATACATCTTTCACCGAGTGATTATATTTCGACCATTACACGAATTTAAGGGGGTACTACACCCATTGATTTTTTTTTTGCATTTTTTTGCATTTTGTGAAGAAATTACAAAAAAAATGGACAAAGTGGTATGCAAAATGAAGGGGCAAATCTTCTCGTTTTATTGGTGGCATCGGTATCAACGTAGCTTACATGCTTTTAAAAGTAGAAGCCAAAAGGTGGTACATCACTGATGATTTAAATTCACTTCATTTTGGAAAGCTTACTATCAACGGATTTCGTTAAAATTTTGGATATGTGTTGCTAACACGTTAGGGAAATAAAGTTGATATGTAAAATGGGAATAAGTGGTTCCTGATTTCTTTTATGACTTCATGAACTTGGTGCTCCACAACTATCAAAAAGGAACTGGTTAAAATGCTTCTATTTTCAATGTTGAGCTATATTTTGTATTTTAACTTGCGACATTATTTCACTGAAACTTAATTAAGCCACAGGTAACAGGTTACCACAACCATACTACAGCAATGTTGAAAAAAATTGTATTTCTTGTCACCTATACCACCATATTGGGTAGTTTTCCGTAAGCTTAACGTTTGTGATTTTGGTAACTATTTTATATTTATTTGTGAAATCCATCGCAACTAGGCATTCTAAATTGTACTCACCATTTACATCCCAAGGTATATTAGTATATCCACCTTGCACTTCTCGATATATATCCAGTTAAAGACAGAATATCAAAATTATTCCTCATTATGATATCACAAACTCTCACATGTGTATTCAAAATTGATGCTTAAATTTGACCTGAACCAATTGACCTATAACCTGACATACGGTGACCTAATAGCCTTTTCTTCTCCTAACAACACATTATAATATTATTGACTAATGACTATACATCCATTGTGTAAGTGTTTATATATTTTGCATGCACCACTAGATTTTCTATAGAGAGTATAACAAAGGATTTAATGTATTCTATTCATGTACCCTACTTGAACATGCTGAATAGAATAAATCATGGTTTGTTATGAAACACGCATCTGAGTAACTAGGATACAGTAAACAAAATATATATAGGGCTAAAATGACTTACTACAATTGTTTAAAAGCACTTTTTTTCTTCTTTTTTTCATATTTTTTTTTATTTCACATGATCCGTGCATATATCGCCTAGCTATAAATGAAAAAATATTTATTTAGACCAATCAAACCAATATATGGGTGTAGTACGCCCTTAAGACAGTTAATATTTGTTTTATATCACTCATGCATAAATTCTATTACTAAAATACTATTTAAGGTAGGAAATACATTTTTCATCAACATAACACCATGTTTTGCCGTGATATACTTCACATTTTGGGGTCCACCCCATAATTAAATCGGCGAGTCAAGAGTCAGCGCACAGCTTAGCGCAGGCGCACTCTGACAGAGCACTATGATAGTAAAGACTATCACACGGAGAGGGTGATGGTAAAAATGATAAATGGTAATCAACCAATGAACTGTCTAGAATTTATGTATGAGTGATATAATAATAGTTATTCTGTTTTAACTATTAAAGATACAGTTTAATAGTTTGAACCTTAAGGCAGCTGTGTACTCTCAGACATGCATGTAGTAAAAGTGCAATAACTTTGTAATTATTCACAAGAAGACATATAAAAGTATACATTTTATGAAGGCAAGACATCAATAAATCTTAATATAAATACAGATTTGGGGTAAAAACAACAATTATGAAGAAAATCACAAAAAGTGAGTTTTTGGCAATATTTGTTAGGTACATCATAACAAAAAACACTCTTTCCAAAATATTTTATTTTGTTTTTAGCTCAATCTTGAGGCTCCATTCCAAAAACGTTTTTTTTTTTTTTTTGATATTGGCCTTATTTTTGAGATATTGACCATATAAGGCATCAAATTGAACTTTTTTTAATTCACAAACGCCTATTTGCACAAAATGATGCCTAAAATCGGAAATAGACCAAAATATAAAAAAATGAGAAAACCGTTTCTTGAGTCGATCATGCTTTTTACAATGATCATATTTGCTTACCTATAGATGCTGTATTTATTGAGTTATCGTGTACCTAAATCGTCATTTTACCGAGAAAATGAACATTGAAATAATGGCCGTTGAAGTTTAAAGTGGTCACATTTTGCACTTTCATAGAATCTCACAGGAGAATGCGGCACTTCTCGTTTTTCTACCTTACATAACATGAACATCGGGTAAATCCACGGCCCCTTGAGAAGTTTGAGCGAAATCCATTCATAACTTGATATTTAAATCGGGGAAAGAACTTGAAAAAACCCACATTTTATCAGCTAAAACGGAGCCATTTGACCACTAGGTTTTTGTGAAATCAGTGCTTTTCCATAAGATGCGCCACGCATGCAGATAAGCGTCGCGTATCGTAGCGTATTTGTGCGTTAACAAATTGCGCGTTACATAACGCGATGCGTTGTTCTTGCGCGTGTACCCTGCTGGTACAACAAAGGTTTTCTTTCCTTTTCAATTTCAAACACGAGTGGAAGAGTGAAATAAAATCCTTAAAATATTGCAGTTGGAGTTTAGAAATCTGGATTTTCATTCCTTGTATTTATAAAAAAACATAACAAAGTACAAACATATCAAAAAAACTCAATTTTGCGAAAGAAACAATATCTAGAGTACACAGCCGCGTTAAACTGTAATATCAAATGGCATCGGGCCACTAAGAGAAAGCAGTGGAGGAGTTTCGGCTCCGTTATTAGTATCATATCCTTCAAAAACATATTTTGTCCTTCACGTACGCTACTATGTGTTGCAACCAACAAATTCTTAGTTCATGTACTGTAAAAGTGGAAAGTGTTACATTCCTGGCATTGAATATTGTCGGTACCCATTTGTAAACCTGGGTGGGGAGAGTCAAGAGAGTCTTATGAACTGCACAACACATTGACGCTGCGGGATTCGAACCCACAACAAGGATTCTCGAGGAGTAATAAACTATAGGATAAGCCACACGTTTGTGCAAATGAAGTTGGTTACATAGACAAGGCGCAATCATGCATGTGGTGGTATGTCTTGTATAAGAGGTTGACTTGTGAAAGAGGTGATGCATATTTTTGTCGTTTCTGTAAAAAAATCTAAATGGCGAAAAATGACAAACATTTGGCCATTTCTTTCCCAAATTTTGAAAAACCAAGTAGCTGAGGTGTTAGCTCAATATGCTAGAAAATATTTGAACCGATGCCCCTATGTTGACTCTGGTTAAATAAACGGTATTTTTGCCAGAAAGGGTCCGAATTAATAGCAGTCGATGTGCGCTATCTTGGAAAAATTTGGGGTACTAAACTGCCCAGCAAGTGTCAACCAAAATACGGGATAAGTCTGTTTCACTATTAAAGTATTATGCACAACCTTGTTGCGCACACATACGTAATTTTAAGGCTAAAGCCTTATTACGGTACCAAACTCACTGGCAACTGTCAATCAAACTGCCGATGTGTAAATTAAACTGCCGCGAAGTGACTTCACTTTTTATACAAGGATTGAATACAAGTGTCACAGCCCTGCCCACGGCCTCCAGCTACCTCGAGAGTATGAGGTGACACACCACTGTGTCACCGTGCCATCTACCACACGCAAGACATCTGCATACGATTTCTTACCCATGACTTACTCCTAACTCATGGGGATGAGAAGAAATTCTACAGTCATGTTCTTTTTTCATAGCTTCACCATCACAGAAAGAATAATCATGTCATTTCATTTCTTTTCTTTACAATTCAGCGTATTGGTGGTCCACCATGCAACCCAGACATTTGAATCGTATACTCGGATGTTACAAGAAATTTGTACAGCACATTCTTGAGCTTCCAATACCAATGAATAGCCCAGCCGTTCATCTACAAGTCTACCTCAAAGTAGCCATGGGTATACTCAGTAAACTCTTTAAGGTAAGAACTCACTCA
This sequence comes from Amphiura filiformis, assembly GCF_039555335.1. Lineage (NCBI taxonomy): Eukaryota > Metazoa > Echinodermata > Ophiuroidea > Amphilepidida > Amphiuridae > Amphiura > Amphiura filiformis. The sequence continues at coordinate 44,737,921 of NC_092642.1, forward strand.
GATGATACTGTATGAGAACATAGTTTGACTCAATACCAATGAATAGTCCAGCCATCCATCTACAAGTCTACCTCAAAGTAGCCATGGGTATACTCAGTAAACTCTTTAAGGTAAGAACTCACTCAGATGATACTGTATGAGAACATAGTTTGACTCAATACCAATGAATAGTCCAGCCATCCATCTACAAGTCTACCTCAAAGTAGCCATGGGTATACTCAGTAAACTCTTTAAGGTAAGAACTCACTCAGATGATACTGTATGAGAACACAGTTTGACTCAATATCAGTGAATAGCCCAGCCATCCATCTCCAAGTCTACCTCAAAGTAGCCATGGGTATACTCAGTAAACTCTTTAAGGTAAGAACTCACTCAGATGATACTGTATGAGAACATAGTTTGACTCAATACCAATGAATAGTCCAGCCATCCATCTACAAGTCTACCTCAAAGTAGCCATGGGTATACTCAGTAAACTCTTTAAGGTAAGAACTCACTCAGATGATACTGTATGAGAACATAGTTTGACTCAATATCAGTGAATAGCCCAGCCATCCATCTACAAGTCTACCCCAAAGTAGCCATGGGTATACTCAGTAAACTCTTTAAGGTAAGAACTCACTCAGATGATACTGTATGAGAACATAGTTTGACTCAATATCAGTGAATAGCCCAGCCATCCATCTACAAGTCTACCTCAAAGTAGCCATGGGTATACTCAGTAAACTCTTTAAGGTAAGAACTCACTCAGATGATACTGTATGAGAACATAGTTTGACTCAATACCAATGAATAGCCCAGCCATACATCTACAAGTCTACCTCAAAGTAGCCATGGGTATACTCAGTAAACGCTTTAAGGTAAGAACTCACTCAGATGATACTGTATGAGAACATAGTTTGACTCAATATCAGTGAATAGCCCAGCCATCCATCTACAAGTCTACCTCAAAGTAGCCATGGGTATACTCAGTAAACTGTTTAAGGTAAGAACTCAGTCAGATGATACTGTATGAGAACATAGTTTGACTCAATATCAGTGAATAGCCCAGCCATACATCTACAAGTCTACCTCAAAGTAGCCATGGGTATACTCAGTAAACTCTTTAAGGTAAGAACTCAGTCAGATGATACTGTATGAGAACATAGTTTGACTCAATACCAATGAATAGCCCAGCCATACATCTACAAGTCTACCTCAAAGTAGCCATGGGTATACTCAGTAAACTCTTTAAGGTAAGAACTCACTCAGATGATACTGTATGAGAACACAGTTTGACTCAATATCAGTGAATAGCCCAGCCATCCATCTACAAGTCTACCTCAAAGTAGCCATGGGTATACTCAGTAAACTCTTTAAGGTAAGAACTCACTCAGATGATACTGTATGAGAACACAGTTTGACTCAATACCAATGAATAGCCCAGCCATCCATCTACAAGTCTACCTCAAAGTAGCCATGGGTATACTCAGTAAACTGTTTAAGGTAAGAACTCAGTCAGATGATACTGTATGAGAACACAGTTTGACTCAATACCAATGAATAGCCCAGCCATCCATCTACAAGTCTACCTCAAAGTAGCCATGGGTATACTCAGTAAACTCTTTAAGGTAAGAACTCACTCAGATGATACTGTATGAGAACATTGTTTGACTCGATACCAATGAATAGCCCAGCCATACATCTACAAGTCTACCTCAAAGTAGCCATGGGTATACTCAGTAAACTCTTTAAGGTAAGAACTCACTCAGATGATACTGTATGAGAACACAGTTTGACTCAATACCAATGAATAGCCCAGCCATACATCTACAAGTCTACCTCAAAGTAGCCATGGGTATACTCAGTAAACTCTTTAAGGTAAGAACTCACTCAGATGATACTGTATGAGAACACAGTTTGACTCAATACCAATGAATAGCCCAGCCATACATCTACAAGTCTACCTCAAAGTAGCCATGGGTATACTCAGTAAACTCTTTAAGGTAAGAACTCACTCAGATGATACTGTATGAGAACATAGTTTGACTCGATACCAATGAATAGCCCAGCCATACATCTACAAGTCTACCTCAAAGTAGCCATGGGTATACTCAGTAAACTCTTTAAGGTAAGAACTCACTCAGATGATACTGTATGAGAACATTGTTTGACTCGATACCAATGAATAGCCCAGCCATACATCTACAAGTCTACCTCAAAGTAGCCATGGGTATACTCAGTAAACTCTTTAAGGTAAGAACTCACTCAGATGATACTGTATGAGAACATAGTTTGACTCAATACCAATGAATAGCCCAGCCATCCATCTACAAGTCTACCTCAAAGTAGCCATGGGTATACTCAGTAAACTCTTTAAGGTAAGAACTCACTCAGATGATACTGTATGAGAACATAGTTTGACTCGATACCAATGAATAGCCCAGCCATACATCTACAAGTCTACCTCAAAGTAGCCATGGGTATACTCAGTAAACTCTTTAAGGTAAGAACTCACTCAGATGATACTGTATGAGAACATAGTTTGACTCGATACCAATGAATAGCCCAGCCATACATCTACAAGTCTACCTCAAAGTTACCATGGATATACTCAGTAAACTCTTTTTTATGCCTCCACCGCGAGGCATACTGTTTTTGCAATGTCCGTGCTTCCGTGCTTCCGTCCTTCCGTCCTTCCGTGCTTCCGTCCGGATGCCATATCTCGGGCATGGATGGGCGGATTGACTTCAGATTTTCAGGATAGGTGGGTCATGGTCAAAAACTCTGGCTACTTTTTTTTTTGGGTGAGGTTCAAGGTCATATACTGAGGTAAAAGGTCATTTGAGGTCAGGGGCTCATTTTCCTTATTTACCTCTTTTCTCGGAGACTAGGGTCGCATGTTCCTCAAACTTGGTGGGTGGGTGCATCTTGACCCCAGGCAGAACAAGTTTGTATTGGTTAGTGGGTCAAGGTCACCTGAGGTCATGCAGGGGTCATTTAAGGTCAAATTAGCAAAAACTGTCATATGGCCATGAAACTTGGTAGGTACAGTCAACATTTAGAGCCGAATTTTCGGAAGGTCATTTTGGGGTCATTTGGGGTCACCCAGGGGTCATCTGAGGTCAAATTAGTAAAAACTGTCGTATGGGAATGAAACTTGGTGGGTACAGTCAACATTTAGAGCCTAATTTTTGGAAGGTCATTTTGGGGTCATCCAGGGTCACCCAGGGGTCATCTGAGGTCAAATTAATAAAAACTGTTGTATGGGTATGAAATTTGGTGGGTACAGTCAATATATAGAGCCAAATTTTTGGAAGGTCATTTCGGGGTCATCCGAGGTCATCCAGGGGTCATCTGAGGTCAAATTAGTAAAAACTGTTGGATGGGCATGAAACTTGGTGGGTACTGTCAACATTTAGAGCCAAATTTTTGGGAGGTCATTTTGGGGTCACCCAGGGGTCATCTGAGGTCAAATTAATAAAACTGTCATACGTACATGAAACTTGGTGGGTACAGTCAACATTTAGAGCCAAATATTTGGAAGGTCATTTTGGGGTCATCCGGGGTCACCCAGCTTTGTATCAACTTGTGAGTATGTGCCACATCACTCCCTTTGGTGGAGGCATCACGGTCGACGCTTTGCGTCGAAAACCGCGACATCCGAGAACCGCGGTCCATCTAGTTTTTTTCTTGATTTGTTTGTAAATACCTGATAGGATTGTGCATATATCTAGCATTCCACTGGTCTCTCTTGACTTTATCATGGGGTATAGCAGTTCTTGAAATTAAAAGAAATTTAAAAAATTGGTTTAAATTTTTAAAAATCTCATTTAAATTTTGTTTTAATCTGATTTAAATTTAAAAAATCTGATTTTTTTTAATCAAAAAATTCAGCAACCCTGCTTTAATTGGTCTGATAGAACCAGATTGTGTCATATATGTAAAATGCCACACAGTGAAGTAGAAACATTGTCAATTTCATATAAGTCGATGAAAAAACCCTATTCTACGGGCCAGACCGACCCAGATTTTCTATTTTTAATTTTTTTTCTTTTAAATTTGCTGTATACATGTAAAATCAGCTGTTTTGGGCAAAAAGTGGGTTTATTTTGACTGAAAAAAATGCATGCAAATCGAGGTAATAAATTGCAAAAAAAAATGTGATTTATTTACAAAGTTAAGTGATTTTTAGAGTCATTTGCTGTAAAAGAAAAAAAGTTTGCCGGCCATGTAGAACAGAGTTTTTATTTGTCGCCTTACTGTTACACACCCATTATGTAATTTGCTATTGATATTTTTTTATTACTTTAATAGGTCAATACTGAGCATGGAGAAATCTTGCCTTACTATTTATTCTACATTCCTGAGATTGCCAGTGCTACTGATATTAAGAACCATTTTGTAGAATGGTTATTGAAAAGCGGGGTGAGTAAGCTACAGAATTAACAGGCCTATTCTATTTGAAATCCATACACTCCCTATGGAAGACATGACCTGAATCTTCCACACAGGGGGTGTAGATTTCAAATGGAGTCACCCATTCAGGTAATCCCATTTGAAATTCACACTCCCGTTGTGGGAGATTAAGGTCATGTCCTCCATTGGAGGTGTATGCATTTCAACTGGAGTAGCTATACTTTGGTTTGCCTCAAGTTTGGTAGTGACATCAATGTTGTGCCACAAACATACCAACAAGCCGCCCTTGTATGTCTGCTTTATGCCCTGCATGATTAACTTTATGCATAAGATTCAATACTGCAACCAGTGATATACACATCTACTGAACTTGAAGTGAAGCAGTTTACCAGGGAAATTGTTGATGCAGCAAACCTGTTTATCATGCAAAGAGAATCGGATCATATTATGATGCATGGAATGTTCAGCTAAAGAAGTGCATAACAAGAGACAATCAGTTCTTCTTCACTTCCATGTTTTGTATAGGCACTATGTGTATGCATTTGCATGTAGTGTTTAGCATGTATTATAATATTAATTATTGGCATTATTGGCACAACACATTACATGAATATCCCAAAGAAGAAACACTTGAAAAAAACCAGTAAATAATAATAAAAATCTAAACTTACTGTGGTCATGATTATTCTCAGTCTAGATAGGCTATTGCCAAATGGAAAGCAGGGAAAAATGAAAAAACTTAAATATTTAAAAAGTTTTCAAGTAAAAAACTCCCATGTTTTCCATACAGTTTTGTCAATCCTACCTGTTGCCTTTCTCTATGGTGAATGCCAATTAATCCTTCGTTGGATGGAATGATGTCATCAGATGATGAAGCCCTCTGGATCAATTGGTCATAGATATGACTAAGTTGGAATGGTCCCTCATCACCATTCATTAGGCTCTCCTTCAAATTTGGCAGTGATCTCCTCAGGATCCAGATAGACCCTCTTATCCATCTGGTGTTTCTTGTTGCACACCGCAAGAATTTTTGGATTGTCCCGGTTTATGAGATGATTTTCTTTGCTGGCGTGTTCTGCAATGCTGATAATTTCATTGACTGTATTGAATGTGAATGTTCAAGTGAATGTACACATTGATGTGTTTTACAAATAACTGTTACCATCAAAGGTACATATTTAAAAAAATTAATCTGAAGAAAATAGTTAGCCCAACTTTTCCGCAAATTGATCTATTTCTTATTAAAGTTGATCAATTTTATCATAAATCAATATAGCATGTATTTATTTCTTAGGACAAACTAAGCTCAAGTTTAGCTTTGTTACAACTTAATTTTGCCATTAATTGTTTATATTCTTAGGATGATTTCAATTTCTGCGACTACCCATTTGTCTTCGACGCCCAAGCCAAAACCCAGCTCCTTGAGGTGGATGCACTCTTACAAATGAGAGTAAGTATTAACCCCATGAGAACTACCTGCCGATTGGCCAAAAAGAAGTTTTCATTATCAATTGGACCAATCAGCAGCATTGTTAGAATAATTTCACCACGCAAATTGGGTGAATTATTTGCAAAGCTCCATTCTGATTGGTGATTAAAGTGAAGATATCATGTAATTGACCAATCAGGGGCAATGTTAGATCAGCAGGTAGTGCTCAGGGGGGTTAACCCAGCCTTGGGTTTCATTTCATTGTGTGAATGCAAGAATGGGTTATTCCATTTAAAGATTTTGAAAATATCTTCCACAAGGGGAGTATGAATTTCAAATGGAATGAACCCATTAGGCAGCTCTGTTTGAATTTCATACACCATCTGAGAAAGATTCAACCTGCATCTTCCACAGAGGGAGGGTGAGTTTCAAATGGAGCTGCTAATAATGTGGTAATTCCATTTGAAATTCATACTCCTGTGGAAGATATTTTCAAAATTTTCCACAAGGGTGGTGTGGATTTGGAATAGCCTAATGCATGGCTGCCTCATGTTTACATTTTGAAATTATATTTGCTTAGGCAAAAAATAATGGATTCGTCTCGTGTCGCATGGGAGCTTGAAATCTAATGCATGCAGTGTGCTTTTTTTTTTTAGTTTTAGTTTTTATCAATTGAAAATTGCCAATTTTTAAACTCCGCATTTTTTCAATTTCTCAAATCTGCATATTTGGCAGTTGCTTGCCGTATTCCTTTTTGTCTCGCCTGAATTATGTTCAGAATGAGACTTAGAAATCACTTTCCTGTTTGTCCATCCATACATGCCTACATCCAGAGCTGTATCTGGGGATCCATAAGACCCACAAGGGGTATTACTTGTTGGTAGGAAGGATATCCAAGTGTGCTCTGTGCCTGTGTGTTATTTCGGTGAAAAAATATGCAAATTAAAATAGCTTATTTGCATAATGTATGCAAAAATCATCGCAAATTGATATCGGAGTTTGTGGACCGATATCTCAAGATCCGTCAGGGGTATGGTAACGAAACCTGGTGGCAGGAATGATACGCACCTCCTGATCACCTGATTAGTTTTTTGGCAAAAAGTATGCGCATTTAGTTGCATATTTATGCGAAACTCTTCTTGTGCACAAATTATCTCCAGATCTGATTGGCATATGGTAGCAAAACCTGGTCAAATTAAGGATATCTACTACTGTAAAAGTGGCAATTTTTGTATTTGTAATTTTTCGCGATTTGCCGATTTTGAACTACATTGCTTGTTTTTAATTTCGCGATTTTGAGTTTTCTTACATAGACCTATACATTAAAAGAACATATTCGCGTGGTTTTTTTGCGGTAGCTGTGTTGTGCGCAAAAAGCACAAAATGAATGTACCGCGAAAATGTCCACTTTAACAGTAGTTGCACACCTGCTTAGATTTTTATCGCAAAATATGGTAATGAAGTTGGTAATTTGCCTAATTTATGTGCACACCTCTCTGAATCTCATATCTGGCACATAGTATATAATTCTCTCTTAATCCATAGACCATGAAGAGATGGACGGTCGTCTAGATCGTAATTCTATAGAAATTTCACATTATGCTGAGACCATGTACGTCTCGCTCGCACCTGTTGGATTCCCCTGGGCCTCATGGAAGAACATAGGATACCTTAAAACATCCACTGAATGAGTAACCCAGGCAAAAGAAGAAATAAAACAAAACAAACAAGCATGTTTGAAAGAAGCGGCATTCAATCGAAGTACATACATTGTCTCTGACACAGTTACGACTGTAATGTAAACTCTGTTGTCACAAAACAATTATAGTTACAAGAAATGAAACGGTCAAAAATGCTTATTTGCTGCAGTTTCAAGTTAATTAAATAATACATATATTCACCGTTTTGATTTATCTAACACTACCTGTTACTCTGGCAGTGGATGAGTTTCAATTTGCATTACATAAGCCTTGGTTTCAACGTCATGATTGCACGGATGCTCAGAACACAACATTCCATTGGTTTGCGACTGATAATGCAATTGAGTGGACGAGAGTTGAGTTATTGACCTTTTGTACGGTAAATCGATTCGATGGCAGGTTTGAAGACTATCTTGTCTTTGTGTTCAGGCGAGACGATCATAGCTTCAAAGGATATGCTGCAGATGACAGTCCATGTCTTCATGGTCTATGCTTAATCACACTGCATGTAGAAAGGTATATACATGTTGGGGTGGGCTCAGGTGTGAGGTAGGTTGGGGTAAGGTGAGCTACTTAGGGGGTGAGTTAGGGTGTGGTGGGAGGGTTGGGTAGAGGTAGAGTGGGTGAGGTGGGCTAAGGTCATATGGGGGTCATCACTATAGATTGTCAAAGGTTTATGAAATATGGTTGTAATGACCAGTCCCTGGAAGCAAGACAAAAAGTCAAGGTCATTTTGGGATCATTCGGGGTCATCCTGGGTTAAATCACTATAGATTGTTGCATGTTCATGAAATTTGGTATGAACAACCACAAATGGAGGTCATTTTGGGGTCATCCAAGGTCAAATTGTTATAAATTGTCACAGGTTCATGATATTTGGTGGGAGTGAGACAAAGAATGTCAAGTTCATTTTGGGGTCATTCAGGGTCATCTAGGGTCACATCAACATAGATTGTCACATGTTCATGATATTTAGTAGGAATGAACACTTTTAATGAGACAATGAATGACAAGGTCATTTTGGGGTCATCCGGGGTCAAATTGCCATTGATTGTCACAGGTTCATGATATTTGGTGGGAAAGCAGGGGAGACTTGTGGTTTGAAAACCACCTTGTTTTACAACAAGCCTAAAACTGAATAAAAACTGATAATAGCACCTCAATGTCTACTCTCTCCATAAACTTACCTGTCAACTCTGATGTAAACATCAATTCTACAAATATGCACACAAATTAAAAAAACGTTTTGTTTTTCATAAAAAATATGTTTTGTTTTTTAATTTCAAACATATGAGTGTGTCATACAATAGTTCACTAATACAACCTTGTCCTTTAAATGATATGATAAAATATGTACATTGAATTATAAATTTCCGCACAAAACAAAGGTGGCCTTGACGTTTCCATCCATCATAATCACTCTCCAAGAGTTAAAATAAGAGAGCAGTGGCCCCTGGTTCACCAAGATTTAGAGTGAACCAGGGGCCATTTTGGATGAACCAGGGGCCACTTCCACTCTCCTGTGACAGGATTTTGAATAGATGGACGTAAGCACCAAGGTATTGCAACATCCCAATTATTTCTCACTTTGATTTCAACTTTCTGCAAGAAATGATTTTTTTGGGTCTTGTTTTTAATTTCTTTGACCACCAATTTCCCTCATTGGGATGTTCTCTTCTTGAGCTCTGTGTTTGCAACATGGGCATTTCTCTTTGTTAAATAAAACCCCTGCAAATGTATACAGAAATGGATTGATGGTAGAATTGACTGGCAGCACAAATGTTGCTATCCAGGCATAAGCTGTAGGACTGACTTCAACTGCACCAGCCTGGACAAGGATCGATACAATCCCAATTGGTACCCAGCAACAAAGGTCTGTGAGGACAAGAAGAGACATTTTCATAGCCATGCGTACTTCTTCATTTGATTGACGAGAACGTCCGCAATCTCTGCTAGTTTTTCTAGCAGTGATGAAAATGTTTATGTAACAGAAGCCAACTACTAAGAAACAGACAAAGTTGAGACAAGTAAACATTGCTGTGGATAGATACATGGTCATTTTGCTAGAATCTAGGGTGTTCTTTGTTTTGTGGTATGGGTGCCCAACTTTAATTCCTGTACCAGATCCAATAATATCCTTAATGGCAATAGAAATTTCATTATAAACCTTGAGTTTTGATATTGGGAGGCCAACACAAACCTCTGAATTTCTGTAAACATCAGAATCTATGCCTGATAAAACAAAGGAGGCAATGCTAAAACTGGCTGCAACCAGCCAGAGTATGCCTACTAATGAACGCGCTAATGCTGTTCCTAATCGTCGACCACCGAATGGGTACTTAATACCCAGAAACCTGTCTATGCTTATAAGTGTTATAAAGAAAGCTGAAGCCTCACTGGATAATACAGATAAAGCCCCAGCAAATCTACATAACGCACTTCTTCTCCAGGTTTCAGAATTAGATGGGAAAAAGTTTGCATAATACCCATCTACTGAAAGCAAAATGATAAGGTATATGCACATAGTGAGATCAGATATTGAGAGGTTTGTGATGAGAAGAAACTGGACTTTGTTACTTTCCCCCCTGTGTCTAAATCTGGTGTAAAGTGCATACATATTTCCAAAAATGCCAAAAATACTCATAAACCACATAATAATTCGAAGGAAGTCAAATGTCAACATGCGCTCACATGTTAGGAATGGAGAGGGTGGCTCATCACTTGCACACTGAACAGATGATGCATAACAACATATTGCAGCTGTGGTTACAAATGTGACTGTTTCATTATTCAAGCCTGAAAATACTTCACTGCGTATCCATTGCAGTGGGTTAGCTTTGATGTCTACTTGTCTTAAAGAGGTACACTTTGACAGTATTGGAATTTGATCCAAATAATTATGAGACAGTTTTAAAAGCTGTAAATTAATCAGACTGTCAAATATATTCTTTGGAAGATAACAAAGCTGGTTTTGATGAAGTGTTAGTGTTATGAGACTGGTATTATTTTGAAATGTGTCAGGATGGAGAAAGCGTAGCTTGTTATTGTTTAGCCACAGATGTTGTAGGCTCCTCATTGATCCAAAAGTGTTGAGCACTAGCTCATGTAATGAAATGTTATGCAAGTCTAATAACTCCAGACTATCCAGTCCTTTAAACACACCAGGCTGTATCTCTTGCAATGCATTGCTAGACAGGTATAACCTCTCCAGATTTGCCAGTCCTTCAAACACACCAGGTTGTATCTCTTGCAATGCATTGTTAAACAGGGATAACAATGTGAGATTTGCCAGTCCTTCAAACACACCAGGCTGTATCTCTTGCAATGCATTGTTATACATCCATAACTCCTCCAGACTTGCCAGTCCTTCAAACACATCAGGCTGTATCTCTTGCAATGCATTGCTATACAGGTCTAACCTCGTAAGATTTGCCAGTCCTTCAAACACACCAGTCTGTATCTCTTGCAATGCATTGTTATACAGGTATAACCACTCCAGATGTACCAGTCCTTCAAACACACCAGGCTGTATCTCTTGCAATGCATTGTTAGACAGCCATAACTCCTCCAGACTTGCCAGTCCTTCAAACACATCAGGCTGTATCTCTTGCAATGCATTGCTATACAGGTCTAACCACTCCAGATTTACCAGTCCTGCAAACACACCAGGCTGTATCTCTTGCAATGCATTGTTATCCAGGAATAACCCCTCCAGATTTGCCAGTCCTTCAAACACACCAGGCTGTATCTCTTGCAATGCATTGTTATCCAGCAATAACCCCATCAGATTTGAGAGTCCTTCAAACACACCAGGTTGTATCTCTTGCAATGCATTGTTTGATAGGAATAACCCCATCAGATTTGCCAGTCCTTCAAACACACCAGGCTGTATTTCACTTAATGTAATACCGCTCAGATCCAGTTCTCTTAAGGAGCTCCCAAACATTTCAAATTCCATTGGTTTTATGCTATGCAAAGTAAGGCCCGTCAAGTTAAGAGTATACACCTCATCAAACGGATACAATACTTGAGTCGTAGACACATTTCCATCGGTGCAATTACTGATTATGGTGGTGACATTATCAAAGGTACAGGTACAATTAGATGGGCAATGCACGCGACAGGTGATATTTCCCCACCTGTTTTCTTCACAAGTAATTATCTCATCACTGTCTTGTCCACTTACAATTAGAAGCTCACTACACACAAATAAAACCAAGAAAAACACCAATGCTACCCCCATATAGCTTACGAGTTCAATACTCCAATGACAGACGTGCTTAGCCATGGCGATGTTATCAGCTCTGTTGCATATCACAAAATGATCAGTTTGCCCTGATTGCTTTAATTTTGCATAGATATCTGGAGGTGTAATATTTCAGTGCATCAAAGCAATTACTTGATTGGTTGAACTACAACGCCTGTAATGAATTGGCTGTTCCAGTTGAGTAACATACACCTATGGAAGATATGACCTTCGTCTTCCACACAGGGGGTGTAGATTTCAAATAGAGTTGCCTATTCAGGTATCTCCATTTGAAATTCACACTCCCTGTGTGGGATATTAACCCTAACCCCCGAAGGGCTTTTTGGCGATGGGAAGGGAAAGAAGGAAAGAATAAAGAGAGAAAAAAAAAAAAGAAGTTGTTTGCTGTGGTCGGGATTCAACCGAGACCCCTCGCATGCCAAGCACTCGGTCGGCGACACCTTGCCATCGGTCTTGGGCTTGCTGCCAGCGAAACCGTGCCTATATATCACTTAGGGCGATTGCGTCATCACACCACGTGGGATGCACGCACTAACAGCGCATATATCAAGTAGTATTTTGTAGTATACAGGCGGGTTAGGGTTAAGGTCATGTTTTCCATAGGGGGTGTGTGGATTTCAATTTGAATAGCACATTTGGAGAGTGGTCACCCGTGTAGGTGATCATTGTCCAGCAAACCTTGTGGGGCGGGGCCTACCAGTTGATCATTGCCTGCCTGAACCTATCAGTGCATTGCTGCGTTAAAAGGCACTTTGTATTATTCACAATTGGTATAGTTGTGGTGACTCTTTAACAAACTCTTGTGACTATGTAATTGCACAACATTGTACAATGTTATATTATATTTAGTGGCACAAATCTGCCAATATACAAATCTGTGCATGTGTGTGTTCATTTAGTAATTCATTTAAATTTTCAGGAAATGATAGTCTGACATTGTGTATGCCTGACAATTATATATGGCCCATTTCACGGTTAGGCGCCACTTTTGGTGAAAAAAACTTGAAATTTTCAAAATGGATTAAATTTCATTTAATTGGGGTTTTCTTTTCCACATAAGACCAGATTTTCATAAAAATATCATTTCCTAGCTTAAATCTCTCTACTTCTTGAAGAAAATTATAATTTATTATCTCATGTTATGTAATTTTTTAACAAATTTGATAAATATTGAGTAGTGAATATTTATACTCAAGTATGTCATAGGCTCTCTTCTGACCAAATTTGGGCAAATTTTGTTGTGTAATGACAAATTTATGGCCACTTACATGTAATTTTTGTGGTAAAAAGGAAATTGACATGAAAAGGTTTACTCAACAATTTTAATAATCAATGAATGACTCTGATATTTCACAGCTTTGATGGTCATAATATGGGTAATGTTCACAAATAATATCAGCCAGTTTGAAAGCACAGGTCAAATTCAAGATTCTTATGTTTGTGCAATTTTGGATGTGACAGATGTCAATGTGAACGGAAACCACACATTGTAAAGCAGAGTATGTTTCAGAAAATAATGATTCAAAGAGTTTTCACACACTCAGTAAATTAAATGGGATATATTGAAACATATTAACCTGTGTTAGTGTTCATTTTAAAACATTGTTTACAATTTATAGAGGTGGATGTGACATTTTAATTGTGAACAGAATATTTCATTATTATAAACAGTTTGCTTGTCAAAATATAAGCTTTAAAGCACTTCTAACACATATATTTTGATAGATTCTATTGAATTGAGCAATGCTAAAATGTTTTTCCTGACCCTTTATATTTTTGCCAAGCAAAATGTTTATAATACTGAAATATTCCGTTCACAATTGAAAATGTCACATCCGCTTCTGTAAATTGTATACAAAACTGTCCCCTAAAAGACAACAACAAAGCCATGAAATAATCATATGTGACATGTATGAAATAATAAACCTATTAAAAGTCAAATATCATGTTGTTTAAGTATTTTGGCCTAAAACTACTAATTTTGAGGATGTGACATGTGAGCGGAAATTGAAGCTTTTTGAATCTCCTGTCACAATTAAAGAAGGCATGCTGAATTAAAAACTTATTGTGCCTTTGGAACCCACACAAACCTGTAATGAAATAACTTCAAACTGGCATCCTAGTCCCATTCCTGTCTTAGTTCTTTGAAGAAACTATTTTGGATGTGACAGGTACCATGGATGTGACACATGTGAACGGAAACTTTGAAATGACATCTGCAAGCTAAGTTGATGAAGGAGTTTTCATTAAATGGTGTCATTAGATAGCTCATAGCAGGAGATTTTTAAAAATCAAGGAGAACAAATTCTGCCACTTATTTGTTAATAAATTATACTATTTGGAAAATTAATCGGATGTGACAAAATTGTGAACGGAATTTGTTGGCAAAAATTCAAAATATCGCTGTATCTACGTATTAAGAGCAACAAGTGTAATTTGTTCAACAAATAGTAAAAAGACTCTGAACTTTACTAAAACACACTAGTTTGCCATTCATGTAAAGTATTAGTCGATCTATTCCACATTGAATAAGGTACATAGATGTGAACGGAAAATGTCACATCCGAATTCAGAAATTTAAATGGTTCTCATGCTAGTTTAACTGACAACTACTACTTTGTTCATGTATGGCTGTATAGTGCAACTTGTTCATTACATAAAAACAACAAAAGCAGCTGGTAGGCTCAACATAGTTAAAAGTGGCAGCATTGGAAAATAAATGTCTGTTTTAGGTTGCTAGTAAAATGTGGTTTTTGACCACTTCTGACCCCTGTGCGCCCTGAAAGATAAAAGCAGAAAGGCCGATTAAGCTAGTGGAGGTAGGCTATACAGAGACAATGAAAAATCACCAACAGTCAATTCTGTAACCCCATTATTTTTTACACACCAGGCCAGATACGTTGAAAATCAAAAAGTGGCGCCTAACCGTGAAATGGGCCATATGCATTACTATCATATAACTTTTGAAAAAGACACTTTGTTTTATTCAAGATTTTTAAAATTCTAATTAATGGTACCCAAAGACTTGTGGTGCGGGCTCCGACTCGAACCCTGGTGGTGGTACTATCATCTTGTGACCTTAGACAAAGGTCTCTATCTACCCCAGTGTATAAATGGGTAAAGGTAAATAGATTCATTGTGCTTCCCCCCCCCCCTGTACCCCGCTGCACAACATCATAATTCACAGGGGCATCTGGCCCAAGTCGCTTTAAAAGAGAGATGGGCACTCCGGGCTGCAAAATACAGTCATGAAACTTTACTTACTATATAATGTTTTTGTCATCTAAATGAAACTAGTATCAGTGATACTATATTTGTGTGTGAGAAAAATGCAATGTATGAACTGTAAAGTTTCCACAGGTACAAACATCCCATTTTGTGCAAAGTGAGGACTATGTGCCGATGAGCTGCCAATGGGCTATTCCACCTGAAATCCATAACCCCTATGGAAGACATGATCTTTATCTCCCACACAGGGAGTGTAGATTTAAAATGGAGTCAGCCATTCAGGTAACCCACTTGAAATTCACACTCCATGTGGAAGATTATGGTCATGTCTTCCATAGGGGTTATGGATTTCAGGTGGAATCTTCCAACCAGTGTAATTGAGTGGACACATGTTTTGATAATATATAAACATGTACATCTATAAATCAGGGATTGTGAAGTATTTTGTTATTCAATATTTCCAAGTGGTGCAATTGAGGAGTACATATTTGGATAAAATATAAACATATACAGCAATAAATTGGGAATTTTGAGGTGTTTTGTTACTCAATATTCACAACCAGTGTAATTGAGATGTATACCAGTGTATGTTTTGATAATATATAAACATGTACTGCTATAAATCATGGATTTTGAGGCATTTTGTTATTCAAATTTCCCAACCAGTGTAATATGAGTGAGTATATGTTTTGATAATATAAACATGAACTGCTATAAATCAGCATTTTGTTATTCAATATTTCCAAGCGGTTTAATCAAGTGAGTACCTGTTTGATTGCATAGAAATTAAAGGTGAAAATAAGTTAGACAGGCTGAAGAATTAAATCCACCAGGGTCATGCATGTTAATGTGTCATCATTATACCACCAATTACAAAATATAAACAATGCCAACAGGAATTGACAACTGAAGGACAAAAGTTTGAAGCATTTCTAGAAGATGAAAACATGAATGCATGACCTCAATACATACCATAATTAAGTACATCTATTAACAGGCAGTAAAATGTTACTCCTGTTGACAGATGTGTCAATTCCCCTTTAAAGGTAACTGAAATTTATTTAAATTTATATATGTGTACATCCATATCAAAACGATGCACTTGTCGGCTGCTACATGTGTCTCATTTCACATAATTGCAAGGAATAAATACCAGACTCATCTCCGAAGTGGAGGTCACTTCAAATTATCCCCAAGTCACATGGTTAAGGAATGTTCTTTGTATTCCTAAACCATGTAACTTGGGATGATTTGAAGTGACCCCACTTTGGAGATGAATCTGGTATTTATTCTTAACTATTATGTGAAATGAGACACATGTAGCAGCCGACAAGTGCATCGTTTTGATATGGATGTACACATATGAGATACAATCAAAGATCTTCTAGTTAAGCTAGATCTGAACTACTGTACATGTTGACGTAACCTTCTTCAACTCATTTACATAATTTTGGATACCAGGATTGTATTCTGATTCGTTGAACCTTCTAATTAGCATACTTTTGGATATACCTCCATATTTGGTAATACCTAATTATTAATTCCTCTATATGTTGTTTACATAGTGACGTCATTAGAGCTGGTCAATTCTTCAGTATGAAACATGAAGAACATTTGCACTTTTCTTTCCATTACTGTTATATTGTGAAATACCATATAGCTGACGTGTTAATCCAATTTGCTGTAGAAGTGATGTAATAATTGGATTAACTACTATAGCAATAGATGAATACAATATTTGACTATATCACCCTGCACTACCACAGTCACACGGTACCTATGCATTGAACCATATCATGCTGATCACTCGCACCTGTAACAGGGCTGCCAACTAGTACGGATTTTCGTATTTTGTATGGAAATTGGTTCAGAATACGCGAGTACGGATTTTTGTCCTAAAGTATGTTTCTGGTGGGTGGTCCACTTGAATCAATGAATTTATTAGTTTTAAATTGTGCTTCACATATAGATGTGTAAGTCAGATGCATAGGTCATGTAAATAAAGCCAGTGCAAAAGTTTTAAAAATGCTTCGTGCATGGTTAAATATAGGAAAGTGGACATGTTAAAGTGTCTTGAAAATTAGTGTTTCTCTATTTTTGCTGGAAAGGGGTCGGTTCTAAACTTTGTCATGTTTTTCCTCAGACTTCTGCTTCAGTACTCTTCAACGCTACATTTGTAACCAGACGAGAGTGCAGGATGCGATGAAAAGATATTATGCTTGTTAACTTTGGTAGTATTTCAGGATTTCTTGCTTGAATGACTTGTATTCTTCTATATATTCCAGTCTTTAATTGTGATCGGAAAGAATGAGTTGACCCAACAGTCTTTTCTCCTAGACGGTCTTTGGTAGGCTTTGGCATTGGTATTTCGTGTGAGGCGTTTCACCAGCTGCAGATAATTTCCCTCGGGGACAGGGTCTTAGCTAACTACCCGTCTGGCCGTCATTTTAGACGGCCATTTTGCTCCTGGGACGGGCAAAATTAATGCCGTTGACAGATGCTATATCATAAATTGTATGTTTTGAAAAGCTAATTGCACTTTTTAGTAGACCCAAATTGTAGAACAAGGCCATATCAGCACATATTTGAACTCTTTGAACCTCCAATTGGCTATAGATGTCTGGCAAATATTTTAAAGGTCAAATTAGGAAAGGCAAATTTATTCAAATTACGGGCAACCTTCAATTTCTAGCTAAGACCCTGCTCAGGGATGCCTGCCTGACCATATACGATTTTGTGCATAAGTGTGACTCTGTTGACCTTCCTTCAAAGTTCTAGCTTATCCCATCCTAGGCATGTCAACATGTTGGAGGGACTATGGCATCTACTCTAGTCACTCTTCACAAATCTTGCTGCCCATCTGTATTACAGACGATTTGACCTTTTGAGGTAAATATTTCAGACGACTTGACCTTTTTTGGTCATTTAGTAGACTTGCTTACCAGTCATTTTTGTAGTTCGCACATTGAAAAGTGAACTTCGACATATGTGGGCGTACATTTTTTGGTTTATTAATATTCATATTTCAGCAGGGATGGTTATGTTTACAGCCATGCATAGGTATACGCATCACCAGTTCTAGTTTTTATAAAATTTCCTTGGATACAATTTGTCATGTAAAGTGTTCATAAGTTCTAAACTCCCCCAAGCCTTTTTACCATAACTCAAAAACTTTTTTACAAAATGTTCACATATTTGGAAGTTCATTTTTGTTTTACACGTCTGATCCAATTTACATTGTCACATATTGTTGCTATCAGTCACAATGACTTATTACATAAGAAAAGATGCTGTTTTGAAACGTGTACTTTGATCCATTCAAATCTCTCAAAGAAAGCAGAATGCAATCTACAGTAGATTTATAACCTCATGAATATACGCGATGTGTTTAATCCAATCACAGATAATAACTTTTAAATAGGCAGACACAAATGCGGGTTATTGAAAAAGTATAATGACCATGTCTAGCCGTATTTTCTTAATAGGCTATTCGATTTTTGACGGCAAGGGAAACAAAAGACACAGTAAAAATTGTATTCTGTTTTCAAATTTAAAAGAATAAAATGTGACGAAAGTTGAATAAAAAAAGTGAAAAATATTATGACGCTGAGTAGGAAACATGTGATACATATCCCGCATATTGTTGCGAAATTCACTTATTCTTTGATTCCTTGTCCGTACTCGTTGTGTAATATGTGTGTTTGGAGCTGTGCAAAAAGTGTGAAGGTCATTTTGAGGTCATCCAGGGTCAAAGCGCCATAGATTCTTGCATGATCATGAAATTTGGTGGGAACTACTAAACTAAGCACCGGAGGAAAACGCGATCGCGGTATTCGCGGCCTCAATTGCATTTTTTGGGTGCAATTACGTTTAAAAAGTTATAGACCCTAACTTTATTGTTATTCAAGGTTGGAACCAGAGAGAAACCAGCTATTAAAAAAAAGTTCTGAGGTTTTTATTCAAAGCTGGATAAAGTTGTACATTTTAAATTGCTTCTATTGAACAGCTAGCAATGCATGTTAATTCAATATGTCCCAGGCTGTTCAATAGAAGCATCTGTATTTAAAATGTACAACTTTGTACAGCTTTGAATAAAAACCTCAGAACTTTTTTTTTTAATTGCAGTTTTTGTCTGGTGCCAACCTACAATCTACAAAAAAGTCCTTGGAACGCTTGGTACACTCTGACGAAATTCCATGCAGAATTTCATATGATCATGGAAATGATAGATATATATTGCCGGGGAACAAGCATGACATCTACAACAATGATTTACCCATCCCTTCTCCCCATCAATCAATGTTGGATCACATTGGGAATCCCCTGAAGATATTGGCATTTTTCAACATTGAATGGGGGAGAGGGGGTGAGGGTTTTCCGTTATTTACACGCAAGCGTTCCAAGACTTTTTTCTTTGATTGTAGAATAACAAGAAATTTAGTGTCTATAACTCTAAAAAGTTTTTCATGTTTTTTGGAAAAACTTGGTGCATTTTTTTGGCTTCCCAAATCGCATTTTTCTCCGGTGCTTAGACTAAACCTTCTGCACCCATGGGCAGCGCAAAAGCAAGTAGTCACAAATGTAGGCGAGACTTGTGGTTTGAGAACCGCCTTATTTTACAACAAGGCTAAAACTGAATAAAAACTGGTAATAGCATGTACCCTCAATTACTACTCTCTCCATAGATTTACATGTCAACCCTGATGTACACACAAATTTTTACCGATTTTACAAAAATGCACACAAATTAAAACATGTTTTTCATGAAAAATGTGTATTTTTTATTTCAAACATAGGAGTGTATCATACAATAGTTCACTAATACAACTTTGTCCTTTAAATGATATGATAAAATATGTACATTGAATTATAAAATTTCCGCATAAAACAAAGGTGGCCTTGACGTTTCCATCCATCAAACTATACATAATCACTCTCCAAGGGTGAAAATAAGAGAGCCGTGGCCCCTGGTTCACCAAGATTTGGAGTGAACCAGTGGCCAATTTTGATGAAGCAGGGGCCACTTCCACTCTCCTGTGACAGGATTTTGAATAGACGGACGTAAGCACCAAGATATCGCAACATCTCAATTATTTCTCACTTTGATTTCAACTTTGTCTGCAAGAAATGATTTTTTGGGGTCTTGTTTTTAATTTCTTCGACCACCCATTTCCCTCATTGGGATGTTCTCTTCTTGACTTCTGTGTTTGCAACATGGGCATTTCTCTTTGTTAAATAAAACCCTGCAAATGTATACAGAAATGGATTGATGGTAGAATTGATTGGCAGCACAAATGTTGCTATCCAGGCATAAGCTGTAGGACTGACTTCAACTGCACCAGCCTGGACAAGGATCGATATAATCCCAATTGGTACCCAGCAACAAAGGTCTGTTAGGACAAGAAGAGACATTTTCATAGCCATGCGTACTTCTTCATTAGATTGTCGAGAACGTCCACAATCTCTGCTAGTTTTTCTAGCAGTGGCGAAAATGTTTATGTAACAGAAGCCCACTACTAAGAAACAGACAAAGTTGAGTCCAGTAAACATTGCTGTGGATAGATACATGGTCACTTTGCTAGAATCAAGTGTGTTCTTTGTTTTATGGTATGGGTGCCCAACTTTAATTCCTGTACCAGATTTAAAAATATCATCAATGGCAATATAACTTTCATTATAAACCTTGAGTTTTGATATTGGGAGGTCAACACAAACCTCTGAATTTCTGTAAACATCAGAATCGATGCCTGACAATACAAAGGAAGCAATGCTAAAACTGGCTGCAACCAGCCAGAGTATGCCTACTAATGAACGTGATAATGTTGTACCCAATCGTCGACCACCGAATGGGTACTTAATGCCCAGAAACCTGTCTATGCTTATAAGTGTTATAAAGAAAGCTGAAGCCTCACTGGATAATACAGATAACGCCCCAGCAAATCTGCACAGCGGACTTCTTCTCCAGGTTTCTGAATTAGATGGGAAAAAATTTGCATAAAACCCATCTACTGAAAGCAAAATGATAAGATATATGCACATAGTGAGATCAGATATTGAGAGGTTTGTGATGAGAAGAAACTGGACCTTGTTACTTTCCCCTCTGTGCCTAAATCTGGTGTAAAGTGCATACATATTTCCAAAAATACCAAAAATACTCATAAGCCACATGATAATTCGAAGGAAGTCAAATGTCATCACTTTCACACTGGACAGATGATGCGTAACAACATATTGCAGCTGTGGTTACAAACGTGGTTGTTTCATTATTCAAGCCTGAAAATACTTCACTGCGTATCCATTGCAGTGGGTTAGCTTTGATGTCTACTTTTCTTAAAGAGGTACACTTTGACAGTATTGGAATTTGATCCAAATAATTATGAGACAGGTTTAAAATCTGTAAGTGAATAAGACTGTCAAAAATGTTCTTTGGAAGATAACGAAGCTGGTTTTGAGCAAGTGTCAGTATTTTGAGACTGGTATTATTTTGAAATGTGCCAGGATGAAGAAAGCGTAGCTTGTTATTGTATAGCCACAGATATTGTAGGCTCCTCATTGATCCAAAAGTATTGGGCACTAGCTCATGTAATGAAATGTTAACCAAGTCTAATATCTCCAGACTATCCAGCCCTTCAAACACACCAGGCTGTATCTCTTGTAATGCATTGTTATACAGGAGTAACAACTCCAGATTTGCCAGTCCTTCAAACACACCAGGCTGTATCTCTTGTAATACATTGTCAGACAGGTATAACCTCTCCAGATTTGCCAGTCCTTCGAACACACCAGGCTGTATTTCACTTAATGCAATACCGCTCAGTATCAGTTCTCTTAAGGGCTGGGGTATGAACGTTTGGACAGTATTTATTTTGGGACATCAGAGCACATCAGACATGGCAAATCTGATAGCTTGGAAAGTAAAATCGCAATTAGGCCATTTTAACACCGACATTTGGTGCGTGCACGTGCTGAGTTTCAAGCTTGGACATCGCGCGGTCCCTGATGAAACGTTAACGCTTTTCTAAAATTATTCGGTTGGACGCTTAAAAATACGGTTATTGAGTCTACATAAATCTTCTAGCTGGAGATCTACTTCAAGTTCAACTTAAAAAAAAAACCCATTGTCTTCAAGTTCTTCGTGGCTTCAGATGTATTTTATTGTATTTATATGTGTCGTATGTATTTGGTTAAAAGAATGACTTGTATGACTTCCATCTTGATATTATGTGTCAATGATGCATGGTCTATAAATAAGTCGGATTCAGTTTTGTTAAAAAATGGCATTTTATTAGCAATTATTGTATGTTCTTAAATTGCCAGGAGTCAATTATTTAAGGGGGAGCGTATGTTGTGACGATAATTCAGTCAATAATTGATTATTGATCATAGAGCAGAAAGCCATGAATAACCATTCATCAAGTGAACGTTTTGATATCCAATTCTGTGCATCAATTGCACTGAGTGAACCAAGGATTTGTTTCTCCGTTAATAAATTCGTCACTCCTTGCCAGCCCTGCGACTGATGCACACCTATACTCAACTTTGGTTCACGATGGATAGTTAGACTGGTAACATGATGACGATTCTAATGTCATCATGTCTTGCACGTGATTCATATTAAATTATACTACTTATGTGATGTAACTCTGGTAAGATTTCATATTAATTCATACACCTTGTATTTTGATCAGTTTAATGTAATTTCCTAATAAATTCTATGATACGTAATTTATGTTTCATCTTGTTCATTTAGAGATTGTCATTCCCGTTTCCGTTCATTCCCTCATCCCTTGGGACTCCAAATCTGGTACCTCGCTCTTCCTTCCCATGACTAATTCCCCAATTTAAAATTCATAATACATTCATAATAAATCATTAAAAATTGATATTTTTGATATTTAACAGTACTTGAAGTAAACTTTATAAATCTGATGATTTATACTTAAAGTGTATGTAGATGGGATGAAAAGTCGACGATTAATTGAACATTTTGACATTTCGTATTGAAGATATGGATTTTTTTTCCCAAAACACCAAAAAAAATTAGGTCTTTTTGGGAAAAAAATCCATATCTTTAATATGAAAGTTCAAAATTTTCAATTGACCGTCGGCTTTTCCTCCCTGCTACATACACTTTCAGAATATATCATTAGATTTATATAATTTACTTTGAGGACTGTTATATATCAAAAATTTGAAAAATATCAAATTTTTATAATTTGTCATAAAATTTGTATTATATTGTGATTTTCAAAAATGAAAATTATTTGATATCAGAAAGACATGCTTCAGATTCAGAATGCAATTCGATAGGTCTGAGGTGCTCTCATGTCCCACAAAAATACTGTCGAAACGCAATAAACGCTCATTTTAGATCCCTTAAGGAGCTCCCAAACATTTCAAATGCCATGGGTTTTATGCTATGCAAAATAAGGTCACGCAAGTTAAGAGTATACACCTCATCCAAAGGATACAAAACTTGAGCCATAGACACATTTCCATTGGTACAATTACTGATGATGGTGGTGACATTATCAAAGGTACAGGTACAATTAGATGGGCAATGCACGCGACAGGTGATATTTCCCCGCCTGTTTTCTTCACATGTCATTATCTCATCACTGTCTTTTCCACTCACAGTTAGAAGCTCACTACACACAAATAAAAACAAGTAAGACACCAATGCTACCCCCATATAGCTTAATAGTTCACAAGAGATACTCCAATGACAGCCGTGCTTAGCCATGGCGATGTTGTCTGCTCTGTTGTATATCACAAAATGATCAGTTTGCCCTGATTGCTCTAAATTTACATAGATATCTGGTGTAATATTTCAGTGCATCAAAGCAATTACTTGATTGGCTGAACTACAACGCCTGTAATGAATTGGCTGTTCCGGTTGAGATACATACACCTCCTATGGAAGATATGACCTTCATCTTGCACACAGGGAGTGTACATTTCAAATGGAGTTGGCTATTCAGGTAATTCCATTTGAAATACACACTCCCTGTGTGGGAGATTAAGGTGATGTTTTCCATTGGGGGTATATGGATTTCAATTGGAATAACCCATTTGGAGAGTGATCACCAGTGTATGTGATCATTGGTCAGCCTGGGCTTATTATTGTTTGCAAACCTTGTGGGGGTGTGGCCTACCAGTTGATCATAGCCTGCCTGAACCAATCAGTGCATTGCAGCTTTAATGGACACTTTGTGTTGTTCATGATTGGTATAGGTGTGATGATACCCAGTGACTCTTTAGTAAACTCTTGTGACTGTAATTGCACAATATTTTACAATGTCATATTATATTAAGTGGCACAAATCTGCCAATAAATAAATCTGTGCACAAATTTTAAAAAACCATATTGTTCATTTTAATTCATTGAAATGTTCATGTAATGGTAGTCTGACATTGTGTATGTCTGACAATTAAATATGCTTTACTATCATATCCATTTTGAAAAAGACACTTTGTGTTATTCAAGATTTTGATAATTCTAATCAATGGTACCAAATGACTCTTTAATAAACCTTGTTTTGGGGCATGGCAGCCTAGCGGTACAGGTCTCCCTCATATAAATCGAAGGGTTGCGGGTTCGAACCTTGATTGTGGTGCTATTATGTTGTGCCCTTAGACAAGGCTCTTAACTTCTATTGTCTCTATCCTTTCAAGTGTATAAATGGGTACTGGCTTATGATGAAAAAGTGAATAGATTCATTGTGCCCCTCACCCCACCCACACCCACACAACATCATTATTCACAGGGGAGTCTGGCCCCAAGTCACTTTGAAAGAGAGACGGGCACTCCGGGCTGTAAAATATACCTACTAATAGAGGCCCTGCATGCTTTTATCAATTGGCTCCAAATAAAGGATTTGAACCGGTGTCCTTCACCGTAATCATGGCACCGTGCAGTCCATTCAATCAAATGTTGTCATCAACCATTGTAGTGCATTTGTTATGTGTGTGAGATGAACTGTCACAGTAGATTGCTATCATGCTTTTGTTGAATGCATTTGAGTAGTCCGGCATATTTACGGAATGATACGTCATATGCACAACCTCTATACTACCAATAAAATACCTACTATATATCATGTTTTTGTCATCTAAATGAAACAAGTATCAGTGCTACTATATTTATGTGTGAGACAAATGCAATTTATGAACTGTAAAGTTTTTCCACAGGTACAAACATCCCATTTTGTGCAAAGTGAGGACTATGTGCCGATGAGCTGCCAATGGGCTATTCCAGCTGAAATCCATAACCCCCTATGAAAGACATGATTTTTATCTCCCACACAGAGGTGTAATTTCAAATGGAGTAACCCTAATTGAAATACACACTCCCTGTATGGAAGATTAAAGTCATGTCTTCCACAGGGGGTGGGTGGTTTTCAACTGGATTACCCCAATCACAACATCTGCCAGGGTGTTCTCAGTTTTCAAACTACCCTGGTTTTTGAAATTGATTAGTTTTTCTGAAGGTAACAAAATACAGCCATAAATCAAGGATTTTGAAGCGTTTGTTGCTCAAATTTCCCAACCATTTGTTTTGATATTAAACATGTGGAGCTAATAAATCAGAGATTTTGAAGCGTTTTGTTATTCAATATTTCCAACAAGCGGTTTAAAGCCATAATGGTGATCTTATAAGATGAAATTGGTTAATTTCTTTTTCAAACCTGATTTTTTGGCATATTTGTAATGTTTACATATGTTCCAACTTGCACCTAAATGGACTCAGCCAAATTGGTTGTGTTTATAGGTCAACAGAGTAAAGATTGACATAAAGTCATAAATTCAAGAAATTATGACTTTATGTCCTCCAAGAGAACTACATGTTAAACAGCCACAACAACCAGTAAGGTTTCTTTCACTCTACCTTGTTATTTTAGCTCAAAATGGACAGAACCCCTTCCCAACAATTATTACTAGTATTATATCAGCATTTTGAGTATAGAATAACAAATTTAAAATTTGAAGGAAATCATACATTTTAGGGCTTTAATCGAGTAAGTACCTGTTATGAGTGCATGGAAATTAAAAGTACCATATTTGTTCCATTAACCACCAGGGCTCTTAACAATGTCATTTTGGGTGGGTGCTTTTTTTTTTTGGGGGCGGGGCTTACAATACATAAAAGGCCTTAAATATTCATCATCATCAGTGTCATATGTTTTCGGACCATGATTCAGATTTGCATGGGCAGTTAATTGACTAATATCACAGTTTGCTTGTTGTAAAGTCACTGGGTGGACACTTATTGGGGCATGAGCGGCAAATGGAATGATTACAGTAACTGAAATTTTATATGTGAGATACAATCAACTAAAGTGTCCATCTTATCATATAAAGGGTTCATAAGTTCTACTAAGCTCCCCCAAGACTTTTTTACCATAACTCTAAAACTTTTTATGAAATTTTAAAACATAGACACATTTTTCGTAGCCCATGTTTCAACGCAAATTTTGTCACTTTCAAAAGCTCTCTTTTTATTCAAATTGCTATAAGCTAGGAAAATAAGTCGTATTGTACCTAATTAGGTTTCAAAATACACAGAACAAAATTCTCTATCGACTACTTTATTTTGTAATTTAGTTTTATTGTCTTAAGAAACGACTTTTGTTTTGAAGTATTCAGATAATTTTTGGGCACAGTATATTTTCAATCTGAACCATCCATCGAAAGTGTGATGATATATTTACTAAAAATCACAGGAATTAAGAGAGGTTATATCATGGCTGATATATTTATGGTGAAATACGCACAAATAACCATTGAATTTGTTGGTAGGTAAATTTTCCAAGTTGTAACTGTTAATTTATGTGTAAAAATGCCCTCAAACTGTACCAGAAACCAGGAGCTTCCTAAATTGCCTGCTCATTTTTCATAGACAATCTATTTCCCAGGTCTAAATGAGGATTAAATATGAATCAGGTCCTAATAGTTGGGATTTAGTCCTTTTCTAATGTATCACTTTATTTTCTATGTCACTTAACCATTTTTCAAAACACTGAAAGGGTATAGGAGATTCCTATGTACTGGTGTGCACTCGTAAGGACCCCACGCCTTTCTCTTGAGGTGCTTTGAACGCACATGGATACTTGTTTTTTTTTTCCTTTTCCACTGTACTCAAACCATTTAAAAAAGGGCAGTGATTAATAGTGTGCTACTCACACCTAGGCATAAACCCACAAGCCTCAGCACACTTTACAGGAATCCACTGACCACTATGACCCAAGACACATCATATAATCCCATATAGCAACAATCAAGGACTTGAAGCTAAGAAGCTATATACATACCACAAGCATTGCAACCAGGATCAGCTCTCCGAGATCTCGTACGGGTTACCGAGACAAACAAGCAGTTAGCTTCTTGCCTTCTTGAAATTTCAAGTAGTTCAATTATTCACAAGAACAGAGACTGCATCAGGGCTCAAACTCGCATCTTCAAACACTATGCACCAGAGTCAAATACCTTACCAATTGAGCTTATTTGACTACTAGATTAAAGGGGAGCAGCATGGCACACTAGAGCTAATTTGACTACTAGATTAAAGGGGAGCAGCATGGCACACTGGATTTAACCATACAAGGTCTTTGCCATGGGTGCAAGCGGTTCCGGGTTCAAATCTCCCCAGGACAAAAAAAAGTCTGATCTACGGCAACCCACTTCGCCAGGTCATTTGTGCCTGGACGAAGTTTTGTCAGTGGTATCGCTTCGATTTCAGCTGTTAGTGTCTAAGATAATGCTTGACATAAAAGTAAAAGAGAGTATACGATCAAGTTTTGGGGTCAAGTGTCCAAAACGTCACTGATCCCGAACTTGGGTTAGCAGTCTCCTGATGGATGTCAAAGTTGTGACCGAAAATTAGAGGTACGTCTTATTTTGTGTTGAAATCATTATAGGTTTAAATAATTAATTATATTTATGATGGCAAGTCAAACCACAAGCTTTGTCTAACCCTTAATCATACCCTTTTTCTTCATATTCATACTAGAGTGCCATTGAGGATGTGCAGCGCCGAAACGTGAGGCATTTACTTGGTCAAACAATCAATCCAGTCGACCCGTGTCTAGTGCTCATTATCGCCAGAGATAATATCGTACGCAGTACTTTAGACCAGCTGGCTAAACAGGGCAGTGCGGATTTCAAGAAGCCGCTCAGAATTGTCTTTGTGGGTGAGGAAGCTGTCGATGCTGGAGGTGTCAAAAAGGTAAGGTATGGGAGCACAAATGGGCTGCGTGGCCCTGCTACCCTTTTTGGCCCCCACACATCTGTGGGGCTTATGTTATCATCCAAATGGTTGTCAGTCTGTTTGGCTGACTGGCTGCCTGTTTGGCTGGCTGGCTGCTTGGCTGTCCGGGCGGAAGCAAATTCATTAATCCACTGTACAGCTCCAGTGCAATAACCGATCACCTTCATTCATTCATTCATTCATTCATATTTTATTCATCAAAAAATATCATCAAATCTATATAATAATACGCTATTCTCTGTTTGTCTGTAGATCTGTTTGTCTGTCTGTGACTGCTAATGTGAGGCCACCGTAGGTCGCACGGGGCTCAAACTTGGTGGGTGGGTGCAGCTTGGTATGAGTAAGAACGAGTATATATTTTTTAAGGTCAAAGGTCAAGGACGGGGTCAAGTTCAATTGAAGTCTAATTTCAAATACTTTAAATGTCAAATCTAGCCGTGCCATTGTGTTGACCTTGGACTATCAAACAAAAGTTTCCACGGTGACCTTTTCGTCAGACCAACGGTTAAGAGGTCAAAGGTCAAGAAAGGTAAAAATTTCAAACTGCCCCTATGAAGCTCAAACTTGGTGGGTGGATGGAACTTGGAATAACAAATAAAAGTTTCCACAATGACCTTTTTGTCAGACCCACGGTTAAGAGGTCATAGGTCAAGAAAGGTAACAATTCAAATTGCTCCTATGGAGCTCAAATTTGGTGGGTGGGTGGACCTTGGACTAACAAACAAAAGTTTCCACGGTGACCTTTTCATCATATCTACGGTTAAGAGGTCATAGGTCAAGAAAGGTAAACTTTTTCAAAATGCCCATATGGAGCTCAAACTTGGGGGTGGGTGGACCTTGGACTAACAAACAAAAGTTTCCACAGTGACCTTTTCATCATACCTACGGTTAAGAGGTCATAGGTCAAGAAAGGTAACAATTTCAAATTGCTCCCATTGAGCTCAAACTTGGTAGGAGGACCTTGGACTAACAAACAAAAGTTTCCACGGCGACCTTTTCGTCAGACCTACGGTTAAGCGGTCATAGGTCAAGAAAGGTCAAAATTTCAAATTGCCCTTCTGGAACTCAAACTTTGTGGGTGGGTGCACCTTGGACTAACAAACAAAAGTTTCCACGGTGATCTTTTCTTCAGACCTACGGTTAAGAGGTCAAAGGTCAAAAAGGTCAAAATTTCAAATTGCCTATGGAGCTCATACTTGGTGGGTTGGTGGAAATTGGACTAACAAACAAAAGTTCCATTTTGACCTTTTTGTCAGACCTACGGTTGAGAAGCCAATAACTATGACAGCCGAGAACCGCGAAATACGGGTAACCGCCTAGTACATTATAAACATAAATATATATATTAGGAAACAATTGTAGTATCAGTAAATAGCAAGATTATTTATAATAGCAATTAATAATGCAAAAATTATTACAAGTTACAGTATAAATTATTGATATTATTTTTATAGTTGGTATTTTCAAACTTGGTATGGTGATTGGATATGGTGGCCTGATGTGCTGTATAGTTGTGTGTCATGTTATTTGCATATTTTGAATGTTAATCCACTCTGTGCAGCTTAATCACAGTAAGCCCCCCAAAAAAAAACCCAGATAGTTTGCTTGTCCTCTACAACTTTTTAAGAATTGGGTCTGTCGATCTGGAATTTTTTTTTTTTTAATTTTAAAGGTCATAGCCAAAATATGACTGTATGCCTTTAATTAGCTTAATAAATAGCCCAAATAGTTGTGAATTGGGATAATTCTGTACTGTATACCACTTCATTCATGTTTTTAAAACCATGTCACAGACTTCAAGTACTTGGGTTCCAAGATGGGCTCTAGTGCTGGAGACCTAGAAAGAAGAAAAGCACTAGCCAGGGCAGCTTTCTGGAAACTGGAATGCCTTTGGAGAAGCCCATCCCTGCCAAGTGAAACAAAAATCAAGCTGTTTGAGACAACTTGTGTTACTGTCTTTCTGTATGGATGCGAGTCATGGGTAACCACCAAGGACATGGAAAACAAGATCAATGCCTTTGCAACATCTTGCTACAGAGTCATGTTAAACATCAAGCGTGTGGATCGGATTCCAAATGAAACCATCTACAATCTGACCAACACCACTCCACTGGTTGCCAGAGTCAAGATTCATCAACTCAAATTTCTCGGCCATATACTGTATCTTGAAGATGACGAGCCTGTGAAAGAATATGCCCTTTATATTCCACCACATGGGAAGAGGAAACCAGGACGGCCACGCACACTGTACTTACAGTATGTCCAGCACCTCCTGGGAGATGATAAAAGGATGCTGCAGCCAAACAAAATTGTTTCACTTGCTCAAGATTGCAATAGTTGGAGAAAGCTTGTAGTCGCCTGCTCCGCAGCCGACTGATGATGATGATGAGAAGTATGTAGAAACTGTAAAAAAAACTTTTCAGGATGTCAAAAATGTTGAAAGGAAAAAAAACTTTTCAAGAATTTCCAAAATTAGGGTCGTTATTCGTTAGTACAGTAAAACAAAAAATAACTTTTTTCCAGATTAGGGTCGATCAGTGGATGACAAGCAAACAATTTTTTTGGGGGGGGGCCCTAACTTCAAACTTTGTATGGTGATTGGATATGGTAGCCTGTAAAACTGCAAAACTGTTACTGCAGGCTTTGTTCTCCCTTAATGAGTGCCAAATGAAGCTCCAATGCCTAATCGGCCAAACAGATTAACAGTTTCTTGTTATGATTGTGTGATGATTGAATGATTGGTTTACTTTGCGCAAAATAAACCACACAGACGACACGGGTGCATTGTTGTTAATCCGAGATGAACAACGGTGAAACGTGATTGAATCCCTAAATGTCATATGTATTACAGCATATGTTATTTTCCTTCAACAGGAGTTCTTCATGCTTATTCTGAAGGAGATTCTGGATCCTAAGTATGGTATGTTTAAATATTACCAAGAGACCAGGAACATATGGTTTAATGGAAAGGTAAGATGACAAAAAAATTTTCTTCTTCAAAGCAATAAAGCACCACAATCTAATTTGGTCCTACAGCACTATCTGTGCCCAGTTCGGTACAGATTATCCTTTCTTATAGATGAGTTGACCCCAGTGTTTATCAACAAAGGCAAGGGACTGGTATATCGTTATGCTTGAGTGAACCCCATGCAACCACTACACTGTTCATTAGCCTTGTTGTGATGTGGCGGGAGTTTTAAAAACACGAGCCCTGAACAAAATATGATGCGCACGCATACTGCCAGGCAAAAAACAAT
Source organism: Amphiura filiformis (assembly GCF_039555335.1). Classification (NCBI taxonomy): domain Eukaryota; kingdom Metazoa; phylum Echinodermata; class Ophiuroidea; order Amphilepidida; family Amphiuridae; genus Amphiura; species Amphiura filiformis. The sequence continues at coordinate 44,769,467 of NC_092642.1, forward strand.
GGAAATTGTGATGATGCGTGCTCATGCTGCCAGGCATTGACGTCAGAAGTCAACTCAATCTATACACTCTGGTGATGTAATAAATTGTATCAAGCATAACAATTAACATTTGGATAGCATTAGGCTAAAAAATAATGTTATGTCTCAAAGCCCATGGCAGTTTCAAAAACGAATGCGGAATGAGGTGTTTTTTTTTTAAGATTTTTTTTTTATAGATTTTTTAAAACAAAATTCTGAACTAAGATGTCATTTTCGAGTGTTCAAAATTACACAGTATGAAATTGTGGTTGATTAAACACAATTGAAGTACAAACATCAATTGTTTTATACCTAAAATCGATACTCTTCTTCCAAATTTGTCTCAGAATTTCATGATTTTACGGCAAAAAACTAAAAGAAAAAACTTTTTGAAAAAATAAAAAATGAATTTGCTGTTTCAGCTGACATGGACGTGCTAAGAAAAACACGCACATGGGCTTTGAGACATAAATTTTCTGGTACCTATCGGGGAACCGATTGAGCTATAGGACAAAAGTAGATGTTATGCCTAATATGGTAGTTGTTTCATCAATTCTACATGTACATGCTCTTTATTTGCTCAGTGCTTATTTGTAGTTTAAAGACACAAAAATAATATTGTCCACCCATTGTCAGCAAAGTTGTAAAAAATGTATCGTATTCGTCCGAGTATAGTCCTGCCCGTTTTTTAGGTGAACATTTTTCAAAATTGGGGGGTGGGATTATACTCGAATATAAAAAAAAAAGGGGTTTTTTAAGTTATTTATTTTTTCGGTTTTGGAGTGTCCCCGGACTTAGACCTAAATGCTAGGATCATTCATGATTGACCTAAAAAAATAAAATTACATGATTGTTTGTGTTTTTAATATGAAAATTGATAATTTGTATTCATGTCATAAACTATTAATGAGATAACGAGATCCTAGCATTAGAGCAGTCCATCCATCCTGTAAAATTTTTTTTTTTTTTTTTTTTTTTTTTTTACAATTTCTGGAATTTTTCTAAAAATGGGGAGTGGGACTATACTCGAACGTGGGACTATACTTGGACGAATACGGTAATTGCAAAATGAGTAATTTATGTGTGTTTGCAATGGATGGCAGCAACTTTTGTACAATTATAACACATTTTGACACGGTACAGCTCATTTACCACAGTACAACATGATCTTTTTATTTTTTGCAGTCATTTGAAGACCCGTTGATGTTTGGTTTGGTGGGTATCATCTGTGGGCTAGCCATCTACAACCATATCATAGTTACACTGCCATTTCCTTTGGCTCTATACAAGAAGTTACTCAAAAGGTAGGTGAAACTCGGAGGATTTACGCTTCCCATAATCCATTGCAAATAGCTTTGAAATGCGCAGCAATGATGTTCGCTATACGATGTGTACACCGGCGTGACGTCAAATGACGACATCTCAGTCTACACGCAAAGATTTATTGGATTTTCCGAAATGGGATTTACACGCAAGGGTCAAGTAAAGGTCAACATAGGGGTCAAATGTAAAACTTGCTCAAATTTGAATTTAAACCACACCAAAGTATTCCTCTTGTCTCAAGGATTCAGAAAAAGTATAGTTTGGCCTACCTGTGACATAACGTTCTTGAGTTATAAGCAAAAAGGTCTTCTTCTTTTTTGCCATACACATATCAAAAATGATAAAGTGCTCTGATTTCAAAGAACTCATCATGTGAAAACAAGTCAAATAAGGAATAGTTATCACTATCTACAATGTTTTGTTACCTAGGAAACATCACAAAATAGATTGTGGTCAATAAGCCTTATAGGCTTCACTAGCCTATGGGAGTTGTCCTTTATTGCTCGATTTGGTCAGAAAAATCCACTCTCCCGGGGGCAGATGAACCATGATAAAAGATCTTGTTACAGTCGGTTCCAATAAGCCTGATTATTGGATACGCTGGCCTGTCCTGTAAAAATACCCTGACCAGCTATCTACAGCGACTCCCTTCACCGGGTCAGTTGTGCCTGGCAGAAGTTATAATTATCATGACATTGTGTCATTATCATTATAGCAAAAAAGGGTAGTATTAATAAAATTTGTTTTCTTATTATATTCCAGAGCTATAATAGTCCACTGATAGGATAATGACTGAACTTTGTTCTTTTTTACAATGAATAAGAATTTCAGAGTTCAATCTCAGGGTAATGTGTGAAACTCCTGCTAGATGGCGGTTTGCAAAATGGCTGCCAAAATACCATTGAATTACATTCTGGAGCCACACCACTCCACGCCATACATAAATTCTCCCAGTCACATTTCCCCAATATGAAATTTAAAAAAAAAAAAAATTTTAATTTTACTTCGTTTAAAGTTTGGCAGAAGCGGGGTTCGAACTCACGGCGCACCACGCCGCTTTGGATATGCTCTATGAGCCTAGCGCCTTAGACCACTCGGCCACTTGTCTTGATGGAATCTGTTATGAAACTTATTTGAAGATATAATCGCAACTTAAATATAGGCCTACCACGTGACAAGCAAAAGCAGAAAACGTACCATATTTTGGAATTTTATTTGCCTAAAAACATTAATGTGTATTAATAGCGCTCAATTGTTGTTAATCCGACAATAAAACATGATAAATGCGTGTCTATATGGACAATACATTATATCGATTTTGACATGTGCTCGCACGGTGTCAGTACATTTCCATGGTCAGTAAAATACTATAGAGGAACCTACCATTTTTCTAGTATACACGTTTGATGATTTTTTCAATTACATAAAAAATCCATTTTAGACCCCAAATGTTTCTTCAGGAAATAAAAGATTAGATTACCATAAAAACGAAACAGTAATCTTTTGCCGGGTCTAATGTTATTTATACATAGAATTTTCAACGTTTTTCTATCCTTATTCTTGCTCAATTAAAAAATATTTTGGCGTATATAAAATTGAAATAAAATTCTCTGCCTCAGTAAATAGCGACCTCAAATGTGCCACAATTGGGTATCACGAATCGTTATATATGATGTGCAGTTAATATTCATATTTTCTTTTATACAGAGGATGCTTCAATTTTGACAGGAAAAATATTTTCTTGAAAACCTTCTCACTCGGTTATTTCAAAACGGTAACCACGCTTCCCTAGAATGTGCAATAATTTAGCATTAAAATTGTTCTTATTCTAATAGCAAGCGTTTCTAGAATGCAGTATGGCGAAATGTGGTGTATTCTGGAGCCATAGAATAGTCTACTGATGGGATATATTGTCAGAATTTTGTACTTAAATATGGCATACAACATACAGAAAATTAAAAAATGCTCCAATTTTGATTAAATTGGTCTCAAATTGTTTTGTTTGGAGCAATATTTTAATTGATGAATAGTTTGCCATATGGGGTAACATGGATCACAAGGTTTAACATGATTCAATGGAGTTTGGCCTTTTTCACTCAGTGTTACCCAGAATGGAAACTGAAAGAAAACCAAAAAATAAAACAATTTCAAATAAGGTTGAACAGTAGTTGCAAAGTGAAGTGATTAAGCTAATGCCATTTTGAGAGACAGAGGATGAAGCATCATATTGTATTACATGTAACACCAATTTCAAAAACAAGAGATTGTGATCAACCCTGCTATAATGATAACATACAGGTCATATATCTCTTGTCTATTTTGTCGATCAACAATGTCGTCCGTTAAAGTATAATTGGTTACCAAGTTGTGAGGTGGTGATTACAATTTTGTGGGTCATGTTTCAGTTGACTTGTTGAACTAGCCTGCTGTATATATAGACAGGAGCGAATAATTTGTGCAGAAAAAAATGCAAATTTTACATAAAAATGCAAATTGTACGGAAAAAATAGCAAATAAACATAATAGCCTAATTAAGACTTAGGTTTATATTATACATATCAAGGCTTTCCTTTCCTTTTTTGACAGCAAAATAACCTGAAGTAAGCAGTAAAACTGTATATTTTGCTGAAACTTGGCTGAAATATGAATTATGCGGAGAAAAATTGAATAACAGAGACAAATCAGATAGGGTAGAGAAAGTAAATTGCAAAAATGGGTGAACCCTGGTAACAAGCAGACATGCCGCATTGAAAAGTCATCAGTTTAAGTACTTTCATAAGTTAAACTTTTTAGCAAAGTTCTGGATGTTAGAATTAAAGGCATATAGACAGTCATTTAAAGGGGGTGACCAGATTAGTTTAGGATATATAGATGTATGGATTTTGTTTAAAGTTACGTACAATGTCAATTCTTATATAAAGTGGGTGTGGCTTGTAAAGAATTCCATGTAATTTGATTGGTTTTCGAGTGTATAATATCACACAATAGTGGATAGTGATATAAAGCGTATGTGCAACACGCTTGTTGATCCTCAATAATCGCATGATAATGCGTTCACATATTACACATGCACAAACTAATTATAAGAACATGGTTTGGCAGCTTAGATGTTTATAATGGTTTCATTCATTTAAAACAACAGGGATGTCCTCACAAAAGTTTCCTTTTTTTCTGGAATAAAGCAGTTTTTTCTTACAAAAAATACTTAAACTGAATAAGAATTAGAATAAGAGATAGGATTTATGTTCCTCTCTCCATAGTCTTCTAGAGTATGAGGAAGATAACATAATAATGATTTAATATAAACTCATATCTATCACATACACAGGACTACCACACTGGATGATCTCAAGCAGCTAGACTCAGTAGTATGTTCCTCTCTCCATAGTCTTCTAGAGTATGAGGAAGATAACATAATCATGATTTAATATAAACTCATATCTATCACATGCACAGGACTACCACACTGGATGATCTCAAGCAGCTAGACCTAGTAGTATGTTCCTCTCTCCATAGTCTTCTAGAGTATGAGGAAGATAACATAATCATGATTTGATATAAACTCAGTCTATCACTTACACAGGACTACCACACTGGATGATCGCAAGCAGCTAGACCCAGTAGTATGTTCCAGTCTCCATAGTCTTCTAGAATATGAGGAAGATAACATAATCATGATTTAATATAAACTCATATCTGTCACATACACAGGACTACCACACTAGATGATCTCAAGCAGCTAGTCCCAGTAGTATGTTCCTCTCTCCATAGTCTTCTAGAGTATGAGGAAGATAACATAATCATGATTTAATATAAACTCATATCTGTCACATACACAGGACTACCACACTGGATGATCTCAAGCAGTTAGACCCAGTAGTATGTTCCTCTCTCCATAGTCTTCTAGAGTATGAGGGAGATAACATAATCATGATTTAATATAAACTCATATCTGTCACATACACAGGACTACCACACTGGATGATCTCAAGCAGCTAGACCCAGTAGTATGTTCCTCTCTCCATAGTCTTCTAGAGTATGAGGGAGATGATGTAATCATGATTTAATATAAACTCATATCTATTACATACACAGGACTACCACACTGGATGATCTCAAGCAGCTAGACCCAGTAGTATGTTCCTCTCTCCATAGTCTTCTAGAGTATGAGGGAGATGATGTAATCATGATTTAATATAAACTCATATCTATCACATGCACAGGACTACCACACTGGATGATCTTAAGCAGCTAGTCCCAGTAGTATGTTCCTCTCTCCATAGTCTTCTAGAGTATGAGGGAGATAACATAATCGTGATTTAATATAAACTCATATCTGTCACATACACAGGACTACCACACTGGATGATCTCAAGCAGCTAGACCCAGTAGTATGTTCCAGTCTCCATAGTCTTCTAGAGTATGAGGGAGATAACATAATCATGATTTAATATAAACTCATATCTATCACATACACAGGACTACCACACTGGATGATCTCAAGCAGCTAGACCCAGTAGTATGTTCCTCTCTACATAGTCTTCTAGAGTATGAGGAAGATAACATAATCATGATTTAATATAAACTCATATCTATCACATACACAGGACTACCACACTGGATGATCTCAAGCAGCTAGACCCAGTAGTATGTTCCAGTCTCCATAGTCTTCTAGAGTATGAGGAAGATAACATAATCATGATTTAATATAAACTCATATCTATCACATACACAGGACTACCACACTGGATGATCTCAAGCAGTTAGACCCAGTAGTATGTTCCTCTCTCCATAGTCTTCTAGAGTATGAGGAAGATAACATAATCATGATTTAATATAAGCTCATATCTATCACATGCACAGGACTACCACACTGGATGATCTCAAGCAGCTAGACCCAGTAGTATGTTCCAGTCTCCATAGTCTTCTAGAGTATGAGGGAGATAACATAATCATGATTTAATATAAACTCATATATATTACATACACAGGACTACCACACTAGATGATCTCAAGCAGCTAGACCCAGTAGTATGTTCCTCTCTCCATAGTCTTCTAGAGTATGAGGGAGATAACATAATCATGATTTAATATAAACTCATATCTATCACATACACAGGACTACCACACTGACTACCACACTGATGATCTCAAGCAGCTAGACCCAGTAGTATGTTCCTCTCTCCATAGTCTTCTAGAGTATGAGGAAGATAACATAATCATGATTTAATATAAACTCATATATATTACATACACAGGACTACCACACTAGATGATCTCAAGCAGCTAGACCCAGTAGTATGTTCCTCTCTCCATAGTCTTCTAGAGTATGAGGGAGATAACATAATCATGATTTAATATAAACTCATATTTATTACATACACAGGACTACCGCACTGGATGATCTCAAGCAGCTAGACTCAGTAGTATGTTCCTCTCTCCATAGTCTTCTAGAGTATGAGGAAGATAACATAATCATGATTTAATATAAACTCATATCTATCACATACACAGGACTACCACACTGGATGATCTCAAGCAGCTAGACTCAGTAGTATGTTCCAGTCTCCATAGTCTTCTAGAGTATGAGGGAGATGATGTAGAAGATGTGTTTGGTTTAGTCTACCAGATATCAGAAGAGTTGTTTGGGGAGGTGCAGACAGTAGAACTCAAAGCAGGAGGTGCTACAATTCCAGTCACATCACAAAATAAGTAAGCAAAAGAATAGTTGTATTCGCAAGCGGAGCAGCAACCTGTCCATGTGTCTTTTGGACAGCAATTGCGATCTTGGACGGCCTGAAAAATACCTAAGATGTCCATAACCCATCTGATAAAATATCCCAAATAAGTTCAGTTAGTGACCAGGGGGTCCATTTCATTAAACATTTAACCCTTCATATCCAATACTAAACGTAACTTTACGAAGTGTCCCTGTAGTAAATCCTTATTACTTACAAAGGGTACCGTTCGTAAATAAGTTGAATGAAATGAAACTTGCGACTCGTAAGTTACGAACGATTTCGAGACTTACGAAGCTTCGTAAAGTTTAGTGAAATGAACCCCTTATGACCCAATCAGGCTGAAGTCGGTTATAATGAAACTTGAGATATAGGTAAAAAGTGAGGAGGAACAAACAATATAAAAAATAATAAGAAAATGGACACATGAAAAGGTTCATAACTTTGCAACCAAGAATTCAGGAGACCTGGGGATTCAACATCAGTAGGTGTAGGCACTGAGCTAGTTAGTAATGGTAGTAACTCAATTTTCAAAATTTTTGACTTTGGCCTGAATGGATCAGATCGGGTCACCTTTTATATTAGAATTTCCTGTCAAATTTTTTTAATTTGTTTAAAATAAACAGCTTGAAGCCTCTAATGAGGAAATTTCTGATGCATTGTGGAACTTGTTGACTGTAATTTGTCAAGTAGTGGCGCACTCAGTTGCATCTTATAATGCCAGGTCGGAACAGCCATTGGGTGTGTGGATGAGCAGGTTTCGGATCATGCATATCTAAGCTTGTTCCAAAAATCAAGGATGTAAATCTTCTGGAAATCCGGAAATTTGGCCATAAAAAAAATCCGGAAATGTAACAAAAATTGTGCATACGGACCTAAATGACCAACCTACTTGAAAGGTCTGGCTGCCTGTAGAACTGGGTTTTTTTTCATCGCCTAAGGCCAAATAAAAAAATATGTTTGGTTGCCCTCAGAGACCGACCCAAAAAATAAGAAATCTTGGGTGGTTTGTTTGTTGTATTTTTTCAATCACTTTTTTAGAAGAAATTTGGACAGAATCAAGGACATTTTATATTTGTTATTCACTCATTTTATTTATTAAATGCATTTTGATTAAAAACAAGAAGTATTTCCATTTAAATTCAGTCCAAAAATGTATATTTTTCAAACTATAGGGAAAATGGAGGAAAAGCCATGAAAAAGAAAGGATCGACCTAGTGGAAGGACAACCAAACAATTTATTTTATTGGGCCTAATCTCTGTAATACAAAGTATCATCTTTTTTTTCTTCATTTCTTCTTTTCATTACATATACTCAAATTTTATATTCACAGGCAGGAGTATGCTGACACCTACTTGGATTACATTATGAATAAATCTGTCCACAACCAGTACGGTGCTTTCAGCTCGGGGTTCTTACATGTATGCGGCGGCAGAGTGCTGGATCTATTCCATCCACAAGAACTCATGGATATGGTCATTGGTGATGAGAACTATGACTGGGAGGAGTTTGAGAAGGTTAGTTGCATTGTGGCTATGCCAGTTGAAATCCATACACTCTGTATGGAAGACATGACATTAATGTCCCACACAGGGGGTGTAGATTACAAATGGAGTCGCCCATACAGGTAACCCTATTTGAAATTCATACTAACTGTGTGGGAGTCTAAGGTCATGTCTTCCGCGGCGGGTGTATGGATACCTCTATACTTCATGTAAGCTTACATGAAATTAGCCTATTGTCAAGACTTCATTGAAGGATTAGACAGCTTTATGCTGTAAGCTGTATAATCCATGTCTTGATACTACCCTACCAGTTATTTTGCTATTCTTTACTGGTATGACTATACCTTAGGGGATATGAAGCATACACAATAATACACTTGTCAGTTGTATGACCCACCATACGACCCCCGGGAAAGGTGCGTCATGGGTGGGTCATTTACCACCATGATAATGACGAAGGGGACCGTCATTGTAGCCTTTGGTCCGTCACGACTGTGACGATGGGGTGTGTCAATGTCAGTCAATTTACATACGTGCGTCATGATATCCCCGCTGTCAAAAAGGCCACGGTCGACGCTGAAATGATCATGATGATGCACACACGTGGTGATCCATCGGCATCATTGCCGCATCAAATACTCTCTACAGGCCCAACAGACTTTCCTTTTCACGTATTTAAAATAGACCTGGATTTAAAATACTTTCATTTTTTAATACGGATGTACATACCTTCTTCTGTCTTCAACAAATATTTCAAAAACTTCCAGAAGCAGAAACCATAAAACTTTCCATTCAATGGCGTCGCGTCGCATCGGTTGGTAGGTAGTAGTCTCATCCCCAGAATGTATGGCCCTATTCTTCTGCATGCACGACAAACAGCAACCGACTGCCAAGTATCGTAAAACTGGGAACGAGTCGAAAGAATGCGGTGTTTCTAGATTTTTTTCCGCTAAAAGAATAATTGCAACGTCGGCGACCGTGTGTGCTTGATTTAGGAGAGTCATAGGACAGTCATGGTTCGTCAAAATCAGGAAATGGTGCGTCACAAAACTGACGTGAGGTACCGTCATTGCAAGTGAATGTCCGTCATTGTTGGGACGCTGGGGTGCGTCGCAGGTTTGACAAATCCGCCGCAGGTTTGACAAATGACGCTCCATTCCCGGGGGTCATATGGTGGGTCATACAAATGACAAGTGAATAATGTCGTTCATATGTGCCACAGCCGTCATTTTGACAAATAACTAAAGTGGGAGTGTACCACAAATTACCATGTTTTTGTTCATACCGCCTAACCAACAAAACATATTCCAGGCCTAAAATTATACTAAATAAATATGAGCAGAAACCATAAAACTTTCCATTCAATGGCGTCGCGTCGCATCGGTTGGTAGGTAGTAGTCTCATCCCCAGAATGTATGGCCCTATTCTTCTGCATGCACGACAAACAGCAACCGACTGCCAAGTATCGTAAAACTGGGAACGAGTCGAAAGAATGCGGTGTTTCTAGATTTTTTTCCGCAAAAAGAATAATTGCAACGTCGGCGACCGTGTGTGCTTGATTTAGGAGAGTCATAGGACAGTCATGGTTCGTCAAAATCAGGAAATGGTGCGTCACAAAACTGACGTGAGGTACCGTCATTGCAAGTGAATGTCCGTCATTGTTGGGACGCTGGGGTGCGTCGCAGGTTTGACAAATCCGCCGCAGGTTTGACAAATGACGCTCCATTCCCGGGGGTCATATGGTGGGTCATACAAATGACAAGTGAATAATGTCGTTCATATGTGCCACAGCCGTCATTTTGACAAATAACTAAAGTGGGAGTGTACCACAAATTACCATGTTTTTGTTCATACCGCCTAACCAACAAAACATATTCCAGGCCTAAAATTATACTAAATAAATATGAGCTTTCGTCTGATACCAAAATCTGCATTTTAATGGGGGTAAAGTGTGGAGGATGAGGCTATCAATCAGATGCCCGCCTTAAACGCAAAACGTCAGAATACTTTTACAAAGCATACATGTAGGCATAAGTCAAGCATGCATATGAAAGGCGTAACCAATACCACTCACACTTTGCAAGTAGAACCTCACTTTGAAATGACAGTACATCTAGGGTCAATAAGTCCTTAATTGTTACATAAAATTGTCACATAACAGAAATGACAGTCAGCAGCAGAAACTTAGCTGCCCAATAAACATTTGACATTTTCTGCCTACTGGCCCTAACCACTCAATAAGGCTTAAAAAAATAAGTTGACTTGCCCTTATCGAAGACGCAAAAATCTGAAAAACAGGGTCAGCTTTTTTTTCTTTTTTTTTTAAT